>NC_059203.1:51584677-51898360 GCF_020615455.1 Coregonus clupeaformis | reverse complement strand
GGAGTCGCCAATGACTAGGGTTTTCAATTTGTCAGAGCTAATGGTGGGAGCCTTCGGAGTCTCAGACCCCGTAACGGGAGGAGTAGAGACTAGAGAAGACTCAGACTCAGACTCCGACTCGCTACATAATGGGGAAAACCGGTTGAAGGTTTCTGTCGGCTGAATGAGCGACAC
Source organism: Coregonus clupeaformis (assembly GCF_020615455.1). Lineage (NCBI taxonomy): Eukaryota > Metazoa > Chordata > Actinopteri > Salmoniformes > Salmonidae > Coregonus > Coregonus clupeaformis. The sequence continues at coordinate 51,898,186 of NC_059203.1, read as the reverse complement.
CGGTTGAGCATTCCAACAGTATTTCCCTCCAGAAGCCATGAGAAAGTTGTCCGGCTGCGGGGACTGTGCGGGGGATTTATACTAACGTTACTGTCTGTACTTGCTGGTGGCACAGACGCTGTTTCTTCCTTTCCTACACTGATATTACTCTTGCCTAACGATTGCGTCTGAAGCTGGGCTTGTAGCACAGCTATTCTCGCCGTAAGGCGAGAATTCTCCTGTATATTATGAGTACAGCGACTGCAATTAGAAGACATCATGTTAATGTTACTACTTAGCTTCGGCTGTTGAAGATGTTGATGAACCATGTCCAGATGAAGCGTCCGGAGTGAAAAAGTTGAATAAGGGAAAAAAGTTGCGATGGAAAAAGGAAAATAACGTAAAGTTGGCAGCTAAAACGCACAGGAAAGTGACTCTTCTGTCTCGGGATAAACGTCCGGGGTGAAAAAGTTTAACGAAAAAAGATGAGTGAGGACAAAACTAAAAAGTTGGTAAATTTGTTGAACACAGAGATTAATTAAACGTTTATTAAAAGTAAAACGTGAATAGTTTGGCAGGTAGCCAAGTAGCAACAAACAGCAGAGCAGCACGGAGACAATGCGGAAGCGAGACGGAAGTCACGTCTGTCATAGTTGACGTGTACCTATGATGAAAATTACAGGCCTCTCTCATCTTTTTAAGTGGGAGAACTTGCACAATTGGTGGCTGACTAAATAGTTTTTTTCCCCACTGTACATACATACATACATAGAAATACATATACATACATATCCATAAAAAAAATATATTTCCATTTATTACTTTCCAACCCCACCTCCCCTTCCCTAGTTGGAGTAAACTAGTGAACAACAACGCTTAGGCCTCTACTTCCACCTTATGCTATATACATTTTATGGACACAGTCAATTTAACATAATTCTATTTTGTTTGTTTTTACTCCTGAACTTCCTCTACCCTCAACCTCTCCGATCATTTTCATGATTTCATGATCCGGTTTGCTTCTAAATGCCATATCCTTCTAACTGTGCTCATTCACAAAACCTCTCAACCTATAACCTATATACTTATTATGGACACAGTTTGCTTTACATTAGTTATCTTGTTGTTATTAGTCCCATCCTTCAGCTCCGTTCAACACCTCCCATCTATCTCCTAACACCATCCAGATTGGATTTCTATTTGCCATATATTTTTCAACTGTACTGTGATGTTTCACAACTGCCAAATTCTCTAAAACGATGTTGGAGGCGGCTTATGGTAGAGAAAATAACATTACATTCTCTGCCAACAGCTCTGGTTGAAATTCCTGCAGTCAGCATGCCAATTGCACACTCCCTCAAAACTTGAGTATTGTGTGACAAAACTGCACATTTTAGAGTGGCCTTTTATTGTCCCCAGCACAAGGTGCACATGTGTAATGATCAGCTTCTTGATATGCCACACCTGTCAGGTGGATGGATTATCTTGGAAAAGGAGAAAAGCTCACTAACAGGTTTGTAAACAAATTTGAGAGAAATAAGCTTTTGTGCGAATGGAACATTTCTGGGATCTTTTATTTCAGCTCATGAAACATGGGACCAACACTTTACATGTTGCGCTTATATATTTTTTCATTATAAGAAGAGACGAAGAGGGACATTTCCTTTAACAGGCCCTTCATATCCAGCCAAGCCACATGTGTTGTATGTTGTAAAACAGACAGCCTCAAACTGCTGCCATGCTTCCTGTTTAGAGCACTTTAAAGTGTTAGTGTCTGCAGGGGAGACATTCTGCTTCTACTTCACTCTGCTTGTCTTTCTTGTGCAGCACTGAGCTGTTTAAACTAAAGCAATGAGTGTTTACAGAGGAACTCTACCACTGGCCGTGGCACAGGAACCAGGCAAACGTGACAGGCTGATAGATGCTACTCATGGAGCTCTGCTGCACACCACTCACACACACACCACCACCACCACCACACCAACTCGCCGAACACTTCCTTCCCCTCAGATGCAGGGTGACCTCTGGCCAGTTTCAAAGGCAACCCCCCTAACCCACCGCTCACCTACTCACTAACAATACAACCCCCGACTGACTGACTCCGTGTACAGAGTTGTTCATCTTCCTGTTAGACAGACAGGGAATGAGTATATCTTGGGTTTGCCATGCACTGACTCACCCACAGTAATACCCTCAATGTACAGTGAGGGAAAAAGTATTTGAACCCCTGCTGATTTTGTATGTTTGCCCACTGACAAAGAAATGATCAGTCTATAATGTTAATGGTAGGTTTATTTGAACAGTGAGAGACAGAATAACAACCAAAAAATCCAGAAAAACGCATGTCAAAAATGAGGGATTTTAATGAGGGAAATAAGTATTTGACCCCTCTGCAAAACATGACTTAGTACTTGGTGGCAAAACCCTTGTTGGCAATCACAGAGGTCAGACGTTTCTTGTAGTTGGCCACCAGGTTTGCACACATCTCAGGAGGGATTTTGTCCCACTCCTCTTTGCAGATCTTCTCCAAGTCATTAAGGTTTCGAGGCTGACGTTTGGCAACTCGAACCTTCAGCTCCTTCCACAGATTTTCTATGGGATTAAGGTCTGGAGACTGGCTAGGCCACTCCAGGACCTTAATATGCTTCTTCTTGAGCCACTCCTTTGTTGCCTTGGCTGTGAGTTTTGGGTCATTGTCATGCTGGAATACCCATCCACGACCCATTTTCAATGCCCTGGCTGAGGGAAGGAGGTTCTCACCCAAGATTTGACGGTACATGGCCCCGTCCATCGTCCCTTTGATGCGGTGAAGTTGTCCTGTCCCCTTAGCAGAAAAACACCCCCAAAGCATAATGTTTCCACCTCCATGTTTGTCGGTGGGGATGGTGTTCTTGGGGTCATAGGCAGCATTCCTCCTCCTCCAAACACAGCGAGTTGAGTTGATGCCAAAGAGCTCGATTTTGGTCTCATCTGACCACAACACTTTCACCCAGTTCTCCTCTGAATCATTCAGATGTTCATTGGCAAACTTAAGACGGCCCTGTATATGTGCTTTCTTGAGCAGGAGGACCTTGCGGGCGCTGCAGGATTTCAGTCCTTCACGGCGTAGTGTGTTACCAATTGTTTTCTTGGTGACTATGGTCCCAGCTGCCTTGAGATCATTGACAAGATCCTCCCGTGTAGTTCTGGGCTGATTCCTCACCGTTCTCATGATCATTGCAACTCCACGAGGTGAGATCTTGCATGGAGCCCCAGGCCGAGGGAGATTGATAGTTATTTTGTGTTTCTTCCATTTGCGAATAATTGGACCAACTGTTGTCACCTTCTCACCAAGCTGCTTGGCGATGGTCTTGTAGCCCATTCCAGCCTTGTGTAGGTCTACAATCTTGTCCCTGACATCCTTGGAGAGCTCTTTGGTCTTGGCCATGGTGGAGAGTTTGGAATCTGATTGACTGATTGCTTCTGTGGACAGGTGTCTTTTATACAGGTAACAAACTGAGATTAGGAGCACTACCTTTAAGAGTGTGCTCCTAATCTCAGCTCGTTACCTGTATAAAAGACACCTGGGAGCCAGAAATATTTCTGATTGAGAGGGGGTCAAATACTTATTTCCCTCATTAAAATGCAAATCAATTTATAACATTGTCCCTCAATGTAGTTGTGGTAAGCTCAGAGAAATGCATATAAAGGGCACAAGAGGACACTTACAGTATGTGTCCATGTCTGACCAGAACAGGATCCATAAAACCGGTGTTGTTGAACAGGACTTGGCTGCTCCTAACACCACTGTTCAGTTGTTAAACAATTACCATTGGAATTTGAAACAAGCCAGGCCAGAACAATGCGAGTCAATCCCTCTCTCTCTGGAAGCATAAACCCTGGGAGAAGGGAGTATGTTATGAGACCTTGAGATGGTTTAAATGAGCTTTAAAGCCAAACTCATCCTGTCCACCATCTTACATCATCCCCTATTGTTTTCCTTTGGGTTTTTCTGTCTCTTTCTGGAGAATCATCCTCTTGAAAGAGGATTACATGCCAGCCCATTAGGGGAGGGGTCCTGGTCTAATGGTGCTTATGCTGCTGTTCCCTGCAGGGATGCTGCTGGGTTCCTGGAGCGTACCCTGGGCCGGGGGGAGGCAGAGACTCTGGAGGTCCTGCAGTGTGTGTGGGGAGGCGTGGGGGGGGCAGCGGCCCCAAGGCCGGGAGGACTGTGTTGGGTGGGGCCCGACGCCAGTGGGAGACCATCTACAACAACAACATTGCACATCTGCTGCATTGCTTGCCCTTCAACGGGTAACAGTAAATCAATCTCTGTTACATGTGATAGTGTGCTTATACATGATCAAGACCTATGCCATAGGTCTAGATCATGTATAATAATTCAGTTTATATACAGTAACATTTTCAATAATTGGAAACTCTGCAGCTTTAACATCTGCAGCTGTCCAATGTAATGTTTTCCTTGAAAGGCATAATGCAAGAATATACAGCTAGCTCAAAGCTGGCTTTCCAGCGTTATTGAACACAACATGAACATATCTTGGGATATTTAGTATTTCACACCCCACTGATATGCTATCCTCAAAAGTGTCTGTTGGGATCCATATAATCTCCTGTGGCATGTAGACTGATGAGAGAGCAACATTACATGCTGTCACACCTGGGGGACTCTAGAAGAATTAGTGCCAACCCATATACTCCCACTGTGACCCTCGTCATATGGATTAAGCCTTTACAGGACTCTGACAACTGGACCTGTCTGGCCTAGTCTGATAAACACTATCTCCCCTGCTTGAAATAATATGGGTTAATAAACATACCTCTGACTGATTAACTGATTCCATTCTACTCGTATCCTGTTTAAAGCCTTATTGGTGGGAGGCTGGGTTCGTCTTGAAGAAATACATTGCATTTTTGCTCCAAGTCCCCTGAGAGAAGCCCTTTTGGTATTGGACTCATTTAGCAGGAACATTTGTCATGGGTTAACAATGGTCCAGGCCGTGCCTCACATGCTGAAGTTTCTCAATTTTCTGGGCTATGGTTCTGTTGAGCAGCTGCAATACATCACATAAAGATTGTAACGCATCAAAACAAAGAGAAAAGATCCCTTTGTGAGTGTAGCTTATTATTCTGTAGTGGCTCAAGCCTTATGGGAGCAGGAGGCTGGGTTTAGATGTTTTAAAAATGACTTAAATCCATTGTTGTTTTCAGTTAGTTTTTTTGGTTCCTGATTTTCTTCCCCTGTTCTCTCTTTCTCTTTGAAGCCCAAGTGTTGTAAGCCTGTTGGTAGACTGTTGGGACTGTTGGCTAAATCAAAGCTGTCAGGTTCCTCTGTTCTTTTTTACTCAGGACAACAAATGGCGTGATAAACACACCTGATAACAACATTAGTCTGTCTCTCTGTCTGCCTGCATGGCCACTGGGAATGTGATGTTGGTATGTCAGATGATGACTTAGGGAAAGTATTTGATTAGACACCCATTAGATTAGAATGTGCTTGTCATGTATTTACCAACCATGAGGAGAAAGGGTAGGATCCCTTTTTGAATGTACTCTGTGATTATGACCATATCATGTTATCATATTTTCTTGAAAAAAATATACCCATGATCATCTAAGTGCATCATGTATTTTTCCAATGGATTGGTGTAGACAGTCACATGTATCTTTAGCCTCCTCTTGCTTTGAATACCCTCATTGTATTGATGAGTGCGGGGTAAGAAAATTCAGGAATTATTGCTGTGATTGAGTTATGTCATTTAGAAATCCCTCTTTGTCTGTCTCTTCTCAGTTGACGAGTTCAGAACTGCCTTTTTGGTCTGGAGCAAAGAGATGTCCCCATCCCTGACCTTCGACCCCAAAAACGTACGTTTTACACAACCTACTATATTTTTCTCAGTCACATACTGCAGTTGCCCTCATTTGCCTCTCGTAAGGGTCAGCAGAAATGATCGAAATGTCATTATCTCGGCAGATAAGACTCCTCACTTTCTCTCTGGTCGTGTATTGAATTGATTCTTATCCTAACTGCGAGAACCACTTACCTGCTGCTGCAGACAAAGCAAGGTGGATGAAATCACCGTCATTCACACATGCACACACAAACACACACACGCACACACACACACATGCACGCACACACACACACATCCCCAAAGCACAGGCACACAAAGGAGCTATTGAGGTGAAAAGTCTGTTACCAAGGGGTTAATTAAAATGGTGTTTTGAGTGTGAACTCTTCACACACACTACTATTGCCCTGTCCCACCTCTCCTCTCTTATCTTTTACACTATGCTCATCTCCTATCTTGCCTCTTCTGCTCTCCCTCCCTCCTTTCTCCTCTCCTTTCCAATCCTCTCCTCCTGTCCTCTCCATTCCTCCTCCCCTCACCTCGTCTTTCTTCACCTATTCTCTGTTTCTCTTCTTTCTTTCTCTCCTGTTCTCTCCTCTCTGTTCCCCTCCTCTCTCCCGGTATGAGGGGTTGTCACCTCAGTTGTCCTCAGGTCTGGACCTGCAGCTCTCACAGACAGACAATGGGACAACAGCAATGGTATTTAGGAATGCTGCTTATCAACAGACTCAATGCACATACTAGCTATTATCTTGTCCAGTGATTTTTTTTTAGACATTTAGAAAGTATAGAAGTATAGAAAATAGATGCAACAATTGCCTGCTACGGTGCGTTTCCATTGAACTGTCTTGAGCTGATAAAAACTGCTGGATGTAATGAAGGTACACCCAAAATAAAAAATCATTTTCGCCAAAACCTAGAAAGTCAAATACAAATTAAGTGATTAAAGTGTTTCCATTAACCATTTAGGCAAATTGCTAATTAACAAATTGGCGACAACTGTATGCCCTCCCACCCATCTGTTTCATGTCTCAGGTAGCCCGCAAAAGCCAGCATGGATAGAATGCAATAATTGACTAATATTTGCCATATTCTAATAATTCTCATGTGCACTCCTGTAGTTCTGAAATAATTGTTGAAACTTGCATCCAGCCAACCAGAACAGCAAGGCAAAGGAATTCAGGCATTCTTGAAAGTCAGGACAATCCTTGTCCTGCAAAGAAACATTTAGCAAGCAGTAGGCATTTAGAATTAAGTGTGGATTGGAGCTTTAGAGTTACGTGATGACATCACGTGTACAGCATACCATTATTTGGCAATCATTTCATTACCTTGAGACTGTAAGGTTTTATTTCCACAAAGCATAGTTATGAGATATTGAGTGTCAACATTTTCACATCCCAGCTCTCAGAACTGTTTTGTAGTGAATTCTTCTTCATAACCCATTACGTACCTCAACTAAAGTGTAGATATCAAAATCCTGAAACATTAGTAAATCCGTTTTTCTAGGAGGGTGCAATCACAGATAGATAGAAGGTTCAATCTGACACTTCTGAATTAGACATTTTCAGCTTTTAATAAAACTGTAGCATAAATTACAGAATAACATTATTTTACCAAGATAGTCAGAACACATCATAAAATACATTAAGAAATGTATTATAATGATCAGACAAATTACTGTCTCTACTGAGCAACGATGTGACAACATCATTTACTTTAAGATTTCTGACAGTGTTGTTTTTTGCTTGCGTGCCATTATTGCTGGCTAGACTAGCCTAGACCATACTTAGAGGGAGATGGCAAAGATATGTGTTCTGACTGGTCCGTCTGTGTTTGTTCAGGCTTGTGATTGGACTGCAGATAGAATTTTATAGCGCCAAGTTCAAACGGGTTTCTGCATTTTCAGTTAAATGTTTTTAAATGTAGCTTCACAGACATACAGTGAGGGAAAAAAGTATTTGATCCCCTGCTGATTTTGTACGTTTGCCCACTGACAAAGACATGATCAGTCTATAATTTTAATGGTAGGTTTCTTTGAACAGTGAGAGACAGAATAACAACCAAAAAATCCAGAAAAACGCATGTCAAAATGATATAAATTGATTTGCATTTTAATGAGAGAAATAAGTATTTCATCCCTCTGCAAAACATGACTTAGTACTTGGTGGCAAAACCCTTGTTGGCAATCACAGAGGTCAGACGTTTCTTGTAGTTGGCCACCAGGTTTGCACACATCTCAGGAGGGATTTTGTCCCACTCCTCTTTGCAGATCTTCTCCAAGTCATTAAGGTTTCGAGGCTGACGTTTGGCAACTCAAACCTTCAGCTCCCTCCACAGATTTTCTATGGGATTAAGGTCTGGAGACTGGCTAGGCCACTCCAGGACCTTAATGTGCTTCTTCTTGAGCCACTCCTTTGTTGCCTTGGCCGTGTGTTTTGGGTCACTGTCATGCTAGAATACCCATCCACGACCCATTTTCAATACCCTGGCTGAGGGAAGGAGGTTCTCACCCAAGATTTGGCGGTACATGGCCCCGTCCATCGTCCCTTTGATGCGGTGAAGTTGTCCTGTCCCCTTAGCAGAAAAACACCCCCAAAGCATAATGTTTCCACCTCCATGTTTGACGGTGGGGATGGTGTTCTTGGGGTCATAGGCAGCATTCCTCCTCCTCCAAACACGGCGAGTTGAGTTGATGCCAAAGAGCTCGATTTTGGTCTCATCTGACCACAACACTTTCACCCAGTTCTCCTCTGAATCATTCAGATGTTCATTGGCAAACTTTGACGGGCCTGTATATGTGCTTTCTTGAGCAGGAGGACCTTGCGGCGCTGCAGGATTTCAGTCCTTCCCGGCGTAGTGTGTTACCAATTGTTTTCTTGGTGACTATGGTCCCAGCTGCCTTGAGATCATTGACAAGATCCTCCCGTGTAGTTCTGGGCTGATTCCTCACCGTTCTCATTATCATTGCAACTCCACGAGGTGAGATCTTGCATGGAGCCCCAGGCCGAGGGAGATTGACAGTTATTTTGTGTTTCTTCCATTTGCGAATAATCGCACCAACTGTTGTCACCTTCTCACCAAGCTGCTTGGCAATGGTCTTGTAGCCCATTCCAGCCTTGTGTAGGTCTACAATCTTGTCCCTGACATCCTTGGAGAGCTCTTTGGTCTTGGCCATGGTGGAGAGTTTGGAATCTGATTGATTGCTTCTGTGGACAGGTGTCTTTTATACAGGTAACAACTGAGATTAGGAGCACTCCCTTTAAGAGTGTGCTCCTAATCTCAGCTCGTTACCTGTATAAAAGACACCTGGGAGCCAGAAATCTTTCTGATTGAGAGGGGGTCAAATAGTTATTTCCCTCATTAAAATGCAAATCAATTTATAACATTTTTGACATGCGTTTTTCTGGATTTTGTTGTTGTTATTCTGTCTCTCACTGTTCAAATAATTTCTTTGTCAGTGGGCAAACGTACAAAATCAGCAGGGGATCAAATACCTTTTTCCCTCACTGTATGTAGAACCATCTAAAGATCAATTATATGTGATTAACTCATTTTTAACAAAAATGTCAGATATAACCTTCTAGTCACAAGGTCTCGATTTGCCGCAATAAAGAAAGATCAACAAAAGAAAATCCACCCCTGTCGACCAGATACAAATGCTCTAGAGCTTTAGAACATATCTCCTATAGCTGCCTTTTCCATTACACACGTCACAATTGCTTTTGTCTAATAAACCTGGGTCAATGGAAACCAGTCTACTGACTGCTTCTAAAGCTTAGAGCCTGTTAACTGCCATTTAATATCAGTTGTAAGTCAATGGAAACACCCAATGAATCTTTCATAATCCTCTGATGTATTCAATAGCAGACATGACTTTTGAAATCTACATGAAGAATCACAAGGGTTTAGTTGGTTACCGATGGGAGTTTTTAAACTGATGTAAATATTATTGTTTTCTGACTTGTAAGTTCAGAAGGTTTTTTCCTTTGGTCACTAACGGGTGACTCTGCTCCTAGCTCATTCAGCCCATTCATCATGTGGTTGCCATATTCCATGAGGAACATCCTGTCCGATGTGAACATTTTCCACAACCTTTGCTCCTGGCAACTGTGCAACTGGCAGGAAATGATAAAAAATTACTAGTGGATTTTGTTTGAGTTAGCATATGTGTAACATAAGTATGTATTCTAACTCAGCAGGTCTGGTTCTGAATGTTGAGGTGGGAGGGCCATTAACAGTTTGTGCTATCTTGTCATGTATTGTAGTCCATCCATATAGACTGTGTGGTGGCAGCAGCCAACCTTTATGGGCCGATCTATGGGATTGTGGGTACACAATCTCTGCCATTAAGAGCGTCCTAGAGAGGGTCAATGTACAGTTGAAGTCGGAAGTTTTACATACACCTTAGCCAAATACATTTAAACTCAGTTTTTCACAATTCCTGACATTTAATCCTAGTAAAAATTCCCTGTCTTAGTTCAGTTAGGATCACCAATTTATTTTAAGAATGTGAAATGTCAGAATAATAGTTTTTTTATTTCTTTCATCACATTCCCAGTGGGTCAGAAGTTGACATACACTTAACTTCCTGACTGATATCTTGAGATGTTGCTTCAAAATATCCACATAATTTCCCTTCCTCATGATGCCATCTATTTTGTGAAGTGCACCAGTCCCTCCTGCAGCAAAGCACCCCCACAGCATGATGCTGCCACCCCCGTGCTTCACGGTTGGATGGTGTTCTTCGGCTTGCAAGCCACCCCCTTTTTCCTCCAAACATAACGATGGTCATTATGGCCAAACAGTTCTATTTTTGTTTCATCAGACCAGAGGACATTTCTCCAATAAGTACGATCTTTGTCCCCATGTGCAGTTGCAAACCGTAGTCTTGCTTTTTTATGGTGGTTTTGGAGCAGTAGCTTCTTCCTTGCTGAGCAGCCTTTCAGGTTATGTCGATATAGGACTTGTTTTACTGTGGATATAGATACTTTTGTACCTGTTTCCTCCAGCATCTTCACAAGGTCCTTTGCTGTTGTTCTGGGATTGATTTGCACTTTTCACACCAAAGTACGTTCATCTCTAGGAGACAGAATGCGTCTCCTTCCTGAGCGGTATGACGGCTGCGTGGTCCCATGGTGTTTATACTTGCGTACTATTGTTTGTACAGATGAACGTGGTACCTTCAGGCGTTTGGAAATTGCTCCCAAGGATGAACCAGACTTGTAGAGGTCTACAATTATTTTTCTGAGGTCTTGGCTGATTTCTTTTGATTTTCCCATGAAGTCAAGCAAAGAGGCACTGCGTTTGAAGGTAGGCCTTGAAATACATCCACAGGTACACCTCCAATTGATTCAAATGATGTCGATTAGCCTATCAGAAGCTTCTAAAGCCATGACATCATTTTCTGGAATTTTCCAAGCTGTTTAAAGGCACAGTCAACTTAGTGTATGTAAAATTCTGACCCACTAGAATTGTGATACAGTGAATTAAAAGTGAAATAATCTGTCTGTAAACAATTGTTGGAGAAATGTCCTAACTGACTTGCCAAAACTATAGTTTGTTAACAAGAAATTTGTGGAGTGGTTGAAAAACGAGTTATAATGACTCCAACCTAAGTGTATGTAAACTTCCGACTTCAACTGTACCTGCCTTCACCCCCAAATCTACTGTCAAGATCCACCTCACTGACAAGGAGATGGAGGAGGAGAGGGAGAGTGGAGGTTGGGGTGAGTAAACTGTCCTTCACACACTGAACAAAAATATTAACGCAACATGCAACAATTTAAAAGTTACAGTTCATATAAATAAATCAGTCAATTAAAATAAATTCATTAGGCCCTAATCTATGGATGCATCTGTTGGACACAGATACCGTAAAAAAAAAAAGTAGGGGTGTGGATCAGAAAACAAGTCAGTATCTGTTGTGCCCACTATTTGCCTCATGCAGCGCGACACATCTCCTTCGCATAAGGTTGACCAAGCTGTTGATTGTGGCCTGTGGAATGTTGTTCCACTCCTCTTCAATGGCTGTGCGAAGTTGCTGGATATTGGCGGTAACTGGAACACGCTGTCATACACGTCAATCCAGATCATCCCAAAAATGCTCAATGGTTGACGTCTGGTGAGTATGCAGGCCATGGAAGAACTGGGACATTTACAGTTTCCAGGAATTGTGTACAGATCCTTGCGACATGGGGCTGTGCATTATCATGTTGAAACATGAGGTGATGGGGGCGGATGAATGACACGACAATGGGCCTCAGGTTCTTGTCAAGGTATCTCTGTGCATTCAAATTGCCATAGATGAAATGCAATTGTGTTCATTGTCTGTAGCTTATGCCTGCCCATACCATAACCCCATGGTGCACTCTGTTCACAAAGTTGACATCAGCAAACCGCTCGCTCACACGACGCCATAACACTGTCTGCCATCTACCCGGTACAGTTGAAACTGGGATTCATCCATGAAGAGAACACTTCTCTAGCGTGCCAGTGGCCATTGAAGGTGAGCATTTGCCCACCAAAGTCAGTTAAGACACCGGACTGCAGTCAGATCAAGACCCTAGTGAGGACGACGAGCACGCATTTGAGCTTCCCTGAGATGGTTTCTGACAGTTTGTGCAGAAATTCTTTGGTTGTGCAAAACGGCTTTATTTAGGCTTTTTTGCAGACAGACATACTCCTCAATTTCATCAGATGTTCGGGTGGCTGGTCTCAGACCATCCTGCAGGTGAAGAAGCTAGATGTGGTGGTCCTGGGCTGGCGTGGTTACACGTGGTCTGCGGTTGTGAGGTCGGTTTGACGTACTGCCAAATTCTCTAAAATGACGTTGGAGGCAGCTTATGGTAGATAAATTAGCATTCAATTATCTGGCAACAGCTCTGGTGGACATTCCTGCAGTCAGCATGCCAATTGCACGCTCCCTCAAAACTTGAGACATCTGTGGCATTATGTTGTGTTACAAAACTGCACATTTTAGAGTGGCCTTTTATTGTCCCCAGCACAAGGTACACCTGTTTAATGATCATGCTGTTTAATCAGCTTCTTGATATGCCACACCTGTCAAGTAGATGGATTATCTTGAGAAAGGCTCACTAACAGGGATGTAAGCAAATTTCGCTTATATGTTACTCACTTTTCCATTTGACCAGATACATGGCGACTGGATGTGTTGCAGAAGAAGCTGTCCTCTCCTCCAGTGAACAGCTCAGCCCTGCAGATGCACCCCATTGACTTTGAGAAGGTAATAAAACCACAGTGTCATGCTTGGCATATCTCCACTGCTCACGCTGCATAATGCTAGAGGCCACAGACACACTGGCGGCTGGCCCCTGGGAGGGGGCCACGCTAAACTCTACATGGGGCCACAAAATGGCAGTTTCATCTTTGAGTCCTCTGTGAGTCTGGTCTGTACCAGTCCTTAACAGGGTGTCTAGGAAACAGGGCTGTCCTGTGTTCTGGGGCCTTTCTTTTGCACTACCACTGCAAGGGGGAGCGTTTTAGAGAGTGCACATCCTGTTAAAACCAGTCTGGTGAATGAATAGTCACCAGTGTGAGGACCTCCAGCTCTGTTTGTTAGGCTGTAGGGTGTTTTAGCCACTGAGGATCCCTGTCTGCAGTGTCCCCCCCTGTCCCCCCACTCCCCATCTCACATGGTCTACCACCACCATGTCACCCAGCCCTTTGAAGTGGCACACTCAGACAGCCCTGAGGGCAGCAGTTCCTCCATAACACTTCCATTGTGCAGCTAGTCACGGTCTCTCTCCTTTCTTTCTCTCACCCCCACTCTCTCTCTCTTCTTCTCTCCCACTCCCTATCTAGCACTCTCTAGACATTAAAATGAGGTTTAGAGGCATGTAGGGTAGATGACTGATTTGAGTGTGGTTAGGAGAGGGGAATAGGCTGGATGAGGTAAGTCAGGTGCGTATCAGATGTCATCTTTAATGGGAGTGAGACCCTCAAAATGGCCATGCTCTTCTTCCTCCTCCTCCACCTCCTCATCCTCTCTACCCCTACTACCTGGCCAGGTCATGTTGCGGATGCCTGGAATGTGTGGAAGCAGATTCCACAGCATTGGGTTGCCAGGTGTGACTACCTCACGACCCCTCCAGCTGCCCCTGATTGACTTTCGCCTCACCAGGCATTGTTGAGCCGTGCTGGCTGAAGTATGAGCTCATAGATAGTGTCGCTCACAGGGTAAATCTGATTTAAATCGCAGAGGGGTGAATAAGCAATGTATTATTGTAATTAAAGTGACACAGACACAAAGGCCTCAGAGCTCAAACCATGGCATCACGTCATTGACTCATTCAACTTTAATATGGCTAACAGAGTTTAGACAGGGATGTGCTGTGAAGGATTCTGTTCCTGGAGTCATTTGTTCTCATCTTATCTTCATCTCACAGCTGTTGATGTAATGTATGTCAGAATGTTTCTCCTCTTGTCTCCTCTTTTAAAGGATGTCCCTACTGTGGCAGGTGTTCCCTGAAAGAAAACATAACAATCTCACTAGGGTCTTTGGATATTAACGGTTAATAAATGAATGTATTATAAAGATAATAAATTGTATTTACAGGATGATGATAATAACTTCCAAATGGACTACATCGTTGCTGCCTCTAACTTGAAGGCAGAGAACTATGACACCCCAACTGCTGATCGTCAGAAGGTTAGAATCTTCCTTATTTTCCCTTATCACAACGACACTACTGAGAGAAACTGAGAGTTAACGGCAACCCTCTCCACCCCCTCACACACACGCACCACACACACACTCACCACACACACACACATACACTCTTCCCCGTCCCCCTCCGTCCTGGCTGTGTTTTCTATTGTTGCTCTCACCTGCCCTGAAGCCACCAAGCGAGCATTAAAAGAGGAAAGACGGCCCACTCACCTTTGTTCCTGAGGCAGAACAAATCACTTTACCCGTTGTCCCCTGGGATGTGTTACCTGAGCCGGGCCAGGGCCCCACACACACAGACACCCAGACAGATGGGGGGGTGTCTGCATGCTTCCCAGCCGAAACAGTTGAGAACAGTTCGTGCTCATATTATGACGACATTTTGGGACGTTTTTGTTTGTTTTTGGCTGTTCGGGCACACAACATTTTTTATCGAGGTAAGCCGACATCGGTAGCCGAAGTCTATGCCCCTTCGTCGGTGATTGGTCAACAGTAGGGATTCTTCAATTATGTGTTTGTTGTAATTCAATGAGAGATTAATCATTTCAGGCACATTTTTTCGCTTGATAAATATTTCACCAAACATCTTAGCTAGATAAAATGACATATTTCTTGAGTTATCTTCAATTAATTCTGACTTTGAGGAAGTGATACTGGCTACGCCATCTCAAAATGGACAAGCAGTACTATTGCCGCTTTTTTCTTGTTTTTCAAGCGAAGGTATTTTTAGGGAGTACGTGAGCACACTCGTTCGGTTCGCCTAGCCGAGTTCGGCTAGGTGCCAGTCGAACTGAACTGAAGCATGCAGAAACCTTTAGACGGGGGGACACTTTTCAGCCGTACTGGAACTAATGCATGTTTGATCTTGTTTATAGATGACATCACCTTTATTCCCCCTGTCCTTCCTTTTTGTTCTCCTAATAGCACCTTAGCAGACATCCAGGAACACACACACACTCTCAGACTGACAGTTTCTTTCCCATCTCATCCACAGAGTAAGCTGATTGTGAGGCACATAATCCCGGCTATAGCCACGACCATGGCTGAGGTGACAGGTCTGATGTGTGTGGAGCTGTACAAGGAGGATCAGCTCCTACCGCTCAGCCTACATCAACCTGGCTGTCCAATACACTCTTAGAAAAAAAGGTGCTAAGTAGAACCATACAGGGTTCTTTGGTTTGTCCCCATAGGCGAACCCGTCCTGGTTCTGGGTAGAAGCCTTTGCAGAGAGTTCAAAGAAACCCATGCCTATGGTTCTACCTAGAACCCTCTATGAAGGGTTCTACCGAGAACCCTTTTATCTTCGGAGGGTTCTTCCTAAAACCGGCTATGAATGGTTCCACCAACCTTATTAGCCATTAAAATGTATTTATGACAATACAATACATATTTACCAAAAATTAGGAACACCTGCTCTTTCCATTACATAGACTGACCAGGTGAATCCAGGTGAACGCTATGATCCCTTATTGATGTCACTTGTTAAATCCACTTCAATCAGTGTAGATGAAGGGGAGGAGACAGGTTAAGGAAGGATTTTTAAGCCTTGAAACAATTGAGACATGGATTGTGTATGTGTGCCATTCAGAGGGTGAATGGGAAAGACAAAAGTTTTAAGTGTCTTTGAACGGGGCATGGTAGTAGGTGCCAGGCGCACCGGTTTGAATGTGTCAAGAACTGCAACGCTGCTGGGTTTTTCACGCTCACTATTTCCCGTGTGTATCAAGAATGGTCCACCACCCAAAAGACATCCAGACAACTTGACACAACTGTGAGAAGCATTGGAGTCAACATGGGCCAGCATCCGTGTAGAACGCTTTTGACACCTTGTAGAGTCCATGCCCTGACGAAATGAGGCTGTTCTGAGGGCAAAAGGGGGTGTAACTCAATATTAGAAATGCGTTCCTAATGGTTTGTACAGTAAGTGTATATCATACGGCCTTTCCTTGAGGGCCTAGTTATACCCCAGCACAGTGGTGTTGACTACCAGGGTAGGAAAGATTGAATATTGATACAACCTCAATCATCTAAACTAGAACAACCATCTCAGTAACGGGTGCAATAAATCGGGGAGAGGAAACTCCAACCGAATGCTTCACATGAATGAAACATCTGGGCCATTTTTCTATCTGTGCTTACACTAATAAGTTAGCTTGTGTTTAGCTACATTGGAAAGGAACTAATGTTACTCATAATGTATGTTGACACACGTAGCTAGCTAATGTTAACATGCTGTGTGAGCTCCGTTTGCATCACTTTCAATAGGGGACTTTTATTATGAAGGCGAACCGTAAATTCCAATGTAGTGGCTAATTGCTATTGTGGCTAGCTTCACACATAGGTGAGCCCAGCTTGCTATCTAGTTAGTTAGCGAGTAGCAACCATAGCATAGCTATTTGACAGCTTTAGGTTAGAAAACTAGCTAGCTAGCTAGCATGTTAGCTAATCCAAACAAAACTCAACAGATTGCATGGAAAGTATATTATGTAGAATGTGTTATGGTAACTAGTTAGCTAGCTAGCCTAGTTGGTAGGCCTAACAAAAACGCCAGCTAAAGTTTGCTACCTAGCTAGCTATGTTTGCTAACTAGCTAGCTACAGTTAGCCAGAGCCATATAGGGCTCTGCAATGAGCTAGCTGAGGTAGCTGGCAAATGCTAGCTAGATAGCTGACTTCCTATGTTAAATTGTCCAGTAGAAATCATGTATCCCCCAAAAAAGCTAAACAAATTGCATGGAAAACATACTTTCTCTCTCCTGTCTTTTTTTCTTTCATGGCAATCTATCATGTCTGGATTTTGCACACTGACCTTCTCGACCCCGTTCTTTGCGTACTGTCACATGACGTCAGTGTCAACACAAATGGACATGTTCGAGGTCGTTATTTCGAGTGTGTTGCGCAGATGGGCAGACATTCATTTAAGCCTTAATTCCTTGACATGATGCCTTAATAAATATATAATTACACCAATGCATCACATCCAAAAGTGAAAATGTTCTTCAACAGTGAAAGGTTACACGATCGAATAAGAGTTTGTCTTATGACCATTTTAATTGCATTTATAAACCATTATTCAACCAAGCTTAAAATTTGGCAAGCACAAATGACTATATCACAATTTTAACCATAACTGTTTATTAATGTGTAAAAAAAATAATCTTGATGATTAAAGCAATTGACCCATTGTCAAAAACACTTACATCATTTAACAATTTAAACTATTGTCACGCCCTGACTTATGGGACTCTGTATGTTGAGTCAGGGTGTGATGTTCTATGTTAGTAGTTCTATGTTTTCTATCTAATATGTGTAGATCTATGTTGGCCGGTGTGGTTCCCAATCAGAGGCAGCTGTCGCTCATTGTCTCTGATTGGGGATCATACTTAGGCAGCCTATTGGCACTCGTTAGTTGTGGGATCTTGTTCCGTGTTTAGGCTAGTTTTTTGTTCAGCCTTTGGACGTCACGTTTCGTTTGGTTTGTTGTTTTGTCGTGTGTTTATTCGTTGTAAATAAACATGTATGCATATCACGCTGCGCCTTGGTCTGACCCGTCCTTAAATGAACGTGACAACTATTTTGGGATGTGAACCATTTGTGAACCTGTTTTTGCCATTGCGCTCATAAACTTCCATGAATTTCAAACAAAAGCTTGACCTGGGCCTGGGAATCAGACTCCAGAGCCCATTATAGGCTCTTTGCAGAACGTTACTTCCGTATTTAGTGAACAGTACCCACTATTTCCGGCGCAGCTGGAAGTTGTCACTCAGTGAGTGAAAATGGCGGATGTTTTCTCTCGGTGCCTTCAGGAGTTGCCGAAGTTGACCGTAAACAATATCCACGAATTGTCCAGGCCACAACTTCAGTGATGAAAAGGTAATTGGAGAAGGGCTTTAAATTCTACGTGTCGTTCCATTTAACCGATTACGAAGGTATGTATACTTAACATTATTAGCCAACTAGCTAGCTAGCTAAGCTAGCTCAGTAATTGCCAACAGCGACAGCGTTAGCCAGCTCACTAAACTAGTAAACAAAACCACCGAAGTGAACTTACTACATGGCGATCTAAACAGAGTTGTGACAATGAGGAGATCGGTTCTCAGTTGGCTAACACATATCACAGGGTTTGTGCAGGCTGAAATATGGTGTGCTGGGATGCTATCGGCAGTGATGTAAACTAAAGTACCAGCACTTAAAGATGCACTCTAGGATCTTAAGCACAACACATTTGTAACATGTCATGCAAATTGCAAAATGTGTTGTTGTTTTTTGCAGCACGTAAAATATCATACGAAATGGGTGACATAGTACACAATTTGATGACGTAGTGCACAAAAAATGGGGACCATTTTTGGCTCATGAGTACCACTTTCAAAACCACTGTCTGAAATCATACAAAAGTTTGAGAGTGCATCTCAAATCAAATCAAATCAAATTGTATTGGCCACATGCGCCGAATACAACAGGTGCAGACATTACAGTGAAATGCTTACTTACAGCCCTTAACCAACAGTGCATTTATTTTTAACAAAAAAGTTTAAAAAAACAACAACATAAAAAGTGTTGAGAAAAAAAGAGCAGAAGTAAAATAAAATAACAGTAGGGAGGCTATATATACAGGGGGGTACCGGTGCAGTGTCAATGTGCGGGGGCACCGGCTAGTTGAGGTAGTTGAAGTAATATGTACATGTGGGTAGAGTTAAAGTGACTATGCATAAATAATTAATAGAGTAGCAGAAGCGTAAAAGGATGGGGTGGGGGGGCAGTGCAAATAGTCCGGGTAGCCATGATTAGCTGCTCAGGAGTCTTATGGCTTGGGGGTAGAAGCTGTTGAGAAGTCTTTTGGACCTAGACTTGGCACTCCGGTACCGCTTGCCATGCGGTAGCAGAGAGAACAGTCTATGACTAGGGTGGCTGGAGTCTTTGACAATTTTGAGGGCCTTCCTCTGACACCGCCTGGTATAGAAGTCCTGGATGGCAGGAAACGTGGCCCCAGTGATGTACTGGGCCGTACGCACTATCCTCTGTAGTGCCTTGCGGTCGGAGGCCAAGCAGTTGCCATACCAGGCGGTGATGCAACCAGTCAGGATGCTCTCGATGGTGCAGCTGTATAATTTTTTGAGGATCTGAGGACCCATGCCAAATCTTTTCAGTCTCCTGAGGGGGAATAGGCTTTGTCGTGCCCTCTTCACGACTGTCTTGGTGTGTTTGGACCATGATAGCTCGTTGGTGATGTGGACACCAAGGAACTTGAAGCTCTCAACCTGTTCCACTACAGCCCCGTCGATGAGAATGGGGGACGTGCTCAGTCCTCTTTTTTTTCCTGTAGTCCACAATCATCTCCTTTGTCTTGGTCACGTTGAGGGAGAGGTTGTTATCCTGGCACCACACGGCCAGTTCTCTGACCTCCTCCCTATAGGCTGTCTCATCATTGTCGGTGATCAGGCCTACCACTGTTGTGTCGTCGGCAAACTTAATGATGGTGTTGGAGTCGTGCCTGGCCATGCAGTCATGGGTGAACAAGGAGTACAGGAGGGGACTGAGCACGCACCACTGAGGGGCCCCCGTGTTGAGGATCAGTGTGGCAGATGTGTTGTTACCTACCCTTACCACCTGGGGGCGGCCCGTCAGGAAGTCCAGGATCCAGTTGCAGAGGGAGGTGTTTAGTCCCAGGATCCTTAGCTTAGTGATGAGCTTAGAGGGCACTATGGTGTTGAATGCTGAGCTGTAGTCAATGAATAGCATTCTCACGTAGGTGTTCCTCTTGTCCAGGTGGGAAAGGGCAGTGTGGAGTGCAATAGAGATTTCATAATCTGTGGATCTGTTGGGGCGGTATGCAAATTGGAGTGGGTCTAGGGTTTCTGGGATAATGCTGTTGATGTGAGCCATGACCAGCCTTTCAAAGCACTTCATGGCTACAGACGTCAGTGCTACGGGTCGGTAGTCATTTAGGCAGGTTATCTTAGAGTCCTTGGGCACGGGGACTATGGTGATCTTCTTGAAACATGTTGGTATTACAGACTCAGTCAGGGACATGTTGAAAATGTCAGTGAAGACACTTGCCAGTTGGTCAGCACATGCTCGGAGTACACGTCCTGGTAATCCGTCTGGCCCTGCGGCCTTGTGAATGTTGACCTGCTTAAAAGTCTTACTCACATCGGCTACGGAGAGCCTGATCACATTGTCATCCGGAACAGCTGGTGCTCTCATGCATGCTTCAGTGTTGCTTGCCTCGAAGCGAGCATAGAAGTGGTTTAGCTCGTCTGGAAGTCTTGTGTCACTGGGCAGCTCGCGGCTGTGCTTCCCTTTGTAGTCTGTAATAGTTTTCAAGCCCTGCCACATCCGACGAGCGTCAGAGCCAGTGTAGTACGATTCAATCTTAGTCCTGTATTGACTCTTTGCCTGTTTGATGGTTCGTCGGAGGGCATAGCGAGATTTCTTATAAGCGTCCGGGTTAGAGTCCCGCTCCTTGAAAGCGGCAGCTCTACCCTTTAACTCAGTGCGGATGTTTCCTGTAATCCATGGCTTCTGGTTGGGGTATGTACGTACGGTCACTGTGGGGACGACATCATCGATGCACTTATTGATGAAGCCAGTGACTGATGTGGTGTACTCCTCAATGCTGTCTGAAGAATCCCGGAACATGTTCCAGTCTGTGCTAGCAAAACAGTCCTGTAGCTTAGCATCTGCGTCATCTGACCACGTTTTTATTAACCGAGTCACTGGTGCTTCCTGCTTTAGTTTTTGCTTATAAGCAGGAATGAGAAGGATTTAAGTTTCCCTGCATTAAAGTCCCCGGCCACTAGGAGCGCTGCATCTGGATGAGCGTTTTCCTGTTGATTTATGGCCTTATACAGCTCATTCAGTGCAATCTTAATGCCAGCATTGGTTTGTGGTGGTAAATAGACAGCTATGAAAAATATAGATGAAAACTCTCTTGGTAAATAGTGTCATCTTTAAGTACAAATACTTTAAAGTACTACTTAAGTAGTTTTTTGGGGTATCTGTACTTTTACTTTTACTCCGCTACAGTTCTAACATTATTTTTTTTTTTTACTCAATACATTTTCCATGACACCCTAAAGTACTCATTACATTTCTAATGCTTAGCAGGACAGGAAAATTGTCAAATTCACACACTTATCAAGAGAACATCCCTGGTCATCCCTACTGCCTCTGACCTTGCGGACTCACTAAACACAAATGCTTTGTTTGATAATGATGTTTGAGTGTTGGACTGTGCCCTAGCTATCTATAATATGTTTTTTATTGTGCCGTCTGATTTGCTTAATATAATCCTCCTCCTCCTCCTCCTCCCCCTCCCTCCACCCTCTCTGTGGATGACTTAGTCAACCATTTTGAAAAGAAGGTTGACGACATCCAATCCTCATTTATTAAGTCAAATGACACCGCTGGTCCTGCTCACACTGCCCTACCCTATGCTTTGACTTCTTTCTCCCCTCTCTCTCCAGATGAAATCTTGCGACTTGTGACGGCCGGCCGCCCAACAACCTGCCCGCTTGACCCTATCCCCTCCTCTCTTCTCCAGACCATTTCCGGAGACCTTCTCCCTTACCTCACCTCGCTCATCAACTCATCATTGACCGCTGGCCATGTCCCTTCCGTCTTCAAGAGAGCGAGAGTTGCACCCCTCCTCAAAAAACCTACACTCGATCCCTCCGATGTCAACAACTACAGACCAGTATCCTTTCTTTCTTTTCTCTCCAAAACTCTTGAGCGTGCCGTCTCTAGCCAACTCTCCTGCTATCTCTCTCAGAATGACCTTCTTGATCCAAACCAGTCAGGTTTCAAGACTGGTCATTCAACTGAGACTGCTCTTCTCTGTGTCACGGAGGCTCTCCACACTGCTAAAGCTAACTCTCTCTCCTCTGCGCTTATCCTTCTAGACCAATCCGCTGCCTTTGATACTGTGAACCATCAGATCCTCCTTACCACCCTCTCCGAGTTGGGCATCTCCGGCACTACTCACTCTTGGATTGCATCCTACCTGACAGGTCGCTCCTACCAGGTGGCGTGGCGAGAATCTGTCTCCGCACCACGTGCTCTCACCACTGGTGTCCCCCAGGGCTCAGTTCTAGGCCCTCTCCTATTCTCTCTATACACCAAGTCACTTGGCTCTGTCATATCCTCACATGGTCTCTCCTATCATTGCTACGCAGATGACACATAATTAATTTTCTCCTTTCCCCCTTCTGATAACCAGGTGGAGAATCGCATCTCTGCATGTCTGGCAGACATATTAGTGTGGATGTCGGATCACCACCTCAAGCTGAACCTCGGCAAGACGGAGCCGCTCTTCCTCCTGGGGAAGGACTGCTCGCTCCATGATCTCGCCATCACGGTTGACAACTCCATTGTGTCCTCCTCCCAGAGTGCAAAGAACCTTGGCGTGACCCTGGACAACACCCTGTCGTTCTCCGCTAACATCAAAGTGGTGACCCGATCTTGCAGGTTCATGCTCTACAACAGGATTCTTCAATTCCGGTCCTGGAGGGCCGAAACACCTCTGTTTTTCATCCTCTCCTTCTAATCAGGGGTTAATTCAGACCTGGGACACCAGGTGAGTGCAATTAACTACCAGGTAGAAATAAAAAACAGAAGTGTTTCGGCCCTCTAGGACCGGAATTGAAGAACCCTGCTCTACAACATTCGCAGAGTACGACCCTACCTTACACAGAAAGCGGCACAGGTCCTAATCCAGGCACTTGTCATCTCCCATCTGGATTACTGCAACTCGCTGTTGGCTGGGCTTCCTGCCTGTGCCATTAAACCTGCCTGTGCAATTATTTTAACTAACTAAATCCTGTGTAACAACTAGTCATTACTTTGTACTTAGGCAAACATTACATGTGCTTTGAAATAGTTTCTTTTTCCTCATCTGGGATGACACTCCTATTAAATCTGTTTTCGTAAACTCAACCAAGTTAACCCAGGTGGTAGATGCTTTTTTTTGGGGAAAGTGCTAGCAACAAAAT
This sequence comes from Coregonus clupeaformis, assembly GCF_020615455.1. NCBI lineage: Eukaryota > Metazoa > Chordata > Actinopteri > Salmoniformes > Salmonidae > Coregonus > Coregonus clupeaformis. The sequence goes on along the minus strand of NC_059203.1, from coordinate 51,874,674 downwards.
GTGACCAGAAGACAATATTCCGAAAGTATTTCAAAACCCACACAAAGTAGGCTATTTGATTGACAACGACTCTTACTTCTGTAACAATGTAAAAACTATTCCGACTTTTCAAAATGTAGATAACCTCTCTCAATAAGATTTAGTACAGACCAGGCCTGACACAAAATTTAGAAATAGTAGCTTACTTTGACAATAATTCAGTGAATTGAATGCGGTGGCAGACAGGTTGGTGTTAAACACCAGATCTGAAATAATAACTGACTCCTACCACTTTTAAAAACAACTTCAAAACCCTTGCCACTGTCACTTTAGACCCAGGCTGTGTGGTACAAGGGTGAATGGTGGGACTTGGGCCAGACACACTCCATGGAAATGAAGGCACCCCTCTCGGGTGTGCCCTCCCTCTTCCTCTCCCTCTGCTTTCTCCTCTCCCTTTTCCTCCTCCTCTCCCTCTTCCTCTCTCCCATTCCTTCCTCCTCTCCATGGTCCTCTTCCTCTCCATGTTCCTCTCCCTCCTCTTCACTCTCCTCTTCCTCTCTCCCTCCACTCTCCTCTCGCTCCTCTCTCTCTCTCTCTCTCTCTCTCTCTCTCTCTCTCTCTCTCTCTCTCTCTCTCTCTCTCCCTCTCTCACACTGTCTCTCTCTTCCTTTCTCTCTTTTTCTCAACCATACACATACTCTCTTCCTAATAATCACCTCATATGGGGTTTCCATAATAATTTGTGTGATGCAGTTAAACAAATCCCATTCCACACACACACACTCACACACACACAGTAAACAGTATCACCATGATGCTATACAGCACTTTCCATCAATCAAAATGATTAGTGGCCAGATTGTTTCTCAGTTCATGGTGTGCATACTATGTATGTCATACTGATGGATAATCTGACAGGATAGAGTACACTAAAAGACGTTCATGGATATGTTCATAGATGGGTCAGATTATAACCATAAAGGCTATAAAGGGTACACACTTCAAGACCCATGTTCAGATTACTTTTCATAGATGGTAAGAAGTCAAAGTATGTGGCACAGTTGTTTACAGATTCAAAAGATCATCAACTATTGTTTATTTATTTAGGATGTTGAAAGTAAAAGATTACAAAGATGACAGTATGTGCAATTTAGCCAAACAGGTTTAGTATCATTCTTAATCTATTGTGATGGGCATAGTTAGCTGGTTGTCTTTGTAGGGTGGGAGTGAGATGATAAATTGACAGCGTCGTGAGCGAAGCACAATGTTTTCTCCAACTCTCGTTTTCTTGCCTGACAGACCAACTACAGAGTTTGCCAATGTTAGCTGATTAGTTACGAAGCTGGGACAGTTTCCTAATGAATTGCATCGGTAGAAACTGGACAAAACAAGCAACTTGTTAAATGGCTATGTAAACAAATAATCACTGCAACTCAATATCATATGAGCTCCACTGCACGGGCATCTACACTAACATGACACTTAAATAATAGGAAAATGAGGCCATGTATAGCCTATGAATATCTGTACCTAGCAAACATGACAAACCATGACCTAAACCCACAAATTACTCTAATCTCAATTTCTTGCCTGACAGACTAGCTAGCTAGCTATAGCAAGCAGCTGGGCCGTTTCCATATGAATTACATTGGTAGAAACAAGACAAAACAACCAACTAGTTAGCTGCAGCTAAACACTGCAACTATTTCCATGAGACAGAGCAATCATTTGAGCTCCTGCACCACCGCTGATGTGCTCGCCTGTACCAACCAAGTGATCATGACCGGACATGCTAATCTGAGAGCTATTCCCCAAGTTTCACAGCATCAAACATCGACAATGCCACACATATATCTGCTCTTTACTTATTTCACTCACCTCAACATCATCGCCAATCCGTATCACCAACCAACATAGATACAGCCTCTTCCCCAGTGAAAAGTAGTGGCCCTTCGGCGCCGTCATTTTAATGAATTGATTTTTTATTTTAAAAGTCAAATGACAGTATTTCCGGTTTCTGGTTGATGACAACAGCCACGCGAATACGACAACAGGTTGTTGGCAAGTTAATTTTGGAATATTGACACATATATTATTGTTAGAAAAACAAGGCCGTTCGTGGCCGCTATAGTAATTTAAAGAAAGGCTGTTGACTGCCGCTATGGGTTCTAAAGGGTTATTAAAGGTTCTAGGTAGAACCCTTTGCCTTACAAAGAACCCTTGTCTTCCAAAAAGGGTTCTTCTGATCAAAACGATTCTTGGTAGAACCCTATCCTTCCACAAAGAACCCTTTTGGAACCCTTTTTTCTAAGTGTACTGTGTCCTGACAGAGCTCCTCAGGCCGCAGTGCTTCATGACCAGTCAGCACACACACCCTTAGTGTAGAGTGATGAATGCAATTGGTTGTTTAATGGAGAATGAATTGACAGTATTTAGGTGGTAGAACAGCATATAACTGTATTCAGTCTGACTCTTAACTGTTACCTTCACTTAAATGAAGACTCCACTCAAAAACTATGTTTTGGTTTTTGTTTCACAGTCCCACATTGTTTTGCATGTCAGCAGTCAAGTTTGCATCATCATGATGATGCAAAAAACTGCGGACTAATTTAGTTTTGGGGCAGATATTTCCTTTAAGCATTTAGACGTAAATCTCTTCAGCTTTATAGACAGATGAAATCACATCCTTTCAATCTGGAGAGAGTTAGTTCCTGCAGTGAGTGATTGCCCTAAGTGTAAGAAACTACAGTTAACCTGAGAATCCACAGCCCATAAGGGAGGTCTTAACTCAGCACAGTCTAATCCGAGGGGTGTTAGCATCCAGGTAAGGCAGGGAGTAACTGTATACCCACCCACCCACCACCCTGCCTGCAGCTGTGTTTGCACAATCCAGAAGACCTCAATGTATAAAGGCACCCAAGTGTAAAGCAAGAGGAAAGAGCCTGTGCTCTAGAAGAGAGAGCTTTCAGTTCCAAATCTCCAGTGGCTTTAGAGGTAATGCCAGGCTTAATGGGTAATATGGAACAATGGCCACACTTTAGAACCTAGAGGAAGAATTGGCGCATGCCAATAAGAAAGCCAAACAGAACTTGGGGTCTAGTTTTGGGTCATGGGTTGGGAGGGTGCCTGATGATGAGGTAATGCGACCGCCTCCTCCCAACACACCCTCCAGTCCTCCTGTCCCTTGATAGCTCACCTCTACAGGGGGTCTGCCCTGGGGAGTCCGACAGATCAGGGTCGTAGGGGGTCAGAGTGGGGTAACCCTGGTAACTCTGCCCCATGGGACCTGAGGGAGCGGCAAGGGGGGCTTTGAAACAGTGCAGGTCCGGTTACGGCTGTGGTTACCACCATGTTGCAGCTGTGTGATGGGGTGCTCTGATGACAGGTGCAGCTGTGCCTCACTGCCATCCAGTGCTGAGACTGACTCTCTCACCAAACCAGTATAGGACTGTACAGAGTGTACAGATCTCTTTCTCAGCTAAGACCTACCCTGGCCTCTCTTGTTTTGGTATGCCAAAGCTTGTTGAACAACTAGATAGCTATAGCAATATGTAGGCCTGTTTATGAAACCTATTGGAACATATGGGGCAGGGACAATGGCTTTTTTTATGATTAATGTTGAAAATCATGGTTCTTCTCCCTTGTTCTTTCCCCCAGTTATGTCTAGGTAAATTCTGTCTTTTCTCTCACTCTTTCTCTCCCCCCTCTCCATTTTACAGACATTCCAAACCTAGTCAGAATTGCATGGAAAGGTTGATTCACCCCAGGACTGTTAGCAGTCATGCAGAGGTAGCGCTTTCTAGAAACAGGGGGGGGGGGCTCAACTGACCCAGGGTCATGTTTCGGAGGACGCATGACTCTCAACCTTCGCCTCTCCCGAGTCTGTAGGGGAGTTGCAGCGACGGGACAAGACTGTAACTAAAAAAATGTTTAGCTAGGACTGTCTAAGAGAGGTCTGGGGAAAACTTAAAAGTAACTGTTATTGGTAGAGAGATTTGGAACTCTCTTTCTTATTGGTCTATTATTTATCGCCTGGTGTTGTCACCAGGCAGGCCAAAACTTCATCCCACCAAAACAGGTAGAAATTTCAGACGTTATTTTCAAACAGCTCTTACACTAAAAGTGCATTATCATCATTTTCACAATTTCACTGTATTGTTCCGACCTCATAGTACTCTGAGTGTATAAAACATTAGGAACACCTGCTCTTTCCATGACATAGACTGACCAGGTGAATCCAGGTGAAAGTTATGATCCCTTATTGATGTCACCTGTTAAATCTACTTCAATCAGTGTAGCTGAAGGGAAGGAGACAGGTTAAAGAAGGATTTTAAAGCCTTGAGACAATTGAAAGATGGATTGTATATGTGTGCCATTCAGAGGGTGAATGGGCAAGACAAAATATTTAGAGGCACACTCCGGGATTTTGGCAATGATGCCATTTATCTACAGTACTTCCCCAGAGTCAGATGAACTTGTGGATACCATTTTTATGTCTCTGAGTCCAGTAAGAAGGAAGTTAGAGGTAGTTTTGCGAGCCAATGCTAACTAGCGTTAGCGCAATGATACTCATAGACTTCCAGTCATTGTGCTAATGCTAGTTTGCTTTGGCTCACAAAACTACCTGTAACTTAGATCATGCTGGACACAGAGACATAAAAATGGTATCCACGAGTTCATCTGACTGTTGGGAAGTAGATAAAGGGCCTCATTGCCAAAATCCCAAAGTATCCCTTTAAGTGCCTTTGAACAGGGTATGGTAGGTAGTAGGTGCCAGCCGCACCGGTGTGAGTGTGTCAAGAACTGCACCGCTGCTGGGCTTTTCACGCTCAACAGTTTCTCGTGTGTATCAAGGTCCACCACCCAAAGGACATCCAGCAAACTTGACACAACTGTGGGACGCATTGGAGTCAACATGGACCAGAATCCCTGTGAAACGCATTCGACACCTTGTAAGAGTCCATGCCCCAACAAAAAGGGGGTGCAACTCAATATTAGGAAAGGGTTCCTAATGTTTTGTACACTCAGTGTATATAAAATGCAGGAAAATCCCGTTTGATTTGCACTGGGCCTTTAAAGATGTATAACACACTACAAAGTAAATATCTCCTGGCCGTTTCCAGGTGGAGGGGGACAATATTTCCAGACCCTGACTGCTCAAGATTCTTTTTTTGTTGCATCAGCATATATTTTAGCTCAGCCTCTCAATAAGTGTCTTCATATTTTAATGCACAGGCTAACTGCAGCCAACGGCTGGGCTGGGCTGTGTTGAGCTCTGCTGTGTTGGGTTGGGCTGGACTGGGCTGGGCTGTGTTGAGCTCTGCTGTTGTGCTGTGTTGGGCTGGGCTGTGTTGAGCTCTGCTGTGTTGGGTTGGGTTGGGCTGGACTGGGCTGTGTTGAGCTCTGCTGTTGGGCTGGGCTAGTGTATGGCTGACAATCCCCGCACAGGAGGCCTCCAGATGGGGAGAACACAGAGAGCGTGTTAGGTCTGGGTCTGGGTGGGCTCTGGGGGTGAGGAAGGTGATGACAAGCATATCGGTGTGACATGAGATATAGTTCTCTGCAGTTCTGCTCTTCACTCCTTGTGTCAGCTGTGTAGATTTTATCGTGCACACACACATGTGATATATCACACACGTGTCTTCACCTATAGACTTGTGTTCCCAGTGTTCACAGCACACAAATGGTAAGAGATGTACTGCCCACATGAAAAAATACTACAGTTTACTATAGAATACTATAGTATTTACTGTAGTATCCCTCGGTCATGTGTAGTACTTACTATAGAATGTTGTAGTATACTGTAGAATACTATAATAAATACTACAGTATTATCCGCTAAAGAACACTGTGGGAAATACTACAGTAATGTCAACAAAAACACTACAGTCCGCAAAAACACTACACTTTTTTTAAACTATAGTGAATACTACAATATTTAATCTTCATATACCCTGCCATTCCCCTCCCCCATAACGCAATTTGTGCCACCCATAAATGAGAAACCTACATGCCATGTATAGACCATATATTGTGTTCCTTACAGATTATAGAAAAGAGCAGAACTGCTGAACTATCTGTCAAGTCCTATTAACATGGAAATAGTGCTGATGTGGTATTTCTCCAGTAGGTTTTCTCAAGGAGGTCTCCACCTTTATGTCAAAGACAATAAAACAAAAACACCATATTAAATTCCAAAGTATTGTCTGCAAAAACAACACAGTAAGTACTACAGTCTGTGAAAACACTACATTAATTAAAAAAGTATATACTACACTGTAACAGAAAACTGTAATTTATACAGTAATTTTAGCTATTACCAGCAGTAAAAAAACTCATATTTTACTGCAGCATACCGTAAATGATGGTGCATTGTAGTAAAACGGTTAAGCATTATACAATGTCCTTTCGGTATGTTTTGCCCGGTAGTCGCTGCCAGGTTGGAAGCCTTTGGTAGCTAAATGAATAAAATATTCATGAAAATGCTGCAGTGTGTAAACACTTTACCTAGCAGCCAACCTGCTTGCACCAATCCCTTGTAATTACAGTAAAATACTGTGAAATACAAACCCTTCCCCTCAATGAATTTCATTCAATTATTCATTCATTCCGATTACGGTAGCATTGACTTTTTATACAATACTTGCTTTGGTACCGCATTTATATAACAGTAGGTGTACTGTAATATGAAATACTGAATTTTACTCACCACTGAGCTGCCTGAAAGATACTGTCAAATTCATGGCAAACCCTTTACAGTGTACAGTTTATAGTTAACTGTAAACACTACAATATACCACAGTCCGCAAAAAAACACTACAGTGAATACTACAATAAATTCCACAGAAACACTACAGTGAATACTATAGCATTTATACCATCGTATACTATAGTATATTTTCATGTGGGTAGCCTCTCCCTTTGTCGGAGGCAAAGCTATGTGGTTTGCTGCTCTCTTTCTCCTGAGTGTGCTAGAGGCGATATGTCCAGCTGGCCTGTTGGAGGTGTGGGCAGAACCCATCTGGAGGGAGGCCTGGGGTCTGGTTACCTCAGCTCACCTTGGCAGCCTTTGTGTGTGTAGTAGAGGAGGTGTGTGTGGTGGAGGTGTGTGTGGAAGACAAGCTGTCAGGCCAGATGGAAGGATGACAAACACCCCAAAAAAAAGCTGGGTTAAAAACAACCCAACGCTGGTTAAGTATTGGACAGAACACACGTTGGGTTATTTTTGACCTAGCCAGTTGGGTCACTTAGTTGGGTTATTGAGTTATGATCCACTGGGTCAGATCAGAAGACTGGAGGCGTGGATTAGTAGGGGTGTGGCTTTCAGATAATTATTGTTGGCCACCCGTGAGAGTAAATGTAATTCCGGTTCATCTGTTCTGTTGTACTGTCCACACATGTTAAAGGTAATGAACAGTCAAAAATAATGTTTTTCATGAAGTTGGATCAAAGTATGAAAAAAGACTTTTGCTTCAATATTGATCAAGTTTGATCATAAAGTTACTGGTGCCCTCCCCCATGTCAAACACTTGGATTCATTATTAAGGGCATAGGGTGAGGGGTGTGGTTTATAAATCTAGATAGCTACTCTACTGTGCCAAAATTTGACTGTAGGGTGTCAGGAAATAAAATGAAATGTTGATCCTATTTATCTATGGCAACAATACTTGAAGTCGGAAGTTTACATACACTTAGGATGGAGTCATTCAAACTTGTTTTTCAACCACTCCACAAATTTCTTGTTAACAAACTATATTTTTGACAAGTCGGTTAGGACATCTGCTTTGTGCATGACACAATACATTTTTCCAACAATTGTTTACAGACAGATTATTTCACATATAATTCACTGTATCACAATTCCAGTGGGTCAGAAGTTTACATACGCTAAGTTGACTGTGCCTTTAAACAACTTGGAAAATTCCAGAAAATGATGTAATGGCTTCTGATAGGCTAATTGACATAATTTGAGTCAATTGGAGGTGTACCTGTGGATGTATTTCAAGGCCTACCTTCAAACTTAGTGCCTCTTTGCTTGACATCATGGGAAAATCAAAAGAAAAATAATTGTAGACCTCCACAAGTCTGGTTCATCCTTGGGAGCAATTTCCAAACGCCAGAAGGTACCGCGTTCATCTGTACAAACAATAGTATAAACACCATGGGACTACGCATCTGTCATACCGATGAGGAAGGAGACGCGTTCTGTTTCCTAGAGATGAGCGTACTTTGGTGTGAAAAGTGCAAATCAATCCCAGAACAACAGCAAAGGACCTTGTGAAGATGCTGGAAGAAACAGGTACAAAAGTATCTACAGTGGGAAGAACAAGTATTTGATACACTGCCGATTTTGCAGGTTTTCCTACTTACAAAGCATGTAGAGGTCTGTAATTTTGATCATAGGTACACTTCAACTGTGAGAGACGGAATCTAAATCAGAAATCCAGAAAATCACATTGTATGATTTTTAAGTAATTAATTTGCATTTTATTGCATGACATAAGTATTTGATACATCAGAAAAGCAGAACTTAATATTTGGTACAGAAACCTTTGTTTGCAATTACAGAGATCATACGTTTCCTGTAGGTCTTGACCAGGTTTGCACACACTGCAGCAGGGATTTTGGCCCACTCCTCCATACAGACCTTCTCCAGATCCTTCAGGTTTCGGGGCTGTCGCTGGGCATTATGGACTTTCAGCTCCCTCCAAAGATTTTCTATTGGGTTCAGGTCTGGAGACTGGCTAGGCCACTCCAGGACCTTGAGATGCTTCTTACGGAGCCACTCCTTAGTTGCCCTAGCTGTGTGTTTCGGGTCGTTGTCATGCTGGAAGACCCAGCCACGACCCATCTTCAATGCTCTTACTGAGGGAAGGAGGTTGTTGGCCAAGATCTCGAGATACATGTCCCCATCCATCCTCCCCTCAATACGGATCAGTCGTCCTGTCCCCTTTGCAGAAAAGTATCCCCAAAGAATGATGTTTCCACCTCCATGCTTCACGGTTGGGATGGTGTTCTTGGGGTTGTACTCATCCTTCTTCTTCCTCCAAACACGGCGAGTGGAGTTTAGACCAAAAAGCTGTATTTTTTGTCTCATCAGACCACATGACCTTCTCCCATTCCTCCTCTGGATCATCCAGATGTTCATTGGCAAACTTCAGATGGGCCTGGACATGCGCTGGCTTGAGCAGGGGGACCTTGCGTGCGCTGCAGGATTTTAATCCATGACGGCGTGGTGTGTTACTAATGGTTTTCTTTGAGACTGTGGTCCCAGCTCTCTTCAGGTCATTGACCAGGTCCTGCCGTGTAGTTCTGGACTGATCCCTCACCTTCCTCATGATCATTGATGCCCCACGAGGTGAGATCTTGCATGGAGCCCCAGACCGAGGGTGATTGACCGTCATCTTGAACTTCTTCCATTTTCTAATAATTGCGCCCACAGTTGTTGCCTTCTCACCAGGCTGCTTGCCTATTGTCCTGTAGCCCATCCCAGCCTTGTGCAGGTCTACAATTTTATCCCTGATGTCGTTACACAGCTCTCTGGTCTTGGCCATTGTGGAGAGGTTGGAGTCTGTTTGATTGAGTGTGTGGACAGGTGTCTTTTATACAGGTAACGAGTTCAAACAGGTGCAGTTAATACAGGTAATGAGTGGAGAACAGGAGGGCTTCTTAAAGAAAAACTAACAGGTCTGTGAGAGCCGGAATTCTTACTGGTTGGTAGGTGATCAAAAACTTATGTCATGCAATAAAATGCAAAATAATTACTTAAAAATTACAATGTGATTTTCTGGATTTTTGTTTTAGATTCCGTCTCTCACAGTTGAAGTGTACCTATGATAACAATTACAGACCTCTACATGCTTTGTAAGTAGGAAAACCTGCAAAATCGGCAGTGTATCAAATACTTGTTCTCCCCACTGTATATCCACAGTAAAACGAGTCCTATATCGACATAACCTGAAAGGCTGCTCAGCAAGGAAGAAGGCACTGCTCCAAAACCAGCATAAAAAAGCCAGACTACGGTTTGCAACTGCACATGGGGACAAAGATCGTACTTTTGGGAGAACTGTCCTCTGGTCTGATGAAACAAAAATAGAACTGTTTGGCCATAATGACCATCGTTATGTTTGGAGGAAAAAGAGGGAGGCCCATACCTCCTGACAGAGCTGGTGTAACTGTGTCAGGTTTGTAGGCCTCCTTGCTCGCACACGCTTTTTCAATTCTGCCCACAAATGTTTTATAGGATTGAGGTTAGGGCTTTGTGATGGCCACTCCAATACCTTGACTTTGTTGTCCTTAAGCCATTTTGCCACAACTTTGGAAATATGCTTGGGGTCATTGTCCATTTGGAAGACCCATTTGCGACCAAGCTTTAACTTCCTGACTGATGTCTTTAGATGTTGCTTCAACATATCCACATAATTTTCCTTCCACATGATGCCATCTATTTTGTGAAGTGCACCAGTCCCTCCTGCAGCAAAGCACCCCCACAGCATGATGCTGCCACCCACGTGCTTCACGGTTGGGATGGTGTTCTTCGGCTTGCAAGCAACCCCCTTTTGCCTCCAAACATAACGATGGTCATTATGGCCAAACAGTTCTATTATTATTATTATTATTATTATTTTTTTTTTCACCTTTATTTAACCAGGTAAACCAGTTGAGAACAAGTTCTCATTTACAACTGCGACCTGGCAAAGCAGTGCGATAAAAACAACAACACAGAGTTACATATGGGGTAAAACAAAACAAAGTCAAAAATACAACAGAAATACATATATATACAATGTGTGCAAATGTAGCAAGTTATGGAGGTAAGGCAATAAATAGGCTATAGTGCAAAATAATTACAATTAGTATTAACACTGGAATGATAGATGTGCAAGAGATGATGTGCAAATAGAGATACTGGGGTACAAATGAGCAAAATAAATAACAATATAGGGATGAGGTAGTTGGGCGGGCTAATTTCAGATGGGCTGTGTACAGGTGCAGTGATCGGTAAGGTGCTCTGACAACTGATGCTTAAAGTTAGTGAGGGAGATAAGTGTCTCCAGCTTCAGAGATTTTTGCAATTTGTTCCAGTCATTGGCAGCAGAGAACTGGAAGGAATTGCGGCCAAAGGAGGTGTTGGCTTTGGGGATGACCAGTGAGATATACCTGCTGGAGCGCAGACTACGGGTGGGTGTTGCTATGGTGACCAATGAGCTAAGATAAGGCGGGGATTTGCCTAGCAGTGATTTATAGATGGCCTGGAGCCAGTGGGTTTGGCGACGAATATGTAGTGAGGACCAGCCAACAAGAGCGTACAGGTCACAGTGGTGGGTATTATATGGGGCTTTGGAGACAAAATGGATGGCACTGTGATAGACTACATCCAATTTGCTGAGTAGAGTGTTGGAGGCTATTTTGTAAATGACATCGCCGAAGTCAAGGATCGGTAGGATAGTCAGTTTTACGAGGGCATGTTTGGCAGCATGAGTGAAGGAGGCTTTGTTGCGAAATAGGAAACCGATTCTAGATTTAACTTTGGATTGGAGATTCTTAATGTGAGTCTGGAAGGAGAGTTTACAGTCTAACCAGACACCTAGATATTTGTAGTTGTCCACATACTCTAGGTCAGACCCGTCGAGAGTAGTAATTCTAGTCGGGTGGGCGGGTGCAAGCAGCGTTCGGTTGAAGAGCATGCATTTAGTTTTACTAGTGTTTAAGAGCAGTTGGAGGCTACTGAAGGAGTGTTGTATGGCATTGAAGCTCGTTTGGAGGTTTGTTAACACAGTGTCCAATGAAGGGCCAGATGTATACAAAATGGTGTCGTCTGCGTAGAGGTGGATCTGAGAGTCACCAGCAGCAAGAGCGACATCATTGATATACACAGAGAAAAGAGTCGGCCCAAGAATTGAACCCTGTGGCACCCGCATAGAGACTGCCATAGGTCCAGACAACAGGCCCTCCGATTTGACACATTGAACTCTATCTGAGAAGTAGTTGGTGAACCAGGCGAGGCAGTCATTTGAGAAACCAAGGCTATTTAGTCTGCCAATAAGAATGTGGTGGTTGACAGAGTCGAAAGCCTTGGCCAGGTCAATGAAAACGGCTGCACAGTACTGTCTATTATCGATCGTGGTTATAATATCGTTTAGGACCTTGAGCGGGGCTGAAGTGCACCCATGACCAGCTCGGAAACCGGATTGCATAGCGGAGAAGGTACGGTGGGATTCGAAATGGTCGGTGATCTGTTTGTTGACTTGGCTTTCAAAAACTTTTGAAAGGCAGGGCAGGATGGATATGGGTCTGTAACAGTTTGGATCTAGAGTGTCACCCCCTTTGAAGAGGGGGATGACCGCGGCAGCTTTCCAATCGCTGGGGATCTCAGACGTTACGAAAGAGAGGTTGAACAGGCTAGTAATAGGGGTTGCGACAATTTCGGCGGCTAGTTTTAAAAAGAAAGGGTCCAGATTGTCTAGCCCAGAAGATTTGTAGGGGTCCAGATTTTGCAGCTCTTTCAGAACATCAGCTGTCTGGATTTGTGTGAAGGAGAAGCGGGGGGGGCATGGGCAAGTTGCAGCGGAGGGTGCAGAGCTGGTGGCCAGGGTAGTGGTAGCCAGGTGGAAAGCATGGCCAGCCGTAGCAAAATGCTTGTTGAAATTCTCGATTATTGTAGATTTATCGGTGGTGATAGTGTTTCCTAGCCTCAGTGCAGTGGGCAGCTGGGAGGAAGTGCTCTTATTTTCCATGGACTTTACAGTGTCCCAAAACTTTTTGGAGTTAGTGCTACAGGAAGCAAATTTCTGTTTGAAAAAGTTAGCCTTTGCTTTCCTAACTGCTTGTGTATATTGGTTCCTAACTTCCCTGAAAAGTTGCATATCGCGGGGGTATTTGATGCTAATGCAGTACGCCACAGGATGTTTTTGTGCTGGTCAAGGGCAGTCAAGTCTGAGGAGAACCAGGGGCTATATCTGTTCTTAGTTCTGTATTTTTGAATGGGGCATGTTTATTTAAGATTGAGAGGAAATTACTTTTAAAGAACAACCAGGCATCCTCTACTGACGGAATGAGATCTATATCCATCCAGGATACCTGGGCCAGGTCAATTAGGAAGGCCTGCTCGCTGAAGTGTTTTTGGGAGCGTTTGACAGTGATGAGGGGTGGTCGTTTGACCGCGGACCCGTTACGGACGCAGGCAATAAGGCAGTGATCGCTGAGATCCTGGTTGAAGACAGCGGAGGTGTATTTAGAGGGTAAGTTAGTCAGGATGATATCTATGAGGGTACCCATGTTTACGGATTTAGGGTTGTACCTGGTAGGTTCGTTGATAATTTGTGTGAGATTGAGGGCATCTAATTTAGATTGTAGGATGGCCGGGGTGTTAAGCATATCCCAGTTTAGGTCACCAAGCAGTACGAACTCTGAGGATAGATGGGGGGCAATTAATTCACATATGGTGTCCAGGGCACAGCTGGGGGCTGAGGGGGGTCTGTAGCAAGCGGCAACAGTGAGAGATTTATTTCTGGAAAGGTGGATTTTTAGAAGTAGAAGCTCAAACTGTTTGGGCACAGACCTGGATAGTATGATAGAGCTCTGCAGGCTATCTCTACAGTAGATTGCAACTCCACCCCCTTTGGCAGTTCTATCTAGACGGAAAATGTTATAGTTGGGGATGGAAATTTCAGAATTTTTGGTGGCCTTCCTAAGCCAGGATTCAGACACTGCTAGAACATCAGGGTTGGCGGAGTGTGCTAACGCAGTGAATAACTCAAACTTAGGAAGGAGGCTTCTGATATTTACATGCAGAAAACCAAGACTTTTACGGTTACAGAAGTCAACAAATGATAGCTCCTGGGGAGTAGGAGTGATACTGGGGGCTGCAGGGCCTGGGTTAGCCTCTACATCACCAGAGGAACAGAGGAGGACTAGAATATGGATACGACTAAAGGCTTTAAGAACTGGTCTTCTAGTGCGTTGGGTACATAGAATAAAGGGGGCAGTTCTCCGGGCGTTGTAGAAAAGATTCAGGGCATTATGTACAGAAAAGGATATGGAAGGATATGAGTACAGTTCAGGTAACCCTAAGCGTTGGGTAACAATGAAAGAGATAGCGTCACTGGAGGCACCGATTGAGCCGGTCTCGGCGTGTATGGGGGGTGGAACAAAGGAACTATTTGAGGCAGTTTGAGAGGGACTAGGGGTTCTACAGAGGACAGTTCTCCAAAAAGTACGATCTTTGTCCCCATGTGCAGTTGCAAACCATAGTCTGGCTTTTTTATGGCGGTTTTGGAGAAGTGGCTTCTACCTTGCTGAGCGGCCTTTCAGGTAATGTCGATATAGGACTCGTTTTACTGTGGATATAGATACGTTTGTACCTGTTTCCTCCAGCTTCTTTACAAGGTCCTTTGCTGTTGTTCTGGGATTGATTTGCACTTTTCGCACCAAAGTACGTTAATCTCTAGGAGACAGAACGAGTCTCCTTCCTGAGCGGTATGATGGCTGCGTGGTCCAATGGTGTTTATACTTGCATACTATTGTTTGTACAGATGAACGTGGTACCTTCAGGCATTTGGAAATTGCTCCCAAGGATGAACCAGACTTGTGGAAGTCTACAATTTCTTTTCTGAGGTCTTGGCTGATTTCTTTTGATTTTCCAATGATGTCAAGCAAAGAGGCACTGAGTTTGAAGGTAGGCCTTGAAATACATCCACAAGTATACCTCCAATTGACTCAAATGATGTAAATGAGTCTATCAGAAACTTCTAAAGCCTTGACATAATTTTCTGGAATTATCCAAGCTGTTTAAAGGCACAGTCAACTTAGTGTATGTAAACTTCTGACCCACTGGAATTGTGATACAGTGAATTATAAGGGAAATAATCTGTCTGTAAACAATTGTTGGAAAAATTACTTGTGTCATGCACAAAGTAGATGTCCTAACCGACTTGCCAAAACTATAGTTAATTAACAAGACATTTGTGGAGTGGTTGAAAAACGAGTTTTAATGACTCCAACCTAAGTGTCTGTAAACTTCCGACTTCAACTGTATGTCACATTTATGAAACCTTTATAAAGCATGTCATACAGTTATAGGTGCTTTGTAACACATTCATGTAGTGCTTATGTAGGCATTATGAAGCCTTTATAAGCTGAAAGTCATTTAAAGCAGGACCAAAAATATTCAAGATACATTTTAGTGTACCGTGTTCAAACATAACATGATGAACAGGAATAACATTTACTCTCACCGGTGGCCAAAAGTACCTATTTACATGTATATTTACATTTAAGTCATTTAGCAGACGCTCTTATCCAGAGTGACTTACAAATTGGTGCATTCAAATTAGGATAGGCAGTGGGACAACCACCCTTTTTCTTTTTTTTCTTTTTTTTTAAATTGGGGGGTGTAGAAGGATTACTGTTATAATATTCCAGGTATTCCTTAAAAAGGTAGGGTTTCAAGTGTCTCCGGAAGGTGGTCAGTGACTCCGCTGTCCTGGCGTCGTGGGGGAGCTTGTTCCACCATTGGGGTGCCAGAGCAGCGAATAGCTTTGACTGGGCTGAGCGGGAACTGTGCTTCCATAGCGGTAGGGGGGCTAGCAGGCCAGAGGTGGATGAACGTAGTGCCCTCGTTTGGGTATAGGGTCTGATCAGAGCCTGAAGGTAAGGAGGTGCCATTCCCCTCACAGCTCCGTAGGCAAGCACCATGGTTTTGTAGTAGATGCAAGCTTCAACTGGAAGCCAGTGGAGTGTGCAGAAGAGCGGGGTGACATGAGAGAACTTGGGAAGGTTGAACACCAGACGGGCTGCAGCGTTCTGGATAAGTTGTAGGGGTTTCATGGCACAGGCAGGCAGCCCAGCCAACAGCGAGTTGCAGTAATCCAGATGGGAGATGACAAGTGCCTGGATTAGGACCTGCGCCGCTTTCTGTGTAAGGTAGGGTCGTACTCTGCGAATGTTGTAGAGCATGAACCTGCAGGATCGGGTCACCGCTTTGATGTTAGCGGAGAACGACAGGGTGTTGTCCAGGGTCACGCCAAGGTTCTTAGCACTCTGGGAGGAGGACACAATGGATTTGTCAACCGTGATGGCGAGATCATGGAGCGGACAGTCCTTCCCCGGGAGGAAGAGCAGCTCCGTCTTGCCGAGGTTCAGCTTGAGGTGGTGATCCGACATCCACACTGATATGTCTGCCAGACATGCAGAGATGCGATTTGCCACCTGGTTATCAGAAGGGGGAAAGGAGAAAGTTAATTGTGTGTCGTCTGCGTAGCAATGATAGGAGAGTGACTCTTGTGTACACCTTGCAGAGAGTGACTCTTGTGTACACCTTGCAAAAGTGTCAGTGCGCAACCTTAACATGTTGAAGTTACAACAGAACAGATTAACCAGAATGACATTTACTCTCACATGTGGCCAAAAATAACAATTTCAAAGCCACGCCCCTATTAAGCCACACCTCCAATCTTCTGATCTTACTGGGTGGATCATAGCTCCATAACCCAGCATGAACAACCCAACTTAAAGAAAACAATGGGTTGTTTGTGACCCAACTGGCTTGTTGGGTTGTTTTTAACAAGCATTTGTTTTGTAAAGGAGAAGGAGAAGTAGAGGAGTAGTTGGAGTTCTCAAGGGGCTGAGCCTACAGCGCTAGTAATTAGTTAGTTCATCTAGATGACATTTTTGTAGTTGCAGCAGTTTAGATGAAAATGGCTGAATATTAAATGAAATTGTAGTTATACAATCTTAGATGAAATACAACAAAAATACTGTTTGCATGCTTCAAATATACTGTACCTTTGTGTTTTGAATTTCTTTCACTAAACAAGTACGTACATACGTATTCATTAACTTCTGCATCTTTGTCACAGAGCTGTATCACAGCTGAAGTACGTATGATCTGCTTTTGTCATTGCTGCAACATATTACACTCTAAAAAATGCTGGGTTGTTTGGTTGACCCAACTGCTGGGTTGCAGGCATTGGTTCACATAGTTAGGTTGCTTTCTTTAAAAACTGCTGGATTATTGATGCTGAGTTATTGTGATATGACCCAGCGGGTCAGCTCAGAAGACTGGACGTTAAAAAAGACCCAGCTGCTAGGTCAACCCAGCATGAGAGTAAAAAATGCCCAACTAATGGTTAAATTAACCCATGTTTGTGTAATCCCAACAACCCAACATGTTGGGTTATTCACGCAACCCAACTGACTGGATCAAAATAACCCAACGTGTTCTGTCCACTATTTAACCAGCACTGGGTTACCAAATAACCCAAATTGGGTTGTTTTTAGCCCATCATTTTATGGACTGTAATTCTTAATTTTCACCTCAGCCTTTCTTTCTGCCAGACAGCTGCTAAATCTCACTGGTGATCTGACGCTGCGTATCAAGGGCTCAACTTACGCCTGCAGTGCTGTAGACCAATCCTCTCATACAATCAGTAGGTTTTTTTATATGAAATAACTGGACTATAAGTTTTATGCTCAGGTGTCCCAGCCAGAGAAAGCCTTGAATGTTATTGGTAGTCTGTTAGGTTGACCAGCAGATAACCCCATCTTTAGATATTCTGTCGGGGTGCAACAGTCCTCCTTCTCTTCAAAAACATGCTCTGTGAGGAGAAAGAGAGAGTAAACAGTGGGAATTAACTAAGGTTTGGCTAAAAGAAGGCCAGCAGTGAATGTCCCATAGAACTGGAACATCACCATCTGGCCATGGAGAGCGGTAGATAGATTAATCACCTTTATGGTTGTAATAACTAAGGTTGTTCATTTTGAATACACTCTTGGTGCGACTGGAGTGGTGTATCCATCTGGTACACTGACTTGGAATACGAGCAACAGAATTTAGTGCTGTGTTAAAACATTTCAGGAAATGAGGCTTTGCTGGCGAGCACTTAGAACTATAACCGTACATTTGCAATAACAAAATTACAAAACTACTGCACTTTTTCCCACTGCCCCTGCATCCCCAGGGACTGTGGACTTTAAACAGCTGTTTCACAAAATAGGAAGCCCTCTTCTGTTTTTCTACTACTGTTGTTGTTATTCTCTAGATAGAGGCACAAAAATGTAAACAAATGGGAGGCAGCCCTCGTCAGCCCCACAGAGAGACTATTTTTCCACTGTGTTGATGTTTTTCACTAGGGGGCAGGGGAATAACTTTAGAGAGCACCGAAACATGACGCTGTAACACTGATTCTAATCTATGAGATTGACGTGAGGAAATACTATGTCCAAGTAGAACTAGCTAACTTTCCTCATGTTTTATTCTTCTCTTTTTGACCATTGTTGTTTATTTGGCACAGTTATTGATATTTGCGGTTTAGAACTGCAAAGAGAGTGTTTAAACTTCACAATACAGTTTAATGTGCCTCTTTAGTACAGTGGTAGTCGCTGGTCACATTATTGCACTGTGGAGTCATTTGATATTCTATTATGATCTAGAGTGGGAATAGGGCTTACACTCAGCTCTCAATGTAATTTTCCAAAGCATGCTGCAGAAATACAACCCAGAATTCCATATAGTATCAAAGTTCTGTTTTTCCAACCTAGCTCTTTTACAATAAATGTCAGCAATATCACAAGGTTCCGCAGGCAGTAGTATTACTCCAGTCAGTGTAACTGGTTTTGTTATCAGCGCTATCTCTACCCTGCTTGTTGATAGGGGTGTGGGGGCGAGGAGGAGTTGGCCCCTAATGACGCCCCTGGGTGCTGTTAGGTGAAATGGGATCCACAGACCCTTAAACCAGAGAAGGAAGGCGCGCAGAGCAGAAACGTGACCCTGTCCTGGGACTGATGGAGGAGTGGGGAGTGGGGAGTGAGGAGTCCAGCCAGGCGTTCAGCCGTTCAGCTGCCTGACTGGACTGGACTGGACTGGTCTGCCCTGCCCTGCCCTGCCCTGCCCTGCCCATCCCTGCCCATCCCTGCTCTGCTCTGGCTGGTGGTGTCTGCTTGTACTGCTGCCTGCCTGCTGTGGACAGGCCACATCCTGCCCCTTCATCACCCCCCTCCTACCTCCTCCCTCCCCCACATATCCCCCTGCGGCACCCTGTCCTTGGGTCTTCTTAGTTCTTACTTCCCCACCCTTCCTCCCTCCCATGGCTCTCCTCCTGCCACACCTTGCCCTCTCTCTCTCTCTCTCTCTCTCTCTCTCTCTCTCTCTCTCTCTCTCTCTCTCTCTCTCTCTCTCTCTCTCTCTCTCTCTCTCTCTCTCTCTCTCTCTCTCTCTCTCTCTCTCAATTCAATTCAAAGGGCTTTATTGGCATGGGAAACATATGTTTACATTGCCAAAGCAAATGAAATAGATAATAAACAAAAGTGAAATAAACAGTAAACAGTAAATGAACAGTAAACATTACACTCACAAAAAGTATCTCTCTCTCTCTCGCTCTCAATTCAATTCAATTCAATTCAAGGGGCTTTATTGGCATGGGAAACATGTTTACATTGCCAAAGCAAGTGAAATAGATAAACAAAAGTGAAATAAACAATAAAACATTTACAGTAAACATTACACAAAAGTTCCAAAAGAAAAAAGAAATTTCAAATGTCATATTATGTCTTTATACAGTATTGTAACGATGTGCAAATAGTTAAACTACAAAAGGGAAAATAAATAAATATGGGTTGTATTTACAATGGTGTTTATTCTTCACTGGTTGCCCTTTTCTTGTGGCAACAGGTCACAAATCTTGCTGCTGTGATTGCACGCTGTGGTATTTCACCCAATAGATATGGGAGTTTATCCAAATTGGATTTGTTTGTGGGTCTGTGTAATCTGAGGGAAATATGTCTCTCTAATATGGTCATACATTTGGCAGGAGGTTAGGAAGTGCAGCTCAGTTTCCACCTCGTTTTATGGGCAGTGTGCACATAGCCTGTCTTCTCTTGAGAGCCAGGTCTGCCTACGGCGGCCTTTCTCAATAGCAAGGCCATGCTCACTGAGTTTGTACATAGTCAAAGCTTTCC
This sequence comes from Coregonus clupeaformis, assembly GCF_020615455.1. Taxonomy (NCBI): domain Eukaryota; kingdom Metazoa; phylum Chordata; class Actinopteri; order Salmoniformes; family Salmonidae; genus Coregonus; species Coregonus clupeaformis. Next base: position 51,854,739 of record NC_059203.1, on the reverse strand, counting down.
TTAAGTTTGGGTCAGTCACAGTGGTCAGGTATTCTGCTACTGTGTACTCTCTGTTTAGGGCCAAATAGCGTTCTAGTTTGCTCAGTTTTTTTGTTAATTCTTTCCAATGTGTGAAGTAATTATCTTTTAGTTTTCTTATGATTTGGTTGGGTCTAATTGTGTTGCTGTCCTGGGGCTCTGTGGGGTCTGCTTGTGTTTGTGAACAGAGCCCCATGACCAGCTTGCTTAGGGGACTCTTAAGATTCATCTCTCTGTAGGTGATGGCTTTGTTATGGAAGGTTTGGGAATCGTTTCCTTTTAGGTGGTTGTAGAATTTAACGGGTCTTTTCTGGATTTTGATAATTAGCGGGTATCTGCCTAATTCTGCTCTGCATGCATTATTTGGTGTTTTACATTGTACACAGGGGATATTTTTGCTGAATTCTGCATGCAGTCTCAATTTGGTGTTTTTCCCATTTTGTGAATTTTTGGTTGGTGAGCAATGGGTTCTATAACGGATTCAAGTATTTTTAGCCAGATCCTAATTGGTATGTCGAATTTTATGTTCCTTTTGATGGCATAGAAGGCCCTTCTTGCCTAGTCTCTCAGATCGTTCACAGCTTTGTGGAAGTTACCTGTGGCACTGATGTTTAGGCCGAGGTATGTATTCTCTTTCACTCTCTCTCCTAATCGAATTAACTGTGTTGGAGTGGAGGAGGCAGCAGATTCCTGAACCCTGTGAAGTTCTCTCCCTTTCGAAGGACGGCTGACTCTCTCTCTCACTGCTGCTTTGTTAGATGCATGCAGAAGTTAAGGTTATTTCCTGCATTTACTGGAAGCGCTTTATTGAAACCAGATTTTCCAGAGAGGAGAGAACACTGTGATCAGGCTGCTGAGTTCCTGTTAATCACTTACAACCACAGCCTCACCTGGCCTTGCCCAGATAGGTGCTGTATGCTGCAGGGAGAAGCTCATCTGCCCTGCCTCTCTCTCTCGCTATCTCACTGGATAAAGAATAATCTGTGAAGAACATAGATGGCTTGTGCTTTCTGTTGTCCCTCTTTTCTTTGTTTGGTAGAGGTGGCTTGTTATCATTGTTTTAAAGGTCCAATGCAGCTGTTTTTATCTCAATATCAAATCATTTCTGGGTTACAAATAAGTACCTTACTGCGGTTGTTTAAAAACGAAACAAAAATAGCTTCTTAGCAAAGAGCAATTTCTCAAGCATGAATTTAGCTAAGACTGTCTGGGAGGGGTCTGAGTGGGGAGGGGAAAACTGAAAACTAGCTGTTATTTGCAAAGAGGTTTGGGACTCTCTTTCTTATTGGTCTATTAACTTATTTGTTCACCAGGCAGGCCAAACTCCATCCCACCAAAACAGGCAGAAATGTCAGACTGTCTTTTCAAACAGCTTTGCACCAAAAGGGCATTATCATCATTTTTTAAATTTCACAGTATTATCCCAACCTCATAGTGTGGAAATATAAACTCAACATGTAAAGTATTGGTCCCATGTTTCATGAGCTGAAATAAAAGTTCCCCGAAATGTTCCATACGCACTGAAAGCTTATTTCTCTCAAATTTGGTGCACAAATTTGTTTACATCCCTGTTAGTGAGAATGTATCCTTTGCCAAGATAATCCATCCACCTGACAGGTGTAGCATATCAAGAAGCTGATTAAACAGCATGATCATTACACAGGTGCACCTTGTGCTGGGGACAATAAAAGGCCACTCTAAAATGTGCAGTTTTGTCACACAACACAATACCACAGATGTTTCAAGTTTTGAGGGAGCGTACACTTGGCATGCTGACTGCAGGAATGTCTACCAGAGCTGTTGCCAGAGAATTTAATGTTAATTTATCTACCATAAACCGCCACCAACGTCATTTTAGAGAATTTGGCAGTACGTCCAACCGACCTCACAACCTCAGACCACGTGTAACCACACCGGCTTCTTCACCTGCGGGATCATCTGAGACCAGCCAACCGGACAGCTGATGAAACTGAGGAGTATTTGTGTCTGTAATAAAGCCTTTTGTGGGGAACAACTCATTCTGATTGGCTGGGCCTGGTTCCCAAGTGGGTGGGCCTTTGTCTGCGCCCCTGCCCAGTCATGTGAAACCATAGATTAGGGCCTAATGAATTTATTTCAATTGACTGATTTCCTTATATGAACTGTAAAATCATTGAAATTGTTGCATGTTGCATTTATATTTTGTTCAGTATATATAAAACACAGGAAAATCACAGCCATTAAACCCTTATGTTTGAATTAGGGTATATTAGAATTTATTTATTGGCATTTGTCCACTTCCCATGGGTGTTGACTTCATCATTACCCAGTCTCACCCTGGTGTGGATTGTCTTCTTTGTGACAGGGTGTGTCATTTGGGCCTACTTCAAAACTTGTAGCAGCAGGATCCTTCACCTGTGTAGATTTGGTTGTCTAATCTGGTGGGGCTGTGTTGTAACCCACAACCCATGCAGGGTACAATGGCCAGGAGATTACCATTGAATAGAAACAGCTCCTCTATACACGCTTAGAAAAAAGATTTCCAAAAGGGTTCTTCGGCTGTCCCCATAAGATAACCCTTTTTCCAGATATAACCGTTTTGGGTTCCATGTAGAACCCTCTATGGAAAGGTTTCTACATGGAACTGAAAAGGGTTCTAACTGGAACCGAAGGGGTTCTACCAGCAACCAAAAAGGGTTCTTCAAAGGGTTCTCCTATGGGGACAGCCGAAGAACCCTTTAAATGTTCTACATATCACTTTTTTTTCTAAGAGTGTAGAGCGAGTCTGTGTTCCACATGTTTAATGACTTCACGTCTTCATTAATTTAACCAGTAACATTATGACTCCATCTCATAAGCTCAGCATGCATACTCACTGTCAGCCAAACCATAAAGCCATGAGGGGTTTCAGTGGGTTTCAATGGCTCCTCTGTGAAATGCATTTTCAAATCATCTTCAATCCACATCTTCAAGCCACATTTCTCCAAACAGATTAGACAGATATAAACCCTGTCATGGTCTGGTAAAAGAGAACGAGAGAGATAGAGAGCAGCGGTGATCGCAGGCTATTACTGTTTCTTTGTGGGATTAACCCTTGATGTTTTCCCATCATCAAAGAGTCCCTGCTATCCTGGCGTCCGTCCAGATCTCTCTATACACACATATCACACCCTGCAGCCCTGCAGTCTGCTCTGCTCCATAAGAACACTAAGTGACTATAGTGTACTCTCCCATGTGTTTCGTCTCTAGCCCCTTTGCTAGCTTTTATATGTAGTTGGTTGCTGATGGTGGGTTTTCAGCCGACCATTACATAGCTTGAAAAAGACCACAGATGGAACTATTTTTACAACCTGGGCTAATGAATGTGGGTGCCCTGCTTTTCATCAAGACTCTGTACTCTACGGGACAGGAGCGTTTTACCCATGATTTTAACCCATGAGTTGAAATCCCTCAAGACGATCAGGGACTCACTGTTCTTTACGTAATGCTTCCTGATTGGATGCATGCTACTCTGTAGCTGCACTGTGGATGGGCTCTAGTAATCAGTGGGAGTGTATCTCTTTGTGTTGCCCTTTCTTGTCTCAATGTGGAGGAGAATGTTTGGCTCTGAGGCTAATCTTTAGTGATATCTATAGCATATGCCCATAAAGTAATATATATATAGTATATATTGATATCATAGTAATGATGTTGATACGTATTAGCCCAGCATTGTTCCATAACAGGCTGATAGTCATGGTATACCAATGTGACTCCGATTGTGGCCATTATATAAATCTAGAAAATTACTTATTTCATGCAAACGTTTCCTTGAGGCATTTGAATGTCACGGTTTCTGCCGAGGCTGCTCCTTCTCCTTGTTCGGGCAGGCTTCGGCGGTCGTCGTCCCCGGAGTACTAGCTGCCACCGTTCGTTGTTTCTGTGTGTGTTTGGTTTGGTCTGTTTTGATACACCTGTTGCTCATTTTGTCTTGATTATGTGTCCTTTAAGTTCTCGTTGTTTCTGTCTTGTGGTTGTGTGTAGTTGTTCTATGTCAGCAGGTGTTGCCAGTCAGTTTTGCTCTATTTTTATAGAGAGTCCGCACTGTTGTGCGTTTATTTGTATTTTACGCTGAGTGCGTTATTTTCCTTGTTCTTCCGGCTCTGTTTTGTAGCCGTTCATTCTGTGGACTTTATTAAAGTATTTTGGACTTGCATCTGCATCCTGCATTTGATTCCACACCACACCTACGCCCATCCTTGACATTGAGTAAGATGTCAAAAACAACATGGCAGCTGATGTGTTCTTTTTTCCAATCGAAATCAGTGAAAGCGAGACCTGTTGATTTTGGCTAATATGGTATTAACCTATCCTTGCGGTATTTGAGTGAGACTATTACAACTTTATAATCTCATAGTGAGATGCTTTCTTCTACTGGAATGTTTTGGAAGTGAAACCATGACCCTGTAATTGGACAGAACGATGCTGTCTGTTTTTGTTCATGTCTCCCCTCCCCATTAAACACACAGACACACAATCACAATCATAATCACACTTACACTCACACTCACTCACACACACACACATAGATTGAGAGATTTGTACACATGCACGCACACACACAAACACAAACACACACACACACACACAATCACAATCACAATCATAATCACACTTACGCTTCCACTCACTCACACACGCAGATTGAGAGATTTGTACACATGCACGCACACGCACGCACACACACATATACAGTCGTGGTCAAACGTTTTGAGAATGACACAAGTATTGGTCTTCACAAAGTTCGCTGCTTCAGTGTTATGAGATATTTTTGTCAGATGTTACTATGGTATACTGAAGTATAATTACTAGCATTCCATAAGTGTCAAAGGCTTTTATTGACAATTACATTAAGTTTATGCAAAGAGTCAATATTTGCAGTGTTGACCATTCTTTTTCAAGACCTCTGCAATCCGCCCTGGCATGCTGTCAATTCACTTCTAGGCCACATCCTGATTGATGGCAGCCCATTCTTGCATAATCAATGCTTGGCGTTTGTCCGAATTTGTGGGTTTTTGTTTGTCCACCCGCCTCTTGAGGATCGACCACAAGTTCTCAATGGGATTAAGGTCTGGGGAGTTTCCTGGCAAAGGACCCAAAATGTCGATGTTTTGTTCCCCGAGCCACTTAGTTATCACTTTTGCCTTATGGCAAGGTGCTCCATCATGCTGGAAAAGTCATTGGTCATCACCAAACTGTTCTTGGATGGTTGGGAGAAGTTGCTCTTTGAGGATGTGTTGGTACCATTCTTTATTCATGGCTGTCTTCTTAGGCAAAAATGTGAGTGAGCCCACTCCCTTGGCTGAGAAGCAACCCCACACATGAATGGTCTCAGGATGCTTTACTGTTGGCATGACACAGGACTGATGTAAGCGCTAACCTTGTCTTCTCTGGACAAGGTGTTTTCCGCATGCACCAAACAATCGGAAAGGGGATTCATCAGAGAAAATGACTTTACCCCCAGTCCTCAGCAGTACAATCCCTGTACCTTTTGCAGAATATCAGTCTGTCCCTGATGTTTTTCCTGGAGAGAAGTGGCTTCTTTGCTGCCCTTCTTGACACCGGGCCATCCTCCAAAAGTCTTCGCCTCACTGTGCATGCAGATGCACTCACACCTGCCTGCTGCCATTCCTGAGCAAGCTCTGCACTGGTGGTGCCCCGATCCCGCAGCTGAATCAACTTTAGGAGACGGTCCTGGCGCTTGCCAGACTTTCTTGGGTGCCCTGACGCCTTCTTCACAACAATTGAACCTCTCTCCTTGAAGTTCTTGATGATCTGATAAATGGTTGATTTAGGTACAATCTTACTAGCATCAATATCCTTGCCTTTGAAGCCCTTTTTGTGCAAAGCAATGATGACGGCACGTGTTTCCTTGCAGGTAACCATGGTTAACAGAGGAAGAACCACCCTCCTTTTAAAGCTTCCAGTCTGTTATTCTAACTCAATCAGCATGACAGAGTGATATCCAGCCTTGTCCTTGTCAACACTCTCACCTGTTAACGAGAGACTCACTGACATGATGGCAGCTGGTCCTTTTGTGGCAAGGCTGAATTGCAGTGGAAATGTTTTTTGGGGGATTAAGTTCATTTTCATGGCAAAGAGGGACTTTGCAATTAATTGCAATTCATCTGATCACTCTTCATGACATTCTGGAGTATATGCAAATTGCCATCATCAAAACTGAGGCAGCAGACTTTGTGAAAATTAGTATTTGTTTCCTTCTCAGAACTTTTGACCACGACAGTTTTTCAACCACTCCACAAATGTCTTGTTAACAAACTATAGTTTTGGCAAGTCGGTTAGGACATCTACTTTGTGCATGACACAAGTAATTTTTCCAACAATTGTTTGCAGACAGATTATTTCACTTATAATTCACTGTATCACAATTCCAGTGGGTCAGAAGCTTACATACACTAAGTTACACTGTGCCTTTAAACAGCATGGAAAATTCCAGAAAATGATGTCATGGCTTTAGAAGCTTCTGATAGGCTAATTGACATCATTTGAGTCAATTGGAGTTGTACCTGTGGATATATTTCAAGGCCTACCTTCAAACTCAGTGCCTCTTTGCTTGACATTATGGGAAAATGAAAAGAAATCAGCCAAGACCTCAGAAAATGTTTTGTTGACCTCCACAAGTCTGGTTCATCCTTGGGAGCAATTTACAAACACCTGAAGGTACCACGTTCATCTGTACACACAATAGTACGCAAGTATAAACACCATGGGACCACGCAGCCGCCATACCGCTCAGGAAGGAGACGTGTTCTGTCTCCCAGAGATGAACGTACATTGGTGCAAAAAGTGCAAATCAATCCCAGAACAACAGCAAAGGACCTTGTCAAGCTGCTGGAGGAAACAGGTCCTATATTGAGATAACCTGAAAGGCCGCTCAGCAAGGAAGAAGCCACTGCTCCAAAACATCCATGAAAAAGCCTGACTACGGTTTGCAACTGCACATGGGAACAAAGATCGTACTTTTTGGAGAAATGTCCTCTGGTCTGATGAAACAAAAATAGAACCGTTTGGCCATAATGACCATCGTTATGTTTGGAGGAAAAAGGGGGTTGCTTGCAAGCCGAAGAACACCATCCCAACCGTGAAGCACGGGGGTGGCAGCATCATGCTGTGGGGGTGCTTTGCTGCAGGAGGGACTGGTGCACTTCACAAAATAGATGGCATCATGAGGAAGGAAAATGATGTGGATATATTGACTTGTTGTGGCAAAATGGCTTAAGGACAACAAAGTCAAGGTATTGGAGTGGCCATCACAAAGCCCTGACCTCAATCCTATAGAAAATGTGCGGGCAGAACTGAAAAAGCGTGTGCGAGCAAGGAGGCCTACAAACCTGAATCAGTTACACCAGCTCTGTCAGGAGGAATGGGCCAAAATTCACCCAACTTATTGTGGGAAGCTTGTGGAAGTCTACCTGACACGTTTGACCCAAGTTAAACAATTTATAGGCAATGCTACCAAATACTAATTGTGTGAATGTAAACTTCTGACCCACTGGGAATGTGTTGAAAGAAATAAAAGCTGAAATAAATAATTCTCTCTACAATTATTCTGACATTTCACATTCTTAAAATTAAGTGGTGATCCTAACTGACCTAAGACAGGGAATTTTTACTAGGATTAAATGTCAGAAATTGTGAAAAAACTTAGTTTAAATGTATTTGGCTAAGGTGTATGTAAACTTCTGACTTCAACTGTACATACGCACCTCACCAGGCAAAGCCTCCAGTCCCTGTGACTGTCTAACTTCATGCCTAAATCAACAGACCCTCTCTGTGGGTGATAATGACATAGAATAACAGCTCTCTGCCTTTCACATCATGCTTATTATGATTTAGGTACAGTAATGACTCTGAATAGTCCATATCAGTGAAAAAAAACATGAAATTCATCGGTTTCAACAAAGACTGACCCCTTCACTACATTATGCATTTCTCTGGTCGACTTCTCTATTCTTTGTTCAGTTAGGTTGAGGGAGAAACGTGGGATTTATTAAAACCTACTTCATCTCACCTCTCTCTCTCTCTCTCTCTCTCTCTCTCTCTCTCTCTCTCTCTCTCTCTCTCTCTCAATTCAGTTCAATTTAAGGGCTTAATTGGCATGGGAAACGTATGTTAACATTGCCAAAGCAAGTGAAGTAGATAGTAAACAAAAGTGAAATAAACAATTAATATTAACAGTAAACATTACACTCAGAAGTTCCAAAAGAATAAAGACATTTTAAATGTCATATTATGTCTTTACACAGTGTTGTAACAATGTGCAAATAGTTAAAGTACAAATGGGAAAATAAGTAAACATAAATATGGGTTGTATTTACAATGGTGTTTGTTCTTCACTGGTTGCCCTTTTCTTGTGGCAACAGGTCACAAATCTTGCTGCGGTGATGGCAAACTGTGGTATTTCACCCAGTAGATAAGGGAGTTTATAAGGGGGCTTTGTTTTCAAATTCTTTGTGGATCTGTGTAATCTGAGGGAAATGTGTGTCTCTAATATGGTCATACATTTGGCAGGAGGTTAGGAAGTACAGCTCAGTTTCCACCTCATTTTGTGGGCAGTGTGCACATAGCTTGTCTTCTCTTGAGAGCCAGGTCTGCCTACGGCGGCCTTTCTCAATAGCAAGGCTATGCTCACAGAGTCTGTACATAGTCAAAGCATTCCTTAAGTTTGGGTCAGTCACAGTGGTCAGGTATTGTGCCACGGTGTACTCTCTGTTTAGGGCCAAATACCATTCTAGTTTGCTCAGTTTTTTTGTAAATACTTTCTAATGTGTCAAGTAATTGTCTTTTTGTTTTCTCATGATTTGTTTGGGTCTAATTGTGTTGTTGTCCTGGGGCTCTGTGGGGTCTGTTTGTGTTTGTGAACTGAGCCCCTGGACCAGCTTGCTTAGGGGACTCTTCTCCAAGTTAATCTCTCTGTAGGTGATGGCTTTGTTATGGAAGGTTTGGGAATCGTTTCCTTTTAGGTGGTTGTAGAATTTAACGGCTCTTTTCTGGATTTTGATCATTAGCGGGTATCGGCCTAATTTTGCTCTGCATGCATTATTTGGTATTTTTCCACAGAGGATATTTTTGCAGAATTCTGCATGCAGAGTCTCAATTTGGTGTTTGTCCCATTTTGTGAATTATTGGATGGTGAGTGGACCCCAGACCTCACAACCATAAAGGGCAATGGGTTCTATAACTGATTCAAGTATTTTATAGCCAGATCCTAATTGTATGTCGAAGTTTATATTCCTTTTGATGGCATAGAAGGCCCTTCTTGCCTTGTCTCTCAGATCGTTCACAGCTTTGTGGAAGTTACCTGTGGTGCTGATGTTTAGGCCGAGGTATGTATAGTTTTCTGTGTGTGCTAGGGCAACGGTGTCTAGATGGAATTTGTATTTGTGGTCCTGGCAACTGGACCTTTTTTGGAACACCATTATTTTTGTCTTACTGAGATTAACTGTCAGGGCCCAGGTCTGACAGAATATGTGCAGAATACCTGGGTGCTGCTGTAGGCCCTCCTTGGTTGGTGACAGAAGCACCAGATCATCAGCAAACAGTAGACATTTTACTTCAGATTCTAGTAGGGTGAGGCCAGGTGCTTGTGCCCTCGCCAATTCGTTGATATATATGTTGAAGAGGGTGGGGCTTAAACTGCATCCCAGTCTCACCCCACGGCCCTGTGGAAAGAAATGTGCCTGTTTTTTGCTAATTTTAACTGCACACTTGTTGTTTGTGTACATGGATTTTATAATGTTGTATGTTTTTCCCCCATCCCCACTTTCCATCCATTTGTATAGCAGACCCTCATGCCAAATTGAGTCAAAAGCATGAGAAGACTTTGCCTTTGTTTTGTTTTGTTTGTTTGTCAATTAGAGTGTGCAGGGTGATTACGTGGTCTGTCGTACGGTAATTTGGTAAAAAGCCAATTTGACATTTGCTCAATACATTGTTTTCACTGAGGAAATGAACTAGTCTGCTGTTAATGATAATGCAGAGGATTTTCCCAAGGTTTCTGTTGATGCATATCCCACAGTATTATTGAGATCAAATTTGTCTCCACTTTTGTGGATTGGGGTGATCAGTCCTTGGTTCCAAATATTGGGGAAGATGCCAGAGCTAAGGTAGATGTTAAAGAGTTTAAGTATAGCCAATTGGAATTTGTGGTCTGTATATTTTATCATTTCATTGAGGATACCATCAACACCACAGGCCTTTTTGGGTTGGAGGGTTGTATTCTGTCCTGTAGTTCATTTTAATGTAATTGGAGAATCCAGTGGGTTCTGGTAGTCTTTAATAGTTGATTCTAAGATTTGCATTTGATCATGTATATTTTTATGCTGTTTGTTCTTTGTTATAGGGCGGAAAAGATTGGAGAAGTGGTTTACCCATACATCTCCGTTTTGGATAGATAGCTCTTCGTGTTGTTGTTTGTTTAGTGTTTTCCAATTTTCCCAGAAGTGGTTAGAGTCTATGGATTCTTCAATTACGTTGAGCTGATTTCTGACATGCTGTTCCTTCTCTTTCCGTAGTGTATTTCTGTATTGTTTTAGTGATTCACCTTAGTGAAGGCGTAGGCTCAGGTTTTCTGGGTCTCTATGGTTTTGGTTGGATAGGTTTCTCAATTTCTTTCTTAGGTTTTTGCATTCTTCATCAAACCATTTGTCATTGTTGTTTCTTTTCTTCGGTTTTCTGTTAGAGATTTTTAGATTTGATAGGGAAGCTGAGAGGTCAAATGTACTGTTTAGGTTTTCTACTGCCAAATTTACACCTATTACAGTGGAACGTTTTGTCCAGGAAGTTGTCTAAAAGGGATTTAATTTGTTGTTGCCTAATTGTTTTTTGGTAGGTTTCAACACTACTTTCCTTCCATCTATAGCATTTCTTAATATTATTCCATTCCTTTGGCTTTGATGCCTCATGATTGAGTATTGCTCTGTTCAAGTAGGCAGTGATTTTGCTGTGGTCTGATAGGGTTGTCTGTGGGCTGAATGTGAACGCTATGAGACACTCTGGGTTGAGGTCAGTGATAAAGTAGGCTACAGTACTACTGCCAAGAGATGAGCTATAGGTGTAGCTGCCATAGGAGTCCCCTCGAAGCCTACCATTGACTATGTACATACCCAGCGTGCGACAGAGCTGCAGGAGTTGCGACCTGTTTTTGTTGGTTATGTTGTCGTAGTTGTGCCTAGGGGGGCATATGGGGGAGGGAATGCTGTCACCTCCAGGTAGGTGTTTGTCTCCGTGTATGCTGAGGGTGTCAGGTTCTTGTCCAGTTCTGGCATTTAGGTCGCCACAGACTTGTACATGTCCCTGGGTCTGGAAATGATTGATTTCCCCCTCCAGGATGGAGAAGCTGTCTTCATTAAAGTATGGGGATTCTAGTGGGGGGATATAAGTAGCACACAGGAGGACATTTTTCTCTGAGATAATTTCCTTTTGAATTTCTAGCCAAATGTAAAATGTTCCTGTTTTGATTAATTTAATAGAGTGAGTTAGGCCTGCTCTATACCAAATTAGCATACCCCCTGAGTCCCTTCCCTGTTTCACACCTGGTAGTTCGGTGGAATGGACTACCAGCTCTTTGTAACCTAGAGGGCAACCAGTGGTTCCGTCTCCTCTATACCATGTTTCTTGTAGGATGACAATGTCTGTATTTCCAATTTCTTTGGTGAAGTCCAGGTTGCTGCTCTTTAGGCCAAAGGCAGATGACCTCAGGCCTTGGATATTCCAGGATGAGATAGTGAAGGCTTTGTGTTTTCCTTAAAGTGTCTAATGTTGTTGGTCGTGTGGTTTGGCCTCAGGCCAGTAATTGTGAGCAGAGCCTGCTGAGCATCTCATTCATGCCATTGGCTTGGGCTAGTGTAAGAGTGGGGGTTGGGCCTGTTTGCCTGCTTTCGGCTTAGACGTATGTGTGACTTTCATGTTGAGGCATAGGAGGCATGGGGTGGGTAGGAGGGGCATAGGTCTGATCTGAGGGGGCTTAAATGGGGTGTGGGCATGGTTGACTTGGGGGGGTGTTAATTGGTTGGGGTGGGGGTGTGGATGTGACTGGTGGTGCTGTGGTCTGGATGTAGGTCCTCTCGGCGGGGGTCCTCTATGTATAGGTCCGGGGGGGTCCCGCAGGTCTGGGAGAGTGTCTCGCTGGTCTGGGCGGGGTGTCTGTTGATCTGTTGCTCCTGTGTGAGGTGTTGGGTCTGCGGTTGAGGTCGATGTCCTTCAGGGTCGGGGCAAAGGTGGGCACTGCTGCCTTGTATATGTGGACCTGGTCGTAAAGGCTGTTCAAGTCCAGGGTGGAGTGGTGGGCCAGGTAGACATTTGGATTTGAGGCACAGTCACGGGAAATACTTGCATTTACCTGCTGTATGGTAGCAGGGTGGAAGTATTTTCGTGGTAGCAGGGTTGAGATAACCACTTGTGCGTTGGGGAAAGTAGAATAATCTTTTTCTATCACTCCCTTGAGTGCTGTTGCCAAACTTTCCTGCTGTGTTCTCAGGTCGTTTGTGCCTGTGTGTATTATTATGTGGCTGGGTGATCCTAGTTGGTCCTCAGACAGAAGGTCTAGGGTGCGCTGGGTGTTTGGACACCAGAGTTTAGACACTGTTTGTTTGGGGAAAAGTTTATTTTATTGTATGTATTTCCCATTTGAGTCGATAAGGAGTACAATCTCTGGCTTGTTTATGTCCTCAGTGGGTGTGGGGGGGTCATCAGGAGGGCTCGCTCGCAGGGTGGCTGACAGGGGGGTAGCTCAGAGGGGTTGGGATCCCCTGGGCTTGGGGTTCTTCATTTGTTTGTCCGGCTGTGATGTCGAGGCTATGGTCAGGGTCTAGGGTGTAATGTTCTGCAGCGGTGTTGACACTTTGGTCAGGATCTGAGGTGGGCTGTTCTGCTGGCTTCTCTGCGGGGGTGGCCAGCTCTCTAACGGGTTGTTCTCTGTCACCCGTCATCGTTCTCACCTTCTCCTCCAGCACTCTGATCCTCTCCACTAGTGCTCTGTTCTTCTCCTGCTCCTTCTCCTGTTGATGTTGTCTCACCACAGTCCAGAGTGCAGACATGTCTCTCTCCACCTCCAGCTCTCCAGGTCTGGTTAAGGGGGTGTTGTTGTGCTGGACTGTTGTCTGGGTCTGTGCTGACTGGAGTGTAATCACATGCTGTTCCAGCTCCACCTGCCTTACCTCCAGCTGGGTGAATTGATCCTTCATTTCAATGAGGGAGTAGTACTCTGTGCTGGGAAGTTGACTTTCCACTTGGGGTTGCTCGTCTGCGTCCCTCTGTTCCCATGTAGGTGTAAGAGAGGTGGAGAGGGGAGGCAGGCCATATAGTGCCCCAGGCCAAGCCTCTCATTAGTGGGCTAATTAGCTTATCTGCTTCTGCCACAGCTCCCAACCACAACTCCAGGGGTTTCTGATGGGGTTACTGCTGCTTCTGAGCTCAGCACTCTGTCTCAGTGTTAGTACTGGCAAATGTTCTGATTTCACACACACACACACACACACACACACACACACACACACACACACACACACACACACACACACACACACACACACACACACACACACACACACACACACACACACACACACACACACACACACACACACACACACACACACACACACACACACACACACACACACAACAGGACTTACTGTATGTTATGTGACAGGTGGTGAGAGGCCCCATGCAGTCTCATCCTCAGATCTCTACTCCAGATGAGACTGATTACTCACAGACACACTCAGATCTCCATTGTAGAACAAGGCTAGACAGGCCTGGAGGATAGGAGACTGGCTTAACAAAGGCCTTGCTCTTCTTAAGGTGTTGGGCAGTTCAGGATCTGTGCATGCATGTGTGTGTGTGCATTTGTCCCCCTTAGGACACCAATAAGTTACTCTTAAAGGTAAACATGCATGCTTAGGGTAGAAAACATGGAACATGTCCAGTTTTGTAATGGAAAATTACTAATAAAATGTATCTTTATTGGTCTTAAATTCCACATTAATGTAGTTGTAAGCAATTGGAAAATCCTGTGGAGGTCTACAGGCTGTGGTTTCAGATGGTATTTACTGCTGATAATGACCTGGTGTGTTTATGCTGAGAGAGTTAAGAATGTCTCATATGAAACAACAATGTAAATTACCATCCCCCATTGGAAAAAGCTGAGACTGAAATACATTTGAAAGTTTAACATTTTCCAACATTTCATCTTCCAATATTACAGCAGGCTCAAAGCATGAAAATAATGTAGGTCTAAATAAATATATAAAAGGTCTCCCTGCGGAATAAATTAGATGTAATGCCGTCCAATCTGAAGAATCCTCGGTATGCCCTGGCCTACTTTTCCTCTGGTGGTCTAAGAAATGTGACTTAAACATGACTTTTGTGTGTGCGTGTGTGTGTCCGTCTGTGTGTGTGTGAACTACTCAGAATATAAATGCCTATTTTTCCTATGGTCAAGATTACTGTAAAAGGCAGTAAGTCATAACAAGAGGGGGGAAATTTAGTTCTATGTGTAAGCTAAAGAGACAGAAGAGCACCACTTTAACAATATCCCCCTCACTTACGTTACATACACCACCAGTCAAAAGTTTGGACACACCTACTCATTCAAGGGTTTTTCTTTATTTGTAAAAAAAAAAAAAAAAAAAAAAAGTACATTGTAGAAAAATAGTGAAGATATCACAATGATGAAATAACACATATGGAATCATGTAGTAACCAAAAAAGTGTTTGAGATTCTTCAAATAGCCACTCTTTGCCTTGATGACAGCTTTGCACACTCTTGGCATTCTCTCAACCAGCTTCATGAGATAGTCACCTGGAATGCATTTAAATTAACAGGTGTTCCTTCTTAAAAGTTAATTTGTGGAATTTCTTTCCTTCTTAATGTGTTTGAGCCAATCAGTTGTGTTGTGACAAGGTATACAGAAGATTGCCCTATTTGGTAAAAGACCAAGTCTATATTTTGGCAAGAACAGCTCAAATAAGCAAAGAGAAACAACAGTCCATCATTACTTTAAGGCATGAAGGTCAGTCAAGACGGAACACTTCAAGAACAACCATCAAGCGCAATGATCAAACTGGCTCTCATGAGGACCGCCACAGGAATGGCAGAGAATAAGTTCATTAGAGTTACCAGCCTCAGAAATTGAAGGTCAAATAAATGCTTCACAGAGACACATCTCAACATCAACTGTTCAGAGGAGACTTTGTGAATCAGGCCTTCATGGTCGAATTGCTGCAAAGAAACCACTACTAAAGGACACCAATAATAAGAAGAGACTTGCTTGGGCCAAGAAACACGAGCAATGGACATTAGACCGGTGGAAATGTGTCCTTTGGTCTGGAGTCCATATTGGAGATTTCTGGTTCCATCCGCCGTGTCTTTGTGAGACGCGTTGTGGTTGAACGGATGATCTCCTCATGTGTATTTCCCACCGTAAAGCATGGAGGAGGAGGTGTTATGGTGTGGGAGTGCTTTGCTGCTGACACTGTCTGTGATTTATTTAGAATTCAAGGCAAACTTAACCAGCATGGCTACCACAGCATTCTGCAGTGATACGCCATCCCATCTGGTTTGGGCTTAGTGGGACAATCATTTGTTTTTCAACAGGACAATGACCCAACACACCTTCAGGTGGTGTAAGGGCTATTTTACCAAGAAGGAGAGTGTTGGAGTGCTGCATCAGATGACCTGGCCTCCACAATCCCCTGACCTCCACCCAATTGAGATGGTTTGGGATGAGTCGGACCGCAGAGTGAAGGAAAAGCAGCCAACAAGTGCTCAGCATATGTGGGAACACCTTCAAGACTGTTGGAAAAGCATTCCAAGTGAAGCTGGTTGAGAGAATGCCAAGAGTGTGCAAAGCTGTCATCAAGGCAAAGGGTGGATATTTGAAGAATCCCAAATATAAAATACATTTTGATTTGTTTAACACTTTTTTGCTTACTACATGATTTCATATGTGTTATTTCATAGTGTTGATGTCTTCACTATTATTCTACAATGTAGAACATAGTAAAAATAAAGAAAAACCCTGGAATGAGTAGGTTTCTCCAAACTTTTGACTGGTACTGTACGTACACTCTCACTTTCTTTGTTCTTACACTGAATAGAATTTGCAGAGGTTGCCTGCAGGATATGGCTTCTGAGGAAGGCTAGAATGTTTGCCTCTGGCAAGGCAGCCTTTTGACTGCTGACAATGAAACACACCTTCACCTAAGCACTTGCACAAACTTGCAGTATGCACACTCCAACTCTACCACACACAAGCACTTACACAATCATATTTATTTGACTGTGCAAGTGTTCATACACTTTATAACAACAGTATCATGAAACCATGTAGCATTGCCTTGTTTGTGCATTAAACTTCAACCTCATTCAGTTGACTCAAAGAATTCTTGACTGGTTGATAAGCAGATGTTTCTTGGTGGTTGTGCGTGCGTGCTTGTGTTAGTGTGTGTGTGTGTGTGTGTGTGTGTGTGTGTGTGTGTGTGTGTGTCAGGGTTAATCCCAGATAAACAGGGAGGAGGACAGGGGGACATGTGCTGCTGCTGGTCAGCAGAGGCAGCTGAGGGCCGGTCAGATAAAACTGGAGGGCTGCTGACCAGATGCCAGCTGGCTCAGAGGTCTCTGGATGTTGAGACAGTCATTTCAATTCCCTACTGTGACATGTATGGCAAAATAAATAATGATACTGACAACTGTTGCTCCTTTCCCCAAATTCAAGACCAGTTTACACAATTGCTATTACCAAAGCTTTGCTAACCCACAGGCTTTGGTCTGTATTTGGCCCTTCGAATAGAACAGAAGAAGTTTAGACGTTAGTATTGGTTTTATATAACACACATGATGACCTGTGATACAGTAGCCTAACCACTCTTGTGTTTGAGGGCTTGCACAGGTGTGTGTTTATTTTGGTCTCGTCAATGTGTGATGGTCTGTGACCCTGGCTGCGTAAGTGAGTTTTGATGTCCTACACACCGTCCTCGGTCAACTGTGTTGTAGTGTAGTAATGAACAATGTTGAGTATCTGTCTTTAACTGACAGGGGAAGTATCTTAGGTATTGGTCACAAACTGGCATGTGGTGGCAGTCAACAACAGTATCATAAAGTAGAAAGTAGGAACTCATTTAGATTGAAAAGGAACTCCTGCAGTGCAGATAGTTCAAGGTGTTGTTTGTTAGGAATCCTATGAATAAAATAAAAACAAAATATTGTTTGCATAGTATCTGTCTGTAACTGACAGGGGACCACAATGGAAGTCCTATGACTTTATTGTTTTTATATCCTTGACAGTTTTTGGTATATGTATCTGTTGCCGGGTATAACGTGAATGTATAAAAAAAAATAAAGAAAATGTGTTTTTGCAATATTACAAAAATCTCTAACAATAACCTCACCTCTAAATCAAATCAAATCACCAGTTAGAACACCAGTGTATTCTGAGCAAGCAGAGTAATAACAAATGGAAACATACAGTGCATTTGGAAAGTTTCAGACCCCTTGACTTTTTCCACATTTTGTTATGTTACAGCCTTATTCTAAAATGGATTAAATTGTTTTTTTCCCTCATCAATCTACACACAATACCCCATAATGAAAAAGCAAAAACCGTTTTTTAGACCCATTATTTTCTCCCATTCTTCTCTGCAGATCCTCTCAAGCTCTGTCAGGTTGGATGGGGAGCGTCACTGCACAGCTATTTTCAGGTATTTTCTAGATGTTAAATCGGAATAAAGTCCGGGCTCTGGCTGGGCCACTCAAGGACATTCAGAGACTTGTCCCGAAGCCACTCCTGCGTTGTCTTGGCTGTGTGCTTAGGGTTGTTGTCCTGTTGGAAGGTGAACCTTTGCCCCAGTCAGCCTGAGCGCTCTGGAGCAGGTTTTCATCAAGGATCTCTCTGTACTTTGCTCCGTTCATCTTTCCCTCGATCCTGACTAGTATCCCAGTCCCTGCCGCTGAAAAACATCCCCACAGCATGATGCTGCCACCACCACCATGCTTCAACGTAGGGATGCTGCCAGGTTTCCTCCAGACGTGACGTTTGGCATTCAGGCCAAAGAGTTCAAGCTTGGTTTCATCAGACTAATGTTGTTTCTCATGGTCTGAGAGTCCTTTAGGTGCCTTTTGGCAAAAACCAAGCGGGCTGTCATGTGCCTTTTACTGAGGAGTACCCCGCATGTGATTGAAATGTATTTGTAAAAAATATTTTTTAAAATAAAAATGTTGGGCAAATCTTACTGTAACAAAATGGTGACTGTCTTATCAATTAAACTCTAGTAGGCTCTTTGGTATCACATGCGCCAATGTCAGTCTCATTAAGACTACAGAATTGGCAGTGTTCAACCTTGACTTTTAACAGAACACAACATAACAGATGGCATGACAATTAGTGTCATGGGAGGCCAAAAAGCACTAAGACAAAGCCACGCACCCGACAACCCACACTTCCAAGTATTCGAATAGGCTGCCACCGCTACAAATATTGATTTAACACTTTTTTGGTTACTACTTGATTCCATATGTGTTATTTCATAGTTGTAATGTCTTCACTATTATTCTACAATGTAAAAAATAGTACAAATAAAGAAAAACCCTTGAATGAGTAGGTGTGTACAAACTTTTGACTGGTAGTATATATATTACCAGAAAAACGTAAAGTTTCTCGTGTAGCGTGCACTTATTTAAGGTTTTACAGACTTCATCATTGGCAGTGTAGAAGATAAATATTGTTTGACATTACACAACAGAACACTTACACTGGAACGGCACTCTCAGTAACGGTTGCACAAAATTAACTTGTGACCTTAGAACTGTAAGGTTCTATCTGAAAAAAAAAGGGTTAGCCTGTGTTGGGCTGATGTGGGACTGCTGTGGGCTAGCCTGTGCTAGGCTATCCTGTGTTAGGCTGGTGTGAGCTTTGTGTGGGCTAACCCCTTCCCACCATGCCCACCAAAGACTCACATGGGGCCAATGGTACCACATACAGAATAGGTACTGTTGTAATGAGGTGAGATTATCGGTAACATCAAAATCATATTGAAGCTCAGCAGTTGAAAGTGAAAAGCAGGAAAACCCCGCATGTGATCTTTTCTGGCACTTCTACACAAGCAGCTGCACATACTTAACTGCATGTGATGATTGATGAGTTTTCAAAAAAATATCATCCTTGTAACAGACATGAATCATTGTTACCTCTAAACAAGTCTTTGGCTTTAAAGTAGCTAGTATTACTTACAAAGCTTTTTGACACACTTGTTTGTATCAGTGAGTCAGTTCAAACCATTTTCCTACTGAGTGTCTACAGGACCTAACCTGTCAATGGAGAGGAGGATCCAGAATGCATCATTTGTAAGGAACAGATTTTATTGACTCAGTCCTTCTGCCCTAGGTCATCACAGTCGGTGGAGCGCTGCTTTCTGCTCATTTAAAAGACAATCTTCAGAACTTCTGTTTGCCTTTTTACATGTCAATAGAGGCTTTTAGAAATGGACTGACTGGCTGCTGCCTCTTTTAGCTTAAGTGTTAAATACCCTGCAGTCTCCTGAGGGATTCCTCTCCATACTGCCTGCCACTACTCCCTCCTGTTTGTCCCTCTGCTTCCCTGGATTGGTGAATTTGCAATGATATAATTGCAATTAATGTAAAATCACAGTACATACTGGAATGTAGCCTAGGTGTGTTTGCTTCATAACAATGAACCATTTTACCTCCTTTTGTATCTTTCTTGCATCAGGGTTGCTCTGTAGTATACCCCGATGGTGGTGGTGTGTGTCAGGTGTTGGTAGATTGATGAGTGATGTAAGGTAGGTGGGTACACTGGAAAGCTTTTGAGTGTGGGTAAGACTTTAGAAATATAAGGTTCTATCTGGAAAAAAAGGGTTAGCCTGTGTTGGGCTGATGTGGGACTGCTGTGGGCTAGCCTGTGCTAGGCTATCCTGTGTTATTAGAGAGGGTGGAGAAGTTTGGACATTGAGGCTTTTATGCTGCCATCTGCCTCCTTGCAGTACTCCTATGGGAACCATGGTCAATAATGATCAATAATGACCCCAGGCTCTAGATGTACAACATCACCACCAATACAATCTAAAACAAACACAAGTGCATCTCTGCATTATCATCACAATTGGGGAGCTATTATACACCACTTTTAGAAGTAGCATGTAAATACAAAATAAAAAAGATTGTCGATATGGCAACCCAGCTGACTCTTCACAGGGCCTTGGGCAGATATTGATATTCAGACACATGGGTTGCATCACAGTCAGGCATGCCCTGTGTGGTGTCAGTATGACGTAGAGAGGACGTCAGTGGAGGGTTTGTAATACTGCCATAATATGCTCAACGGGGAGAAGAGGAAATTGATTGTTCACTTATTTCTCTGGTTTTACTGCTACCGTCAGTCGGAAGAGAGAACTGTCCAGAGATAGGTATTTCCTGAAATTATCTCTGTCACATTCTGGCTGGGTGTGAGGAGGATATTTGAAAATGTCAAAGCTGTCTCTCTCTCTCTGATTTGAAACTATGAAATGAAATATAAAGACTAAAGAAAGAAAGAAAGAGAAGAGGGTGAATACAGGATGGATCGCTGTCACAATGCGATGATCTAAAAGACAGCACAGATCGTATCCCATCTGTCTCCCTAAAGCTCACTTTAAAAACGTTCAAAGGAAAAAGGGCACACTTTACCCCCCAAAAAAATCAAGAAAATTTGGTTTGGTTTTTAAAAGTGAATCCATTGTTGAGATGTTTTGGTGCTGCAGGAAGGAGGACTTCAAGGTTAGCCCCCTGAACCAGCTTCCTGTCCAGGAGAATGGGCCATTGTGTGAAAGGGCAGATTTCTGCCTTACATAGTAATTACAGTCCCAGTACCACAGCTAACAATGTGGCCTTTTCAAAATGGCCGACACACACGATTGTCCTCTTCGACAGGGACTCAGACTTAGGTCCAATCTGGTTGCCTTATCAGTCCGGTGCTGGGGTTCACTAGACTAAATGGCAGAACTTCCCCTGGCTTCCCTGCAAGCCGCTGCTCCCTGAACTTCCTGTGCAGCTACAGTATATGTTAGTTATATCAGCTGTCAGGAGTTGTTGCTATTTGTGGGCTCCGTCTATCACTGAGCTCTGTTATATGTCACACTAAGTTTGTGTGTGTTGCTGTTCATTAAGCCATGTGTCCGGTCTGCTATTGAATGGCTTTTCTATTTTCCTGTGTTCACGTCTGGCTTCGTCTGGATGCAGAATTAGGTGTGTGTGGTGAGGTGTGTGTGTCTGTCTGTGTGTGTCTCTGTCTCTGTGTCTCTGACTGTGTATATGTTTCTGTCTTGTAAAGGGTTGTGGATGAACTGGATCTATGTACGGTGGTGTAACTGGCTGAATTGAGCTGGTTCTGGGAAGGTGTGTGTTAAAAGATCCTGTGATGTCAATGTGTCTATAGAGGACCATTCCTGATTTTTTCCTGGAAGCCACCACAGCCCCAGCCTGGTTTCCTTTTCCTCAGGAAGTAGCAGTGGAGTCTCGGTGGATGTCCCGCCCAGCTTCCTGCCTGAGAGGAGAGGAGACACATAACAGCACAGCGACAGGGGGTTCATGTAGACATCCTGATAGAGAGGGGGAGCTGCCTCAATCTGAGAGGAACATTTCTGTCTGGGAGAGGGATCCACTTCTGATCATGGTTATCTATCTTACAATATAGATGAAGTGAGGAATGCAGCATGAGGGCCAACATTTTGAAAGCATAGATTTGTTGTAATGGTTCTTCCTCCTCTGGATTTTTGATGTGTGTGCATGTGCATAATCCTTTGATATACATACTCTGATACTCAGTTGTTCTGGCAACAACTGTAAAGACGTGTTTGAGTAGAGAGTTATAAAGCATGACATGAGGATAGCAGATAAGAATGTTGGCTGTGCTCCATGGACGGAGAGGGCTGCATGAAAACCTGCACGTGTCCATAACAGACGGTACTCAACATGGGCCATGTTTTGTGAGTGTCTGTATGCCTGCCTGCCTGCCTGTCTGTCAGTCTGCCTGTCTCTCTCTCTCTCCTCATACATCCCAGCACATCAGAAGATTTGGTTCTAAACAGGTTTGCACTGACTGTCTCAAAGTAGACCAAAGTAGACCTCAGGACAAACTTCAGAGGGGCAGTATTTGACATGATCTGCGCACTCTTGTCCACCATTGGTCCTCTGATTATTCTGTAGATTCACACTCGGTGTTATATTTTGCTGACATAAGATCTTATATGGATTGCTGCTCTTTGGGTGGCAGCCGAACACTGCCCCATCAAAGCACAATACTCTGACAGGTTTGGGGTTTACTCAACCAATGAAGTCTCAGCCAGCATTAAGACCCTGTGCCTGGGTGTTCAAATTTTATTTGACAAGAGGGAGTTTTAATCAATCAGGATTCAAGGCAGTTATAATTGAATTACTGGCAAAGGCAAAACCTATCATTATGCATCACCAGTAAGTGGAGGCTCTTATCCTTTGTGTTGGTTTCCTTATTGAACATTCCCTCAAATGTGTGAGTTAATTGAAACCATCAAAGCAGAGACATATGCTGTTGTCCACTATTTTGGGTTCCTTTCTTTTAGTTTACAGTTCTATGGGGACAATTGTGTTTTTTATTATGGGAATTCAAACAGAAAGAAACATTGGAGGGGGGTTGAGTCTCAGAACTTTGTAATTGCTTCCAGCAGTAGCTGTCTTGGTTGGTTACACCATTCTTATGTTCTTACTTATACAGACTGATGGGGTGGCTGATTGGCTGAAGGCTCCTTGTAGAGGTCCTGGAGAGGCCTGTGAGAGGGGAAGGGAGGGAGGCAGAGTAAAAATAGCCTGGTTTACATTCTGAACAATCTACGCAGAAAGGTCTTAATTAGAAACATTGCTCTGGTCCATTCGCTCTGGAAAACCTCAACAAGGCAGTTCTTCACAAAGACGACAAAGTCTCACAACATTTGTGTTTTTATAGATTTTACAGACTCTGTTAAATTTCAAACAATCCCTCTTTCTTGGCTTGCCCTCTAATTCATAAGATAACATCTCTACACACCCAATAAGGTAGCAAACTGCGAGTGTATCTTCATATCCCTAACCCCACCAGGCAGGCAAGCAGTGATAGTAGACATTAGACAGTAAGATACTCTCTGACTGTTCCTCTTGGCTGATGAAGCACAGATAATTGGACCCAGGTTCTGCTCTAGTTTTTGTATTTGTATCTCAGGCCAACTTTTTATCTGTCACAAAACCCCCAGCCAGACAGATCTTGTGTTGGTTAGGCCCAGGAAGTGACATATTTTGACACATTCTCATGTGAGTGAGGCACCCTGGCAGAGCCGTGGTCAGGTGACCTGACATTTTCCTTCGGGTCGGGCACATGGAGCCTGAGAGAGGATTAAGATGTTGATGTTAAACAGCTGGGTCATGTGACGCCACTGGAGTGTAATGTCCATCCAGTGGCAATAGACGCAAAAATGTTTGCTGAGCTTTAACTGGATTACTATGAAAAGCATTCTCGGTCTGTGTTTGGAGGACTGGGATTGATCCTGTAGAGAAACAGTGGTTGGGTTAGACGCCATGGCAGCATGATCCTTTATGGCCCTCAAACTAAACTCTGGACTTTGAATCCAGTTCCACTGCATTTTTCATTGTTCCCCTCTAATCAGGGACTGATTTAGACCTGGGCCACCAGGTGTGTGCAATTAATTATCATGTAGAACCGAAAACCAGCAGGCTCTGACCTTGCAGGGTAAAAGGCGTTGCATGGTCAATCCAACGTCTTTATTTGGCATGCAGCATTTAGCCCTTCCTCGTGTAGCTCCTCCCACCAGCCTCCACTGCACTCAGTGTATATTCCAAACAGCATGTATAACATCACGTCATCTAGCATAGTGTCAAAGCTAGCTCCCTTCGCCGATTGGTTTTCGTGCGGTTGTGTCACTGCTAATTTGCATAAACGTGGAACTTTCTGAACTCCTGTCACTGAGATCATCGTCGCTGACCATTAAGTCGCTGGGTGTATCCTTATGTTTCCTCCCCCCATTGAAAATGAATGGTCTCCGGTAGTTCGATCGCTAGATGTAGTGCCTGGTGTAATCATGGCATAAACCCAGAGGTCTCCCAGCCAACACACCTTGAGGATGATGGTGGAGTCACACAAAGAGCTTCATATAGCTCTATTTTCTGGCCATTTTAGGGTCATGAAGCTCCTTCCTCCCATTAGACAGGCTTTGGTTGGCATAAGTGTTGCATTCTGGGTGTATCGATGACATGCTGTTTGGTGCTGTTAGGTTCTGAATAAACAGAGAAAAAATTCACGGAGGTCTAGAAAAAGCTCAAACCAAGATTATTCACCCCATTGGGTCATACAGCTACAAAGAAAACATACAAGTCACACAAGCAAATCTTTATACCTCACAACTAGTCACCTCCTTGCATATCTAAGATAACCAATCCTTCTTTGGTGTTAGGCAGAAAGACAGTAGGTTCCTCTTGCTGGTATTGTCATGGCCCTCCCTCAGTCCAGGACCCTCATGGGCGTGGAAATGTGTGTGTGTGTGTGTGTGTGAGATAGGACTGTAATCAGATGGTCTTCGGGGGAGGGGGCCCTGTGACCCCCCTTCCAGCAGTGTCTTCTCTCTTCAACTGTTGACCTTATCTCGAGTTGAGTTCCACATCCCTCATGGTCCTGGTTCCGCAGCAACTGGCCTGCCTTATCAATAACTGAAACTAGACTGTTGCCCTTTACCGCCCAACATTCATTCATATTTGACAATAATATATTTGAACAGAATCTGAACTTTCTGCACTTCTCCTTTTCTCACACAGTCACTTTCCATATCAATCTGTAACTTTCCGCACCCCAAGTGTCACGCCCTGGCTCTGGGGACTCTTTAATGTTGAGCCAGGGTGTTAGTTTCTATGTTTAGTTTTCTAGGTTTATGTTCTAGATCGTGTGGATCTATGTTGGCCAGGGTGGTTCCCAATCAGAGGCAGCTGATTCACGTTGTCTCTGATTGGGTACCATACTTAGGCAGCCTGTTTGGCACAGTTAATTGTGGGATCTTGTTCTGTATAGGTTTGTGTTGGTGAACCTGTAGACTTCACGTATCGTTTTGTTGTTTTGTTGTATTGGTTAAAGTACTCATTAAAAGATGTACGCCTATCACGCTGCGCCTTGGTCCGGTTCTTGCAACGATCGTGACAGAAGATCCCACCAAAGAAGGACCAAGCAGCGTGTTCAGGAGCAAACACCGGGAAAGGAACTGGAGAAGTTGGCGATGTCCCAGGTGGGCGAATGGTGGTCTTGGGAGGACATGTTCGCGGGCAAAGGGCCATGGGCAAAAGTTAAAGCCCTGGCGAGAGACGAGGTACGGCGCCACCCGTGCCGTCGTCGGACAGGCGAGAGGCAACCCCAATAAATGTTTTGGGGGGGGCACACGGCATGGACGACGGGGCTGCTGGAGGCAGCTACAGGGCGAGTTTGTGGACTAGGAGAGGAGGCCACCAGGTTACGGGGGCCATTAGTCATGAGGGGGAAGGAGAGTGTAGAGGCACGGCGAGAGGAACTGGGGTGTGTTACCAGTCCGGTCCGGCCCGTTACTGATCCCCGCACAAGGCCAGTGGTGTGTGTTCCCAGTACGGTCCGGCCTGTTCCTGTGCCTTGCACCAAGCCTGTGGTGCGCGTCGCCAGCCCGGTCCGGCCTGTTCCTGTTCCTGTTCCTGCTCCCCGCACCAAGCCTGTGGTGCGCGTCGCCAGCCCGGTCCGGCCTGTTCCTGCTCCCCGCACCAAGCCTGTGGTGCGCGTCGCCAGCCCGGTCCGGCCTGTTCCTGTCCCTTGCACCAAGGCTGTGGTGCGCTTCGCCAGCCCGGCCCGGCCTGTTCCTGCCCCTCGCACCAAGCCTGTGGTGCACGTCGCCAGCCCGGTCCAGCCTGTTCCTGCCCCTCGCACCAAGCCTGTGGTGCACGTCGCCAGCCCGGCCCGGCCTGTTCCTGCCCCTCGCACCAAGCCTGTGGTGCGCGTCACCAGCCCGGCCCGGCCTGTTCCTGCCCCTCGCACCAAGCCTGTGGTGCGCGACGTCAGCCCGGTCCGGCCCGTTCCTGCTCCCCGCACCAAGCCAGTGGTGCACGTCGTCAGTCCGGCATAGCCCGTGCCTGTTCCACCGGTGCCTGGTCAGGCACCGGTCAGCTGCTCCACACCGGAGCCTGAGCAATCCGCTCCACCGGTGTCCAGTCCAGCTCCGGCCAGCGGGGCCAGACCAGACAAGGGGCGCTACAGGGGGGTAGCGAGAGAGTGGTGGTCACGCCCGGAGCCGGATCCGCCTCCGAGGTGGAATGCCCACCCGGCCCCTCCCCTGTTGGGTTTGGTTGGCGCGGTCGCAGTCAGCGCCTTTGGGGGGGGGGTACTGTCACGCCCTGGCTCTGGGGACTCTTTAATGTTGAGCCAGGGTGTTAGTTTCTAGGTTTAGTTTTCTAGGTTTATGTTTTAGATCGTGTGGATCTATGTTGGCCAGGGTGGTTCCCAATCAGAGGCAGCTGATTCTCGTTGTCTCTGATTGGGAACCATACTTAGGCAGCCTGTTTGGCACAGTTAATTGTGGGATCTTGTTCTGTATAGGTTTGTGTTGGTGAACCTGTAGACTTCACGTATCATTTTGTTGTATTGGTTAAAGTACTCATTAAAAGATGTACGCCTATCACGCTGCGCCTTGGTCCGCTTCTTATGACGACCGTGACACCAAGTTCCTCTTTACCCTTCCTTGACCCCCAACATATACATTTCTTATACATGTAAAGTCCTCACTAAGTTCTGCTATGGTAACATGAATAAGTACATTTCAAGCTAGAATCCAACAGTACACAAATCAATAATCACTCAATACCCTAACATTCATAATGACACTTCTAATGTCGTTTATGTGTAACTCTTCTGTTGTGTTGCAGCACTGTGTTTCCTCTTGAATATGCAGACCTAGTTAAAAGAAGGGTTTGGGAGTGGAAGCTGGGTTAGAGCCCAGAGTGGACAGGATGAAGCACATCTCCGTCTGTCTATATTTTCCACCCTGCCTGTACCCCTTGGTCTGAGTAAACTGTTCCAGTCCAACAGCCAGACTTAGAGACAGTCTCTTTATGAACTGGCACAGTTACACACTGCTTCAGGAAACACTGAAGGAAAATTGGCCCCTGAAAGTCTTTACTAAAGCCCCTCACTGTTACTACATTTGATCTGCAGTCTGGCCAAGCTTCTGGAAAATTCCTATGTTGTTATTTCACAGTAGAAGCAGCAGATTCATATTCGCAGAGGTGTGGACTTTATTACCTTCTTCAACTTTATTTATGAGTTTTGGCTCTTAAAGGGAACTTCATTTTCATCATCTCAACCATCACCCCAACATCAACATATGTGAAAATGCTGCGTTTCTATGTTTTGTAGTAAAAAATATAGAGGAAGATGTGTTTCCAATGACATCATCGGTGTGCATCGTATGATTTTGACCAATTATGAGTAGGCATTGCCTACTAATTGCTTACTAATTGTCTACTAATTGGTTGTTGATGTCATAGGAAACAGTTATCTTTCTCTATCTTTTTACTATAAAACATAGAAACGCGGCATTTTCACAAATGTTAATGTTGGGGTGGTGCTTGAGAGGATGAATATGAAGTTGAACAATTTTGAAATGACCCTTTAAGAGAAAGGGAAGGTATATACATAAGTGGTTCTGATGGGAGGGTGCAAACTGCAGGTTTTTTATCCCTTTAATTTATGTCTTCAGGTTTATTCTCCCCATGTGAGATATAATATTCCTCACTCCCCTAGGAAGCACCCTGGGACCCCATGGGGGTCTGTGTTTGGCACCTACTCAGGCCTGTCAGTTTGTTTGTCAGAGGCTGATCTACAGTAAGTCAGCTGTTCTCCTAGTGTAGACAAAGATATGGGACCCTATTCTATCTAAACTGGTAAAGCTGAAAATAGGGTCATTCTACTATAGTGAGGAAGTGTGCTTGAATTGTGTATGCAGTATATGGCTGCATGTAGCCTAGTGGTTAGGCCAGTGACAAAAAAGGTTGCTGGTTCAAATACCCAAGCCGTCAAGGTAAAAAATCTGTCGATGTGTCCTTGAGCAAGGCACTTAACCATAATTTGCTCCAGGGGCGCCGTGCTACTATGGCTGACCCTGTAAAACAACACATTTCACTGCACCTATCTGGTGTAGGTGACAATAAAAAATATATTGTATTTCACATTGCTTTGTTTTATTGGGCAGCTGATCTCACTGCTGAGCTTAGTCCAACATTGACCATTGACCATTGTTGCAGTTCTTGTTTTGGGAAGATATCTCTCCTGACTGATAGTGTATATTCGATGTACCAGGTGTTCTGACTGTGTGTGTGTGTGTTGTGTCTATTAGCAGATCGCAGGAAAGGAGTAGGCCTACTCCCTGTGAGATGACTTCCTGGTTCAGGGCAGACGTGACCATGGACAGGAAATACAAATATAGCTCAGATATACACTATATATACAGCAGTATGTAGACACCCCTTCAAATTAGTGGATTTTGATATTTCAGCCACACCCGTTTCGGACAGGTGAATAAAATTGAGCACACCGCCATGCAATCTCCATAGACAAACATTGACTGTAGAATGGACTCACTGAAGAGCTCAGTTACTTTCAACGTGGCACCGTCATAGGAAGCCACCATTCCAACAAGTCAGTTCGTCAACTTTCTGCCCTACTAGAGCTTCCCCAGTCAACTGTAAGTGCTGTTATTGTGAAGTGGAAACGTCTAGGAGCAACAACGGCTCAGCGGCGAAGTGGTAGGCCACACAAGCTCACAGAACGGGACCTCCAAGTGCTGAAGCGCGTAAAAATCGTCTGTCCTCGGTTGCAACACTCACTACCGAGTTCCAAACTGCCTCTGGAGGTAATGTCAGCACAAAAACTGTTCGTCAGGAGCTTCATGAAATGGCTTTCCATGGCCGAGCAGCTGCGTACACAAGCCTAAGACCACCATGCCCAATGCCAAGCGTCGGCTGGAGTGGTGTAAAACTCGCCGCAATTGGACTCTGGAGCAGTGGAAACGCGTTCTCTGGAGTGATGAATCATGCTTCACCATCTGGCAGTCCGACGGACGAATCTGGGTTTGGCAGATGCCAGGAGAACGCTACCTGCCCCAATGCATAGTGCCAACTGTAAAGTTTGGTGGAGGAGGAATAATGTCTGGGGCTATTTTTCATGGTTCGGACTAGGCCCCTTAGTTCCACTGAAGGGAAATCTTAACGATACAGCATACAATGACATTCTAGACGATTCTGTGCTTCCAACTTTGTGGCAACAGTTTGGGGAAGGCCCTTTCCTGTTTCAGCATGACAAATCCCCCGTGCACAAAGCGAGGTCCATACAGAAATAGTTTGCCGAGATCGGTGTGGAAGAACTTGACTAGCCTGCACAGAGCCCTGACCTCAACCCCTTCAAACCCCTTTGGGATTAATTGGAACGCCGACTGCGAGCCAGGCCTAATCGCCCAGCATCAGTGCCTGACCTCACTAATGCTCTTGTGGCTGAATGGAAGCAAGTCCCCACAGCAATGTTCCAACATCTAGTGGAAAGCCTTCCCAGAAGAGTGGAGGCTGTTATAGCAGTAAAGGGGTACCAACTCCATATTAATGCCCATGATTTTGGAATGAGATGTTCGACAAGCACATGTCCACATACTTTTGGTCATGTAGTGTATCTCAATGATTTAAAAATATGTGACCGTGGACAGGAAATGACCTTGGGAGAGCTACTGCAACACATCAATGTAAAATAGTACAGCCTCCCTCCCTCCCTACACTGACAAGACACCCTTTTTATCACTAGATAAACTAGACATCCATGTGCGCACACACACACACTGGTATAAATATTGTATACATACAGCTATGCATTCTATGCATGCATTTTCACACCAACCATTAACAGATGCTGTACACGCTCATGAGGCAGAGCAATCATACTACATTGTTCATGTAGTGATGGAATATGTGTGTATCATTGAAAAGTTTGACTTGCGGGGCTTTCTCTGGGACAGCTTACTCTAACCTAGTCACCCTCATCTCTTCAAACACAATGGGAGTTAAGTGGAGAGGGGGCTGAGGGGAGGGGATGATGGGGGGGCTCATCTGGCTGTCGATGAGGGATGGGAACTCTCAGTCTTTCTCTCACTCCAGATTTATTAAATGCCTTTACAGGTGACTCTTTAGGCATGTGTGTGCGTGTGTGCATGCTTGCTTGCCTGTAGGATTTCTGATCCTGTCTGCACGTGCCCTGTGTCATTTTACTATTTGACTGTCAGTGTCTGATACACTCCTGACTGATTCTATCCAGATGTCACACCCTCCACTTATCCTCTCCCAACTATAACCCTTATAGTAGTTAGAGTAGCAAGTTAGCTACATGTGTACTGTCTCAACACAACAACCACAGGCTGTGTAGTACCCATGTAGCTACCAGCCCTGAACAAAACACTGGCTTGTTGATTCCTCCAACTGTTTATTTTGAGGCAGAGAATTTGGCAAAAACAACATTGCTCTTTTGCTCCAGTTTTCCCTTAACCTTTAACATCCTGACTCTGAGATCCGCTGGTTTGTTAGTGCTGCACCACTTCCTGAGCTTCAGTGGTTGATTTTTTATTTAACCTTTATTTAACTAGGCAAGTCAGTTAAGAACAAATTCTTATTTACAATGACGGCCTACACCGGCCAAACCCGGACGACGCTGGGCCAATTGTGCGCCGCCCTCTGGGACTCCCAATCATGGCCGGTTGTGATACAGCCTGGAATGGAACCAGGGGGTCTGTAGTGACGCCTCAAGCACTGAGATGCAGTGTCTTAAACCACTGTGCATACTCTATAATCAGTTTTTCTCGATATCTTGTGCACATTTGTCCAAACAGAATTAACTTTTTCTAAACAAACTGAAACACGTTGGCCACAATGACCCATTTCATTTGCAAAAAGCAGTAAGATTCTCAAAACATTTAATACATGACACAAAATCAACTACTTCCATCAAAACATACAACCTTTTGTCTAATAAAACGTTTTTTCAATCAATCGTTACACAATGGCCCAATAAATACTAACTACAGTATAATTAAGCAATAAGGCCCGAGGGGATGTGGTATATGGCCAATGTACCACGGCTAAGGGCTGTTCTTAGGTACGACGCAACGCGGCCATATATCACAAACCCCCGAGGTGCCTTATTGCTATTATAAACTGGCTACTAACGTAGTTACAACAGTACAAATACATGTTTTGTCATACCTATGGTATACGGTCTGATATACCACGGCTGTCAGCCAATCAGCATTCAGGGCTTGAACCACCCAGTTTATAACTATCAATATACCCTAACATGCGTTTTTTATTTTTTTAATCTTTGAAATGCAAGAGAAAGGCCACAATATAATAATGCAGTTTAGGCTCAATTTAGATGTTGTGTGTGTGCAAAGTTTCAGATTGATCCAGTGAAGCATTGCAATACTGGACTATTTTGTATCAAGTCTTCCCAAATGTGTCGAATTGGTCAATTGATACATTTTCAAGTATATTACTATAGAGAACATAAAAAAATGATATGGTAATACAAAATGTAAGTTTACACACTGCCAGGAATGTCATACATGATGGATCATTAGCTTATACACTAACTTTCACACATCTAGATGGCCGGGCTGGGTGGGTGTGGAGCCAGAGACAGCAAGGGTTCAAACTGTAGAATCCAGTTCCTACATTTGAAAATAAAAATTGATTTTATCAAACAAAACTATGCTACATTTTATCTCTGGGACCCTCAGGATGACAAATCAGAGCAAGATTACTGAATATAAGTACATTATTTACCTTCAGAGGTGAATGTATCAAACCAGTTGCCGTGATACGTTTCTTTGTTGTTGTGCACTATCCTCAAACAATTGCATGGTATTTTTTAACTGTAATAGCTACTGTAAATTGGACAGTGTAGTTAGATAAACTAGAATTTAAGCTTTCTGCCCATATAAGACATGTCTATGTCCTGGAAAGTTTGCTGTTACTTACAACAGTCATGCTAATCACATTAGCTCAACCGTCCCGTATACGGGACACCGATCCCGTAGAGGTTAAAAGTGTCTTGGCAATCGAGAAAAACTGTAAGACTCTATTGGATCTTGCTTGTTATTCGATATGAACTGATTAGGAACTTTATTGTGCACTAACTTCCATGATCCTAAATGTAATGTTGTATTACTGTTTATGTTGCAGCAAACATACAACTTGGAGATCACCAGCTTGTTTTATGGGAATGCTATCTTGTACTATGCTGGCTCCAATCACAAGGAGAGGCTTGTGAAGAGGTAAGTCCTGAACTGTTGTGGTGAAACAAAGCTTTTGAGCCAGTAGAGACGTCATCACCTTACCTTAGTCTGTCTTCTGATGGGGTAACGTGTGTGGGAAGACCTTGGCAACAGGGTTATGTCCAAGCCAGGCATCAACACACACGCAGCAGCCCTGGTGTTTCCTCAAAAGAAAGGGAGTGCTGAGGGACTCATCTCCACGCTGTCACGTGCATCAGTCGGCACTGCTGACTGAGATATGGCTCTTCCTAGATTGTAGGCTTCCTGTGCTCTGTAAGGTGAGGAGCAAGAGTGAGTAACTGTGAGCAATGCCCTTTTGGCTTGCCATGGTAGTACCTATGTTGTCGAGGCATGCACATAGCAATACGCAAAGCAACTCGTCATACCCGAAGGCTTGTAATAAATTATGAAGTGACGCTCTTTCTCTCACTCACTCAAAGTCATTGGCACACAGAGAAGAATATGTATCCTCAGGTCCTTACTCCACCCCTGTGTTCATAAACACAGTTAGTGTTTCAGAGCTCTGAACATGTGCAGAGAAACAGGACCTCTAGTCTACACAAGGAGATGCCGCTTAGCTTTGTAAAACGACAGCCAATTTCTTGGCTCTCCCCCTCTCCCCCATGTCTATGCTTTGTTCTTCCTGACACTCGCCCCCTCTACCTCTCTGAACCTGAACCTCCTCCCCCTTCCCTCTGTTCCTCCAGACACACAGCGTATGTCTTTTTTGGCTTTGTTTTAACACCTCAGTCCCCGGAGAGCCCAGTGTTCAGCCCAGTGCCTGGCCTGAGGAAGCTAAGAGAAGACGGGGGAAGCCAGGGGTAGAGGGCCGTTAGTGTCGACAGCAGGCCTCGCTTGGCAAATGCCCTCTCCAGGAGTCACATCCTGCTCTGTCAGACCCTGGCCCCAACTCAGCTTCCTGTGTGTACATGACATGAAGAACCTTCCTTATGTATACTGTCTGAGGGCCATTTAGCCATAGGACACAGTCAGTGGAATGGCTGTGACTAGTCAGGAGCTGTTCTTTAGCGCTTTATACAGATGTAGGATCTCTTTGTTGCTGAGAGTTTTCCTGCACAACAGGAAATGCTAATGTGTAGTGTATTCAAGGTTTTAAAAGGTTTCTAATGTTTGTAATTTCCACTTTAAAATGTCAGACTTGCCATAACGAAAAATGTATCAGCCCCTACAAAAAATCTCCATTCATTATAATCCACATTAAAATGCACGTTTCCTGTTGCTGCAACATTATTTTCCTTATGTAGCAAACTGTCTCAAATGAAGATCCTACATCTATAGGACTTCTGATCTCTCTGAATTGCTATAATATACAGTGTCCCATATTTCCTACTAGAGATAAAATCATCACTACTCATTGTTAAAACAATTCTTAGAAGTAAGAATGGAGAGCATTGTTTTAAGTCACCTACACCACGAGGCTGGTCTTGATATGTGTATAATGGATTGTCTTGCAGTGTGTCTGATGTGGTCAGCCTGGTGACCAATACAGAGATCCCCCAACACCTGCACAAGCTGGAGATTTTCCCTTCCTTCACCGAGGTCGAGGACTGTGGGATGGTTCCTCCCATCAGGTACCTGTTCAGATGATGTCATCAAGAGGAGACAGGCCTGAGAGGCCCTAACAGAAGTGCTGTGCACAGAGCCACTGTATCAACCCTCCTATTCCAACCACACACTCCTGCCACTTCAAAGTTATCTGCTCGGATCAGTGCAGAAGGGACATCCAATAAATTCTATTGATAAATTCAAACAAGCTGCATTTGGATGTTGAAATGTAATATATTTGCTCGCACCCATGCCACATGTCCTTTCTGGGGCAAAGGGGTGGATTTCTAGAAGCTGCATTATTGTGGTAAATAAACAACAGCTTTCAACTTATTTTATCATAATCATGTTATAAGCAGGAAGAATGGCCTATTATTTTATTTTATTGAATTATTGACCTCTGTAATGACTTGTTGTAATCACCTGTGATTGGTGATCAGCCCCTGTGTGTGTTGGGTTCCACCCTGGTTCCCGCCAGCCTGTCTTTGTGATTCACAGAGATCACCCCGTGCTTTATCTGCCCATCAGCATCCATCACCATGTAAAATACAGGGGCTCTGAAGGAAATGGAGCACAGAGCAGATGACTGATGATAATGATCTCCACACCTCACACCCCTGTCCTGTCTGTCCCCTCAGACATAACCAGGCCCCCAGCCTCCAGCCATGTCCCATTAGCCACGCACTGCAATGTTAGTTTCCAATACAAAAGCAGAGTGAGGCTCTTTTGACACATTCACAAATAGTCATGGCCTCTAAACCTTCCAGCTGTATACTGGACCCTATTCCAACTAAACTACTGAAGAAGCTACTACCTGTGCCTGGCCCTCCTATGTTGAACATAATAAACGGCTCACTATCCTCCGGATGTGTACCAAACTCACTAAAAGTGGCAGTAATAAACCCTCTCTTGAAAAAGCCAAACCTTGACCTGGAAAATGTAAAAAACTATTGGCCTATATCAAATCTCCTATTCCTCTCAAATTATTTTGAACAAGCTGTTGCGCAGCAACTCACTGCCTTCCTGAAGACAAATAATGTATACGAAACGCTTCAGTCTGGTTTTAGACCCCATCATAGTACTGAGACTACACTCGTGAAGGTGGTAAATTACCTTTTAAAGGTGTCAGACCAAGGCTCTGCATCTGTCCTCGTGCTCCTAGACCGTAGTGGCGCTTTTGACACCATCAATCACCACATTATTTTGAAGAGATTGGAAACCCTAATTGGTCTACATGGACAAGTTCTTGCCTGGTTTAAATCTTATCTGTCGGAAAGATATCAGTTAGTCTCTGTGGAAGGTTTGTCCTCTGACAAATCAATTGTAAGTTTCGGTGTTCCTCAAGGTTCCATTTTAGGACCTTGAGGAATTTTCACAATATATTCTACCGCTTGGTGATGTCATTTGGAAACACAATGTCAACTTTCACTGCTATGCGGACGACACACAGCTGTACATTTCAATGAAACATGGTGAAGCCCCAAAATTGCCTAACCTGGAAGCCTGTTTTTCAGACATAAGGAAGTGGATGGCGGCAAATGTTTTACTTCTAAACTCGGACAAAACAGAGATGCTAGTTCTAGGTCCCAAGAAACAAAGAGATCTGCTGTTTGATCTGACAATTAATCTTGATGGTTGTACAGTCGTCTCAAATAAAACTGTGAAGGATCTCGGAGTTACTCTGGACCTTGATCTCTGTTTTGACGAACATATCAATAATATTTCAAGGGCATTTTTTTCCCATCGTCGTAACATTGCAAAGAATCAGAAACCTTTTGTCAAAAAATTATGTAGAAAAGCTAATCCATGCATTTGTCACTTCTAGATTAGACTACTGCAATGCTCTACTCTCCGCTCTCCGGCTTTCCCGGATAAAGCACTAAATAAACTTCAGTTAGTGCTAAATACTACTGCTAGAATCAAAACATTTTATCATACTACTCCAGTGCTAGCCTCTCTACACTGGCTTCCTGTTAAGGCTAGGGCTGATTTCAAGGTTTTACTGCAAACCTACAAAGCATTACATGGACTTGCTCCTACCTATCTCTCCAATTTGGTCCTACCGTACATGTACGCTATGGTCACAAGACACCTTATTGTCCCTAGAATGTCTAAGCAAACAGCTGGAGACAGGGCTTTCTCCTATAGAGCTACATTTTTATTACATGTTTAGTCATTTAGCAGACGCTCTTATCCAGAGTGACTTACAGTTAGCGCGTGCATACATTTTCATACTGGGCCACCGTGGGAATCGAACCCACAACCCTGGCATTGCAAGCACCGTGCTCTACCAACTGAGCTACACGGGACTTTTATGGAATGGTCTGCCTATCCATGTGAGACACGCAGACTCGGTCTCAACCTTTAAGTCTTTACTGAAGACTCATCTCTTCAGTAGGTCCTATGATTGAGTGTAGTCTGGCCCAGGAGTGCGAAGGTGAATGGCAAGGCACTGGAGTGATGAACCGCCCTTGCTGTCTCTGCCTGGCCGGCTCCCCTCTCTCCACTGGATTTCTCTGCCTCTGACCCCAGGGGCTGAGTCACTGGCTTACTAGTGTTCTCCCATGCCGTCGCTAGGAGGGGTGCATCACTTGAGTGGGTTGAGTCACTAACGTGATCTTCCTGTCCGGTTTTGCGCCCCCCGGGCTTGTGCGGTGGAGGAGATCTTCGTGGGCTATGCTTAACCTTGTCTCAGGGTAGTAAGTTGATGGTCTGTTGATATCCCTCTAGTGGTGTGGGGGTTGTGCTTTGGCAAAGTGGGTGGGGTTATATCCTGCCTGGTTGGCCACAGTTTCCCTCGATCCCCCCCATCTCAGCCTCTAGTATCTATGCCGCAATAGTCTATGTGATGGGGGGCTAGGGTCAGTCTGTTATATCTGGTGTAATTTTCCTGTCTTATCTGGTGTCATGTGTGAATTTAACTATGCTCCCTCCAATTCTCTCTCTCTCTCTCTCTCTCTCTCTCTCTCTCTCTCTCTCTCTCTCTCTCTCTCTCTCTCTCTCCCTCTCTCCCTCCCCTCCCAGAGGACCTGAGCCCTAGGACCATGCCTCAGGACTACCTGGCCTGATGACTCCTGGCTGTCCCCAGTCCACCTGGTCATGCTGCTGCTCCAGTTTCAACTGTTCTGCCTGCGGCTATGGAACCCTGACCTGTTCACCGGACGTGCTACCTTGTCCGGGACCTGCTGTTTTCGACTCTCCTTCTCTCACTCTCTCTGTCTCTCTCTCCACCACACCTGCTATCTCGACCTCTGAATGCTCGGCTATGGAAAGCCAACTGACATTTACTCCTGAGGTGCTGACCTGTTGCACCCTATACAACCACTGTGATTATTATTTGACACTGCTGGTCATCTATGAACGTTTGAATCTTGAAGAACAATCTGGCCTTAATGGCTAATGGCCATGTACTCTTATAATCTCCACCCGGCACAGCCAGAAGAGGACTGGCCACCCCTCAGAACCTGGTTCCTCTCTAGGTTTCTTCCTAGGTCCCTACCTTTCTAGGGAGTTTTTCCTAGCCACCGTGGTTCTACATCTGCATTACTTGCTGTTTGGGGTTTTAGGCTGGGTTTCTGTATAAGCACTTTGTGACATCTGCTGATGTAAAAAGGGCTTTATAAATACATTTGATTGATTGAGGAATCCAGTTTATTAATTATTAATAATTGTTTGTGCATTGTGGAAACATTTGCATTTTCTTTCAATAACTCTGGAATCAACATATCCCGAGGCCGCATTCCTAACAAAAGAAATGCAAGGAAAATTCTCCCGAAATTCCACCAACACATCTCTTGCCTCACTCGCCATAGAAATAAACTCAGCAAAAAAAGAAATGTCCTCTCACTGTCAACTGTGTTTATTTTCAGCAAACTTAACATGTGTAAATATTTGTATGAACATAACAAGATTAAACAACTGAGACATAAACAGAACAAGTTCCACAGACATGTGACTAACATAAATTTAATAATGTGTCCCTGAACAAAGGGGGGGTCAAAATCAAAAGTTTTCAGTCAGTATCTGGTGTGGCCACCAGCTGCATTAAGTACTGCAGTGCAACTTCTCCTCATGGACTGCACCAGATTTGCCAGTTCTTGCTGTGAGATGTTACCCCACTCTTCCACCAAGGTACCTGCAAGTTCCCAGACATTTCTGGGGGGAATGGCCCTAGCCCTCACCCTCCTATCCAACAGGTCCCAGACGTGCTCAATGGGATTGAGATCCGGGCTCTTCGCTGGCCATGGCAGAACACTGACATTCCTGTCTTGCAGGAAATCACGCACAGAACGAGCAGTATGGCTGGTGGCATTGACATGCTGGATGGTCATGTCAGGATGAGTCTGCAGGAAGGGTCCCACATGAGGGAGGAGGATGTCTTCCCTGTAACGCACAGCGTTGAGATTGCCTGCAATGACAACATGCTCAGTCCGATGATGCTGTGACACACCACACCAGACCATGACGGACCCTCCACCTCCAAATCGATCCCGCTCCAGAGTACAGGCCTCGGTGTAACGCTCTTTCCTTCGACGATAAACGCAAATCCGACCATCACCCCTGGTGAGACAAAACCGCTACTCGTCAGTGAAGAGCACTTTTTGCTAGTCCTGTCTGGTCCAGCGACGGTGGTTTGTGCCCATAGGCGACGTTGTTGCCAGTGATGTCTGGTGAGGACCTGCCTTACAACAGGCCTACAAGCCCTCAGTCCAGCCTCTCTCAGCCTATTGCGGACAGTCTGAGCACTGATGGAGGGATTGTGCATTCCTGGTGTAACTTGGGCAGTTGTTGTTGCCATCCTGTACCTGTCCTGCAGGTGTGATGTTCGGATGTACCGATTCTGTGCAGGTGTTGTTACATGTGGTCTGCCACTGCGAGGACGATCAGCTGTCCATCCTGTCTACCTGTAGCGCTGTCTTAGGCGTCTCACAGTACAGACATTGCAATTTATTGCCCTGGCCACATC
The DNA here is from genome assembly GCF_020615455.1 of Coregonus clupeaformis. Lineage (NCBI taxonomy): Eukaryota > Metazoa > Chordata > Actinopteri > Salmoniformes > Salmonidae > Coregonus > Coregonus clupeaformis. Next base: position 51,815,768 of record NC_059203.1, on the reverse strand, counting down.
TGCAGTCCTCATGCCTCCTTGCAGCATGCCTAAGGCACGTTCACACAGATGAGAAGGGACCCTGGGCATCTTTCTTTAGGTGTTTTTCAGAGTCAGTAGAAAGGCCTCTTTAGTGTCCTAAGTTTTCATAACTGTGACCTTAATTGCCTACCGTCTGTAAGCTGTTAGTGTCTTAACGACCGTTCCACAGGTGCCTGTTCATTAATTGTTTACGGTTCATTGAACAAGCATGGGAAACAGTGTTTAAACCCTTTACAATGAAGATATGTGGTTATTTGGATTTTTACTATTTATCTTTGAAAGACAGGGTCCTGAAAAGGGGATGTTTCTTTCTTTGCTGAATTTACTTTAGCCGTTGTTATTCTCCATTTCGAGACTAACACAAAGCCCTCCTTCACCCTCCGAACCACAGGATTTGACCACGGTAAAGTGACTGGAAACCTGGACAATTGCAAACACACCACCTATGACCAAAACAATCAAAGTGGCAGAAAAACTGTACAGGGACAAAGTGGATTTGTAATTCAACGACTCAGACATGAGACGCATGTGGCAGGGACTTCAGACAATCACAGATTATAAAGGGAAAACCAGCCATGTCGCGGACACAGATGCCTCACTTCCAGAAAAGCTAAACACCTTTTTCGCCTGCTTCGAGGAAAACAACACAGACACACCAACGTGGGCCCACGGCGCTCATGAGGACTGCGGGCTCCCGATCTCTGTAGCCGACGTGAGTAGGATCTTCAAGCATGTTAACCCTCACAAGGCAGCATGCACAGACCAGTTAGCTGGAATGTTTATGGGCATTTTCAGCCTCTCACTATCCCAGTCTGTCGTCCCCATTTGCTTCAAGATGGCCACCATTGTTCCTGTACCCAAGCAAGCCAAGGTAACTAAGCTAAATGACTATCATCCCGTCATCATGAAGTGCTTTGAAAGTCAAGGACTATATCACCTCCAACATACAAGACTCCCATGATCCACAAAATTTGCATACCACCCCAACAGATACACAGACAACGCGATTGCCGTTGCACTGCATACTTCCCTATCCCACCCTGGCAAGAGGAATACCTATGTAAGAATGCTGTTTATCGACTACAGCTCAGCTTTTAACAGCATAGTGCCCGCCAAGCTCGTCACTAAGCTCGGGGCCTTGGGTCTGAACTCCTCCCTGTGCAACTGGATCCTAGATTTCCTGACGGGCCGACGCCAGGTGATGTAACAACACCTCTGCCACGCTGCTCCTCAACACCCCAGAGGTGTGTGCTCAGCCCCTCCTGTACTCCCTGTTCACCAATGACTGCGTGACCATCCAACTCAATCATCAAGTTTGCTGACGACACGACAGTTGTAGGCCTGATTACTAAGAATGACGAGACACCCTACAGGGCGGAGGTTAGAGCTATGGCGGAGTGGTGCCAGGAAAATAAACTCTCCCTCAACATCAACAAAACGAAGGAGCTTATCATGGACTACAGGAGACAGAAGAGAGAGCACACCCCATCCTCATCGAAGTGGATAGGGTCAAAAACTTCAAGTTCCTTGGCACGCAGATCACTGAGGACCTGAAAATGATCTCGCTACACCGATATCGTGGTGAAGAACCTCAGGTGGCTGAAGAAATTTGGCATGGCCCCATTCTAAAGATGCACCATTGAGAGCATTCTGTCAGGCTGCATCACCACCTGGTACAGCAACTGCTCTGCCCTCAACCACATTGCTCTCCAGAGGGTGGTGTGGGCACGCTGCCTGCCCTCCAGGACATCTACAGCACCCGGTGTTTAAGGAAGGCCAAGAACATCATTAAGGACCTTAGCCACCCACAGACTGTTCACTCGGCTACCGTCTGACAGACAGAGACAGTACAAGTCCATCAGAGCTAAGACCGAGAGACTAAAGAACAGCTTCTATTACCAGGCCATCAGACTGTTGAACAGCCATCACTAGCCATCTACCAGGTGATTCACTCTCACTGAGCAAAACACACACACACAAGCTATCACACACACACTCAAATACACACACACACAGCCAAAGCTGCTGTCCCATGTTATAGAGACATTCAACCAGTGGTCACTTCCCGTTTCACACTGTGTATTTAAATATTGTATCCCCGATGTAGCACATCATTACATTTCTACTACTGGACATTGTATTTTAGTTACAGTGTTTATACAAACTGTATGTTTATTATACACTGCATTCTTGACATAGTTTACTCTAATATGGCTACTGCTGTACATGTCATTCTTAGCTGATCTTGTGTAAATTCTCCCATTGTACATACGTATAGATTGCATTTGATTACTGCTACAGTGCTATTTGGGTTGTTAATCAGATTCGTCCCGCTATTCTTGATTTCTTTAAAAAATTATTCGTACATTTTAATTGTTTGACATTTTACTGCATTGTTAGGAGATAGTAACATAAGCATTTGATTTGGCCAGTGTGAGTTGTAACAAATTGAAAATGAACCACATAGAACATCTGGAAATAGAGAAGCACAGAGAGATGAAGTAACACATTACTTCCCTAAACTGTCCAAAAATAAACCCATTTAGTGATTGAAGCGGTAGAAGTGGATCTCTCTGCTAGAGCGTGATTTAGAGAGATGCATCTCCTTCTGGCCTCTGCCTGGCAAGCCTTGACTACTTCATTATCTGTTCTTATCAACTTGGACCTTGGGTAATGCCAAGTGACAGATGCTGAGTTAATGTTTGCAAACATCATCAGATTTGCATGCAGGTCTTGACTGTGTTTGGGAAGTTGTGCTGTGAGTGTATGCCAGGGCATATGGATTAGATGAGTTGGCCCTGGCCTGCTGGGTTGGGCTGGAGTCTGCTGGATTGGTTCCCGCGTCTAATTCAGGTCAGGCTAAACATGAGAATGAGACCTAGTCAGAGCCCCGGCCCCCTGGTCAGCTTTGCGTTGGAATATTGAGGGTCGGGTGGTTTGAGGCTCACTGAATCTCTTACCATCTGGACACAGCTGCCCAGTCCCAGTCCCCCCCCACACACACACCCCACCCCTCCCAGGGAGGGCCATGAGCTCATCAAGCCCATGCAGCTGAAGGCTGTGAGCAGGTCTTCCTCTCTGTCCTCAGAGGTAAACATCTCTGTCCTGCTCTCTCTCCCTCTGGGATCTGAGATCAGTCTCTCTCTGTGGAGACCTACCCAGCACTAAGTCTCACATACACATGGAGTAATCTCTTTAAAATCAAGCCCTCAGCTGGATAGAAGGATAGATTTGTAGATCTATTCTGAAATACACTACTTTGCTACATAGGCCTATGTTTAGGGATTTGATTAGATTTTGTTCATTAGGTGACTGATTGAGAAAAAAATGTGTCAGTGCATCCTCTGCTTCTTCCTTTTGATTGTAGATTAAACTAAGTACAGTAAGTTAATTTGATGTGTTCATGTTGCAAATGTAATACAATCTTTTTAAGCTATTTAAAGGCTCTATTCAATCCGTATCGTGGAAATTCAGCGTTACAGAGTAATTTCAATTTAAAGGCAATGTTCCCGCATTAGCGGAGATTGCATTCACGGTAAATGCTGCAGATGTCGTCTTAATAGGAAATTACCTTTACATTTATAGCGCTTCAGTGATACAGACTGAATAGCCCTAAGTGTGTGGCTACATTAAACACTATACATGTATATGACTGTTTTCACATGTGAGTTTCGTGATCTGATCAATATGATCCAATCCCTATCTGATCAAGGTTTGTTGCATCTCAAATCAAACATTATTTGTCACATGCGCCGAATACAACAGGTGTAGACCTTACCGTGAAATGCTTACTTACAAGCCCTTAACCAACAATGCAGTTCAAAAAAGGGTTAAGAAAATATTTACCAAATAAACTAAAGTAAAAAAAAAAATAAAAAAAAAAGTAATACTCCCGAGTGGCGCAGTGGTCTAAGGCACTGCATCGCAGTGCTAGCTGTGTCACTAGAGATCCTGGTTCAAGTCCAGGCTCTGTTGCAGCTGGCTGTGACCAGGAGACCCATGGGCGGTGCACAATTGGTCCAGCATCGTCCAAGGTAGGGGAGGGTTTGGCCGGCAGGGATGTGGGTTTGTTTCCCACGGGAGGCCAGTATGAACAACAAAAAACATGTATCCATTCACTAACTGTAAGTCGCTCTGGATAAGAGCGTCTGCTAAATGACAAAAATGTAATACAGTAAAATAACAATAACGAGGCTAAATACAGGTTGGGAGGGTGGTCAATGTAAATAGTCTGGGTGGCCATTTGATTAGTTGTTCAGCAGTTTTATGGCTTGGGGGTAGAAGCTGTTAAGGAGCCTTTTGGTCCTAGACTTGGCGCTCCGGTACCGCTTGCTGTGTGGTAGCAGAGAGAACAGTCTATGACTTGGGTGACTGGAGTATTTGATGATTTTTGGGGCTTTCCTCTGACACCGCCTAGTATATAGGTCCTGGATGGCAGGAAGCTTGACCCCAGTGATGTACTGGGCCGTACGCACTACCCTCTGTGGCGCCTTACGTTCAGATGCAGAGAAGTTGCCATACCAGGCGGTGATGCAACCGGTCAGGATGCTCTCGATGGTGCAGCTGTATAACTTTTTGAGGATCTGGGGACCCATGCCAAATCTTTTCAGTCTCCTGAGGGGAAAAAGGTGTTGTCGTGCCCTCTTCACGACTGTCTTGGTGTGTTTGGACCATGATAGTTTGTTGGTGATTTGGACACCGTCGATGTTAATGTGGGCCTGTTCACCCCCGCCTTTTCCTGTAGTCTACGATCAGCTCCTTTGTCTTGCTCACATTGTATTAAAATGTGTCTCTTATCCATCCACTGTGACCAGATTAGCTAATGCCCCCCTGTATGCAAATTATTTGACAGATATTAATTCAAAATAATATGAATGTATTTATTTTAAGACAAATACTGATGCCATAAGTCAATGGTGCTACCTGCCAATGATTTTAGAGGCCGGTATAATGATTATTTAAATAGTTTGACCATCCAGATCTGTTTACACTTGATTGATATCCAGACACAATGTGTGCCTGACTACCTCCGGAGGTGGTCAGGAAGATCTGATCACAATCAGATCACAAAGTGTATTTGAATCGCCTACACCTCTCTAAAAATGTGGGCACAATCAGAATGTGGACAAGATCAGGACAAAGGATGCATGTTAGCACCAGGTATAAACGGGGCTTAACATCCCACAATTGGAAAGACCATTTTCACCTGCCTATCTGACAGTAGTAGAAACACAATACAGCAACGCCTACCTTGTTATTTGTATTCAAATAGGCAAGTATTCAAAGGCAAGATTTTTTACTGCCATAATGTTGGTCAGTTGACAGGTAATTTAAAGAATGAGCTAGAGTGTTTATGCCAAGATGTAATCAAGAATGTCACTACCTTTTTTAGAGCTGAACCTAAAGTAAGCATGCATTATTATTTCATTAGTTATTTAAGAATAAATCTTGTAAGTTAATAATTATTACAGTCAACACTTTTTCCCTTTTCAATAGAAAAACATTTTATTATTGTAACAATTTCAACATTATTTCAACATAAAGCGCATTTAACAAATGTACATTAATCTGTGGTAGGAGTCCATAGCTGTAACATCACTCAGATCAGATGTACCCGATAATGTCATTGCATATGATAGGTTGTCGGCTGCCTGTCTTCATGAGAGCATTGAACTGGTAGAAGTCTGTTCCTAGTTCGTGCAGGCCTGTGTGGGACTGGTGAAAGAAGGGTTTGCGTGGCTGGAAGCCCACAGGGCAGGACATGCGTTTCGGGGCCACCAAGGCCCTACTGAGCCTTGTGGAGTCTGCTGGTCTGGCCCTCATCTCCACGCTTTTAGACATCCCCGCCAGCTTCCTCCTCATGTTAACCAGGAGGTCCTTGGCCAGGCGCCGGCCTGCGTGGGGCTTGAGTTCTGCTGGCTCGGGACACTCTGGCAGGTCCATCCAGTTCTTAATGAGGTCAGCAAAGCTGTTGTCCCCCAGCACCAGGGGCTGTCTGTTCCTGCTGCGGCTCAGCAGTGATGTGGTCCAGTCCTCCGGGTCGCTGCTTGCCTCAAACGACGTCCAGCGCTCCAGACAAGCGTCCGACGTGGACTTGGGCCGGATCCGGTCGGCAGGGCCTACTCCCCGGTTGGTTCGGAGGCAGGCGGAATTAGACACCCGTACGTTCCTGGTCCTCCTGAGCACCACGCCCTCATCCTGCCAGGACGCCTCTGAGTAGCCTGAGTCAAACTCCAGACTCTTCTCACTGCTGGGGGAGCTCTGCATTAGCCACTCCTGCCCTTCCTCCTCCACCTCTTCTTCCTCCTCCACGGGGCTGGCCAGGCAGCAAGCTGAGTCATAGGTGCTGGCCTCACTGGCCTCAGAGATGGGCCTACGGAGGCATGTCAGGCGCTCCCGCTGCTGCGTTCCCTTCTGGCAAGCGCGCGTCATGGCGTAGGAACGGCCGGAGGGCTCGCTGAGCGGCCTTTTCATGTGCTTCAGGTCCTGCAGGGACCTCATCATGTACTGAATCTGGTCCACCAGACAGTCTCCAGAGTCCCGCAGACACAGCTAGAGAGACAGGGAGAGAGAGATAACAGGTTAGATACTGACAGACTAAACACTGACTCCTCCATTCATGTTTTAAGAACATTTCAGAACAAAATGTGTAACAGAGCACTTTTACAGAAACTTTAACTGAATGTTAAGGTTAAACCCCCCCAGCACTGCACCAAGATTCTAACCAGCTGAGATCACTCTGCAGCCGTACCAACACCACATATCAAGTCAGACATTCCACCCAACCCTCAGAGCAACTTTATGGAGATGCTTCTCAGCGGCATGCTCTGAGTTTATTAGAACATGGCTTGTGGGAACAGGATGTACAGGGAAACACTCGCTGCCTCTTTTGGTCAGAGAGGAAGTTGGACAAACTAGAGACTGATACATCTTAGAGGCACTCAGCAGTGTACATCATTTACTACACATTAGGATGCCTTTCGGGATTGGCCCATATTGTCCAGCAGGAAATGACATCACTGTTATGGAATTACACAATGGGAGTGAGAAACCCCATGTATGAATCATATCAAAGTCATCACCAAATCATCAGAAATATAGAAGTCTGAATGACACAGTCTGAATGACACAAGTTACCATAGCATTCAGTTACATCACAACAACATTCTCAGGATGTCTTCACGACCAGATATGACTCATGGTTTGGGAACCACCACTGAATCCAGCTTATCACATTAAGGTTAAAAGGTGACAAGGCAACACTTCAAGATCAATCCCCTTCACTCTGGTATTGTGGCTAACAGAACAAAGCCTACTGTATGCAAGGGACTTTTATTGTGTAAAAAACATTTCCCCCCGTACAACAAATCACCAACTGTAAAAAATAACAGCTTTAGAATGATGTCATTTGTTAAACTTTCATTTGTAATACTCCTCCAAGGTCTTTGTATGTGTTGTAGTACGCTTGTTAAGCAAGCTGACTCCACCAATGTGTGTGTTACCTCCCAGCCCTAATCCATCTCAGGCCAGAGTGCTGTTTGGAGGCACAGTGAGGAGACCAAATCAGCAGAGATGATGCCCTGATGTTATCACAGCTGTGGAAACTTAACCATTTGGCTGTAGAAGAGAGCTCTGTTAAACAGAGTGAGACAGGGACTTGGAGGTGTATCAAACACTGAACGGTCTGCCATGTGCATTGTCCTTCACAATAGTGTGGAGGTCTGACTCATCCAGCTCAATACAGTATGCCGAACGGCTCGGGTGATGGAAATAGTGCCCTAAATTCTAGGAGAGAATCTGAAAGGGGCACATAAATATGTTGCACATTTCCATACAGGATTTACCCCACTGTTTTACCCAAAAGGCTCAGACTTTTCTGTTTCCATCTACACGTGTCTCATGGCTCTGGCGGACCCGCTCTCACTTGGGGCCAAAGCCAGGCCACCGGTACTTTAAAGCTTCATTTACATAACAATGGTTAACTATGAACTTTAACACCTTCTCACAAAGCAACTGTTTTGATGATGCAGAGGTAGTTGATTCTGCTCTTCACAAGTCCTCACTGTCAGCCCTAGCTATGGAAACCCAATTTCCCTAGTGTAACATAAGAGTGTATAGTGTGATACTGGTGTTACAGTTGAAAAGCAGCAAAACTGTACCCTGCAGCCTTCCATTACTGTGGTGTTATTAAACACTGGTAGAGAGCACCAGTCAGTCATTGGTTGAGGTAAGAGATAATGCTCCAAGGCCATATCTGTGCTACAGGAAAGACTCAGAAGGAAGGACACCACACACATGGTGGAGGGAAGCATGTATAGAAATGATAATGACATGTCTATGACATAATTGATCATTGATTGATCATCAATAACACATTTATAACGCACTAATGAATATGTGTATTGCAAGTAACCAGTTAAAATAGATTCTGATTTCCAGACCTGCATCTGCCAGAAATTAATAAGTAGCCTATGTAACAAGTAAGCAATAAACCAGACCGTATTTCTCAAGAAAAGCGTGTTAAAAAAATTGATTTACGCCTAAAAGTTAAAAAGGAATAATTACAAGAGTTTGTATTCTTTCCAACAAATTGTAGCCTATATCCTACAATTACTCTCAGCTGATCTGTATTGTCTAACTGTCATGGGAGGGTCATAAAGTTATAAGCACCGACCATTTGTTTTTATTTACCACAACATTCAGCCGCTCACTATAATAAACTCTCCGGAGTGCACACTGTTCTGCACAACTGTTAGGAAGAAATGTATAGGCACTTCACATAAAATAACAATCTGTTAATGTTACAAAATAAACTTACCATTGCTCTTATCTTTTCTGATTGTATGAATTACAAATTGATTACTTTATCCTGCAAAAAGACAAGAATAATTCAACATACAAAATGATGTTCTCATATAGCGCTAAAGTTGCCTAGCCTATATAGCCTAGCCTATATGATGCATTTCTCTAGATCAGGCTACTTACATCGGTGAATAATTGATTCCTCTAATAGAACAATTAATCCAAACGGTTGCAACTTCCTCAGTAGGTCCGATGTCCACTCTACGCCCCTCAGACAGAAGAGTGCATGTGGTTGTAGGGCTTGCAGTGTACTTTGTGAGCGCAGTCTCTTTCCGCGCAGCCAGTCAACGGCGCGCATCACAGAATCCGCCAATAGCAACACGCCTGAAATACGACCCCACACCTTAACACCGCGTCAAAACATTTCCCTCACCTGAGAAGTTCTGCTTTATTATTTCGGAATTAAAACAATTGCCAGGATTACACTGGCGGGACTTCAGTCATGTGTCAATCATGGACCAGACGATGTTGCTTATTATTTGTCTCAGACTGGGCAAGTAGACACCCAGCCTATCAATCTTCTTTCTGACCCTGCCACACAGCACACTCTGGCGCACACAGACGCACTGCAACCGACAGCCACAATTAGGCACAGGGTTTTTCTATTAACATAGACTAATTATCACAGTTTGGAGTACCTAACTATATTGTTTGATGTTTTTTCTATAATAAAAGGCTATTAGCCTACAAAGGCCTACAGACAGTTTTGGATTTAGGCTTCTTGACCTATGTGCAACCTTTAGTTCAAAGTTGCCGCAAAACGCTCATGATGCTTTGTTGAAAAAGGTCACTATAGAGAAATAATAAGAAAAACCTGTATTTCTAACACAGTGAATAAATGGCTCTTCTCATGTGGATGCAGTTAGGCTACATTTGATTTGAAGCGTATAGGGGCTTGTAGCACCACCTGATGGATTTTCCTGGAACCATGGAATGGCACACAGCTTGAACACTCAAACTACCCCCATCCTATTCCACTCCCTGATTTACCTGAGTGCATGGTACCCTGGGCTGTTAGGAGTCCATTGTTGTCCCAATGCCTACACCATTCGCGGCATTCTTTACTTAATGGAAGTTTTACAGTGCAAATGCTGGAGCTGAACTGTTACCTTGTCCCAAATCAATTTATTGGAATGAGCAAGACTGCACATAATAGTCTGTATAGGCTTAGGCAGATCATTTACATCAACCTCCATTGTCTGTTCCTCATGTATATGAATACTCCATGTAATTGGGGAATGAAGCGTTGTTGGTACATTTTCATTTACATTTGTGTACATTAGGATGGATGTGCAATGTTTACCTTATGGAGATGTTCTACTTACCTTTAAGACCCTAATGAAATGTGATTAGCATTGCTATTCCATGTTCAAAATGACATTCTTACAGTGGAATCTGTAGAGAAGGCATATTATTCTAGAGACACACCAGGAGGATGATCCAAACTTTATTTAAATTAAACAATAGTATGACTTTTAAAGCATTTTAAATATTTACCAAAACACTATCATTGTTCATTTCTTTCTCATCATTGTGATATATTATGTTACCTCTTTATCAGTCGTGTGAATAGTATGGGAGTAGAAATAGCCCTAATTCACACTATGGAGAAAGCAAGTCTCTAGATGTAACAGGTGTAAACATATCAACGCACAAACATACTGCAAAAGACATTGAATGAAAATAAAATATGTATTCAATATTGGTTAAAAAAATCGTGCAGGTTTTTTTCTTCTAATTTATACTTTTTTTACTTGTTGTAATTATTTTCGAAGGAATGTTACATTGTGACGATTAAATAAGTACAGCTATGATCTATGGACAGTCATGCGTAATGATAAGTGATATGAAACAGCATACATTGTTGGTATGTTATGTAAATATTAGCAAAAACATGTTCCTCTCAATTCATGTTCTCTCTCCATGCTAGTTTCCCTTAAAAAAAGCTTTATGCAATTGAACGTTTTATAAAATGCAGACATCTGTTAAAGTAAAGTGAATGTACAGTACCAGTCAAAAGTTTGGACAGACCTTCTCATTCAAGGGTTTTTCTTTATTTTTACTATGTTCTACATTGTAGAATAATAGTGAAGACATCAAAACTATGAAATAACACATATGGAATCATGTAGTAACCCAAAAAGTGTTAAACATATCAAAATATATGATATATTTCATTCTTCAAAGTAGCCACCCTTTGCCTTGATGGCAGCTTTGCACACTATTGGCATTCTCTCAACCAGCTTCATGAGGTAGTCACCTGGAATGCATTTCAATTAACTGGTGTGCCTTGTTAATTTGTGGAGGGGGGGTATACAGAAGATAGCCCTATTTGGTAAAAGACCAAGTCCATATTATGGTAAGAACAGCTCAAATAAGCAAAGACAAACCACAGTCCATCATTACTTTAAGACGTGAAGGTCAGTCAATACGGAACATTTCAAGAACTTTGAAAGGTTCTTCAAGTGCAGTCGCAACAACCATCAAGCGCTATGATGAAACTGGCTATCATGAGGACTGCCACAGGAAAGGAAGATCCAGAGTTACCTATGCTGCAGAGGATAAGTTGTGAAGCCCAAATAAATGCTTCACAGAGTTCAAGTAACAGACACATCTCAACATCAACTGTTTAGAGTAGACTGCATGAATCAGGCCTTCATGGTCGAATTGCTGCAAAGAAAGCACTACTAAAGGACACCAATTATAAGAAGAGACTTGCTTGGGCCAACAAACACGAGCAATGGACTTTTTGGTTCCAACCACCGTGTCTTTGTGAGAAGCATGGAGGAGGAGGTGTGATGGTGTGGGGGTGCTTTGCTGGTGACACTGTCAGTGATTTATTTAGAATTCAAGGCATACTTAACCAGCATGGCTACCACAGCATTCTGCAGCGATACACCATCCAATCTGGTTTGCGCTTAGTGGGACTATCGTTTGTTTTTCAACAGGACAATGACCCAACACACCTCCAGGCTGTGTAAGGTCTATTTGACCAAGAAGGAGAGTGATGGAGTGCTGCATCAGATGACCTGGCCTCCACAATCACCCGACCTCAACCCAATTGAGATGGTTTGGGATGAGTTGGACCGTAGAGTGATGGAAAAGCAGCCAACAAGTGCTCAGCATATATGGGAACTCCTTCAAGACTGTTGGAAAAGCATTCCTAGTGAAGCTGGTTGAGAGAATGCCAAGAGTGTGCAAAGCTGTCATCTAGGCAAAGGGTGGCTACTTTGAAGAATCTCAAATCTAAAATATATTTTGATTTATTTAACACATTTTTGGTTACTACATGATTCCATATGTGTTATTTTATAGTTTTGATGTCTTCACTATTATTCTACAATGTAGAAAACAGTAAAAATAAAAGAAAAACCCTTGAATTAGTAGGTGTGTCCAAACTTTTGACTGGTAGTGTATTTATCAAAAAAAATATAACTATATTTTTCTAACCTTGGATAATACTTATAAACAACAAAGAAAGAAGCAAAAAAATAATATATCTGAGATCAAATTCAGACTTGGCAGATATCAATCAAAAAAGAGACCCCTATCATATTAAATATCTAACATATAACGAAAATAAACAAACAAACACAAAAACCACAAGAGGGAGAGGAGGACATGACAGTTGAAAATAAGTGATCGTTGGAATAATTCTGCAAGGCTTTTTCTCCCAAGTTCTCAGTTTGTTATGTTTGTTTCCATATAGAAAAGCAGGAGTTTTCAGGGCCAGTACAGTCTGTCTGTGATGGAGGTTTGTCTGTCCACTCTATCCCCCAAGCAGCAGGCTCGTTCTACAAGCACTCCTGGAGAAGAGAGGCATGAAGAGTCAGCTAGCCCAGATATGGCTGAGCAAATATTTATTAAATATGAGATGTGCAGTTTGTGTATGTATGGTAATGGGTAAGGGAAACTTTTTACTGGTAAGACATGCAGGGGGTTTATCTATGATGTACTGCTGAGTCAACTTAACCACCAGAAAACAAATCATACCTCATTTATGTTCTCAGTTATGACTCGGGCCCTGTGTTTTGTGCAGTCATGTGACATGCCTGGATTTTAACCTTTATTTAAAGATTTTTCAGCAAACTGTCCAGCACCATCCTCAGAAAATTGTGTTTGTTTTTGGTGTAATGCTAATTTCTGGATAAGGCTTAAAATACAGGATAACATTTTGCTATGACACATGATTGCGCAAAACACAGGACCCTAGTTATCACCATACTGACTATCTAGTCCTTTTTAACATGGTCATCTAGTCCCCAAAAGAGATAATGGGCTATATCATCAGCATTGGATTTGCTGTTTGGTTTTCCCCTAATCTTTGTCCTCACCTTAGCTCCTCCTCTGGCCTGCCTCCCCTCGCCCCGCCTTTAGAAGAGACCACAGTCCTTCAGGTTGTTCTTGATGATGACGTCGGTGACGGCGTCAAAGACAAACTGGACATTCTTGGTGTCGGTGGCGCAGGTGAAGTGGGTATAGATCTCCTTCGTGTCCTTCTTCTTGTTCAGGTCCTCAAACTTAGTCTGGATATAACTCGCTGCCTCGTCGTATTTGTTGGCTCCTGAGTAGCAAGGGATAAAAATAGTAAACATAAATAAAACATTATAGCATGTGATGAGATGCCAGACATTACAATTGATTGATTCCAAGATAAAACACTATTAATGAATTATAAGTTGACATCTCTTAGAAATCATCACTGGTAAGCTCAATATCCCCCAATATTCTGTCACTGTTTCAACTGCTGCTGATACCATCAGTAATAAACGGCTAGAGCTACTATTGCAGCTGAAGTAGCTATAGCCTCAACAATCACAACTACATGATTTCTCTGTCAGAGTGCACTGCAGCTTCTTTATGTTGCAGTGCTACAGACCCACTGGGCACACACTGGTTGAATCAACGTTGTTTCCACATCATTTCAATGAAATTACGTTGAACAAACGTGGAATAGGCTTTGAATTTATGTCTGTGCCCAGTGGGGATACATTGGTAAGATTCTCTACCTGTGTACTCGGGGTAGCAAATAGACAAGGGGCTGCATGTAATCTTCTCCTCAAACAGATCCTTCTTGTTGAGGAAGAGGATGATGGAGGTCTCTGTGAACCACTTGTTGTTGCAGATGGAGTCAAACAGCTTCATGCTCTCATGCATCCGGTTCTGGTAGACAGACAGACAGACAGACAGACAGACAGACAGACAGACAGACAGACAGACAGACAGACAGACAGACAGACAGGCAGACAGGCAGACAGGCAGACAGGCAGACAGACAGAGCCAGACAGATAAATACTTGGTCACATCGCCTCCAAGGACAAAGGATAAAACATCAAATCTGCCACCAGGGGGCAGTGACTCCTCACATTTGAAATCTAGCTGTATAGGCTAGTGGTACAGTATGTATTTTGTGAATGTGTCTATGCTTTCTCCTCTCTCACTGCAGTAGTAGAGATAGAGAAGCTGAGAGTGTCTTTGTGTTAGGGGGATGGTGAGAGGAAGCATATTGTTCGCACACTGATAAAAATGGATTATTGTGCCATAGAAAAAAGGGACCAATAAGAAGTAAATCAGGTGAACGTCTATATAACATCCATAGAAATATATCAATGGTCTATTTGGTCCTAAGAATTAGTGAGCTATAACTGCTTAACAAGACTATTGAATTAACATGGGATCACAAAATGCAGTGTCTGTGAAGTAGGATGGCTCTTTCCATCTTATTCTTTCCTGTACTTACATAAGCGGTGTATTGATTTGGTGCTTCACACCAAAGTGAAGGAAACAAATGGATCATTGCACAGGAATTTGATGATATCTTAGCAGATTTAACTGCTCTTCAGGTTATTAAGTCCTCAGCCCACACTTACTGTAAATATTGTGTGAGTGGTATATCAGTGGGATGCCAGGACAATAACCTCTCCCTCAACGTCAGTAAGACAAAGGAGATGATCATGGACTACAGGGAACGGAGGGCCGAGCACTCCCCCTATTCACATCGACGGGGCTGTATTGGAGCAGGTTGAGAGCTTCAAGTTCCTCAGTGTCCACATCCCTAAAGACCTATCATGGTCCAAACAAACCAACAGAGTCGTGAAGAGGGCACGACAACTCCTCTTCCCACTCAGGAGCCTGAAAAGAGTTGGCATGGGCCCTCAGATCCTCAAAAAGTTATACAGCTGCACCATCGAGAGCATCTTGACTGGTAACATCATCTTGACTGGTATGGCAACTGCTTGGCATCTGACCGCAAGGTGCTACAGAGGGTAGTGCGTATGGCCCAGTACATCACTGGGGCCGAGCTACCTGCCATCCAGGACTTCTATACCAGGTGGTGTCAGAGGAAGGCCCAAATAATTGTCAAAGACTCCAGCCACCCAAGCAACAGACTGTTCTCTCTGCTACCGCATGGCAAGCGGTACCAATGTGCCAAGTCTGGAACTAACAGGACCCTGAAAGGCTTCTACCCCAAAGCCAAAAGGATACCCAGACTACCTGAATTGACCCTTTTTTTAACTATCTCTCCTACATGCAATCTCCATAGACAAAAATTGGCAGTAGAATGGCCTTACTGAAAAGCTCAGTGACTTTCAACGTGGCACCGTCATAGGATCCCACCTTTCCAACTGCTGTTATCATTAAGTGGAAATGCCTAGGAGCAGCAATGGCTCAGCCGTGAGGTGGTAGGCCAATCGTCTGTCCTCGGTTGCAACATTCACCACCGAGTTCCAAACTGCCTCTGGAAGCAATGTCAGCACAAGGACTGTTCATCGGGAGCTTCCTGAAATGGGTTTCCATTGCCGAGCAGCAGCAGACAAGCCTAAGATCACCATGCGCAATGCCAAGCGTCGGCTAGAGTGGTGTAAAGCTCGCCGCCATTGGACTCTGGAGCAGTGGAAACACATTCTCTGGAGTGATGAATCACGCTTCACCATCTGACAGTCCAACGGACGAATCTGTTTGGCGGATGCCAGGAAAACGCTACCTGCCCCAATGCATAGTGCCAACTGTAAAGTTTGGTGGAGGAGGAATAATGGTCAGGGGCTGTTTTTCATGGATCGGGCTAGGCCCCTTAGTTCCAGTGAAGGGAAATCTTAACGCTACATACAGCATATAATTACTTTGTAGACGATTCTGTGCTTCCAACTTTGTGGCAAAAGTTTAGGGAAGGCCCTTTCCTGTTTCAGCATGACAATGCCCCCGTGAACAAAGCGAGGTCCATAAAGAAATTGTTTGTCGAGATCGCTGTGGAAGACCTCAACCATATCGAACACATTCGGGATGAATTGGAACGCCGACAGTGAGTCACGCCTAATCGCCCAACATCAGTGCCCGACCTCACCAATGCTCTTGTGGCTGAATAGAAGCAGGTCCCCACAGCAATGTTCCAACATCTAGTGGAAAGCCTTCCCAGAAGAGTGGAGGCTGTTACAGCAGCAAAGGGGGGACCAACTCCATATTAATGTCCATGATTTTGGAATGAGATCTTTTGGTCATGTAGTGTATACAGTATACAGTACCAGTTAAAAGTTTGGACACACCTATTCATTCAAGGGTTTTTCTTTATTTTTACTATTTTCTACATTGTAGTGAAGACATCAAAACTATTAAATAACACATATGGAATCATGTAGTAACCAAAAAAGTGTTAAACAAATCTTCAAATAGCCACCCTTTGCCTTGATTACAGCGTTGCACACTCTTGGCACTCACTCAACCAGCTTCACCTGGAATGCTTTTCCAACAGTCTTGAAGGAGTTCCCACATATGCTGAGCACTTGTTGGCTGCTTTTCCTTCACTCTGCGGTCCAACTCATCCCAAACCATCTCAATTGGGTTGAGGTCGGGTGATTGTGGAGGCCAGGTCATCTGATGCAGCACCGCATCACTCTCCCTCTTGGTAAAATAGCCCTTACACAGCCTGGAGGTGTGTTGGGTCATTGTCCTGATGAAAAACAAATGATAGCCCAACTAAGCCCAAACCAGATGGGATGGCGTATCGCAGCAGAATGCTGTGGTAGCCATGCTGGTTAAGTGTGCCTTGAATTCTAAATAAATCAGACAGTGTCACCAGCAAAGAACCCCCACACCATAACACCTCCTCCTCCATGCTTTATGGTGGGAAATACACATGCGGAGATCATCCTCTCACCCACACCGCGTCTCACAAAGACACAGCTGTTGGAACCAAAAATCTCAAATTTGGACTCCAGACCAAAGGACACATTTCCACCAGTCTAATGTCCATTGCTCTTGTTTCTTGGCCCAAGCAAGTCTCTTCTTCTTATTGGTGTCATTTAGTAGTTGTTTCTTTGCAGCAATTCGACCATGAAGGCCTGATTCACACAGTCTCATCTGAACAGTTGATGTTGAGATGTGTCTTTTACTTGAACTCTGTGAAGCATTTATTTGGGCTGCAATTTCTGAGGCTGGTAATGCTAATTAACTTATCCTCTGCAGCAGAGGTAACTCTGGGTCTTCCATTCTTGTGGCGCTCCTCATGAGAGCCAGTTTCATCATAGCGCTTGATGTTTTTTTTTAATGGAAACTTTCAAAGTTCTTAAAATTGTCCATATTGACGGACCTTCATGTCTTAAAGTAATGATGGACTGTCGTTTCTCTTTGCTTTTTTGATTTGTTCTTGCCATAATATGGACTTGGTCTTTTACCAAATAGGGCTATCTTCGGTATACCACCCCTACCTTGTCACAACACAACTGATTGGCTCAAACACATTAAGAAGGAAAGAAATTCCACAAATTCACTTTTAAGAAGGCACACCTGCTAATTGAAATGCATTCCAGGTGATTACCTCATGAAGCTGGTTGAGAGAATGCCAAGAGTGTGCAAAGCTGTCATCAAGGCAAAGGGTGGCTATTTGAAGAATCTCAAATATAAAATATATTTTGATTTGTTTAACACCTTTTTGGTTACTACATGATTCCATATGTGTTATTTCATAGTTTGGATGTCTTCACTATTATTCTACAATGTAGAAATTGTAAAAATAAAGAAAAACCCTTGAATGAGTAGGTGTGTCCAAACTTTTGACTGGTAGTGTATATCTTATCTTTAACTCTGCATTGTTGGAAATGAACCCATAAGTAAGCATTTCACTGTTAGTCTACACCTGTTGTCTATGAAGCATGTGACAAATAACATTTGATTTGATTTGATTATCAATTACATTTACACCCCTATAAAATAAAATATATCTAATCTAATAGCCTATTCCAGTGCACATACAGTATATTATGTAGAGATGTAACATATGCTTTATAATATGTACAGTATATGGATGTTCTGTGTAGCCCACGACATGATGACAAGTAACGAGTGACCAGTTGAAAATATGTGGATCATAGAAATATAATAGGATAGGATAGGTGACTCTTCCTCCTCACCATCTCCTCATCCTCAGCTAGCACCAGGTCATAAGCACTCAGCGCCACACAGAATATGATGGATGTGACTCCTTCAAAACAATGGATCCACTTCTTCCTCTCTGAGCGTTGGCCGCCCACGTCAAACATCCTGCAGGAGAGAGAGAGAGGGTTGAGGGGAAAGAGGGAGAGAGTGAGAGAAAGAAAGAGAGAGAGAGAGAAAGAGGGAGATAGAGAGAAAGAGAGAGATGAAGGTTGTAACACCGAAAAAGGTAGAGAGAAAAAATAAGGTGAAGTTGATACAGGAGAGAAGTAGAGAAGGAAAGGGGATTGGAGATGGGGGGATGAAAGAGAGGGAGAAAGTGAGGGTGACATTCCATCCTTGGCCATGCATTAACATTTCATGAGATTGTTCTGAGAACAAAGGCAGCTGGAGAGAGATCCATTAGAGATGCTGGGCCGTGATAAAAGACTGCAGGGCCAACACAGGAAGCCCTCAGGGGCCATATGTATCAAGCATCTACATTTTACATTTGAGTCCTTTAGCAGACACTCTTATCCAGAGCGACTTACAGTTAGTGAGTGTATACATTTTTATTTTTCATACTGGCCCCCCGTGGGAATCGAACCCACAACCCTGGAGTTGCAAACTCCATGCTCTACCAACTGAGCTACATTCCTGCCGGCCATTCCCTCCCCTACCCTGGACGACACTGGGCCAATTGTGCGCCTCCCCATGGGTCTAAGCATCTCACAATTGGAGTTTTGATCTAGGATCAGGTCCCCTCTGTCCATATAATTACATTCATTGTGATTTAAAAGGCACAGGAGCAAACGCTTGACCTCTACTCTGAGTGTTCAGATGCTTGACGCCTAAACATTGTAGACACATTACACTGTAACAGAGGCTCTACCAGGTGAACACGCCACACAGGTGTGATTACACTGGTTATCAGGGGACACTGAGGTTATAACCCTGCTTGAGCTGTTATTCGTCCTAACAACACAGCCTCTCTATCACACATTAATGGACATTGATGTGAAGATAGATTGTATCGAGCTGACCCACTGTACCACATAGAGCTTCAACCTGCACATATGGGTTTTCACAAGCTTAATCAATCAATCAATTTTATTTTATATAGCCCTTCTTACATCAGCTAATATCTCGAAGTGCTGTACAGAAACCCAGCCTAAAACCCCAAACAGCTAGTAATGCAGGTGTAGAAGCACGGTGGCTAGGAAAAACTCCCTAGAAAGGCGAAAGCCTAGGAAGAAACCTAGAGAGGAACCAGGCTATGAGGGGTGGCCAGTCCTCTTCTGGCTGTGCCGGGTGGAGATTATAACAGAACCATGCCAAGATGTTCAAAAATGTTCATAAGTGACAAGCATGGTCAAATAATAATCAGGAATAAATCTCAGTTGGCTTTTCATAGCCGATCATTAAGAGTTGAAAACAGCAGGTCTGGGACAGGTAGGGGTTCCATAACCGCAGGCAGAACAGTTGAAACTGGAATAGCAGCAAGGCCAGGCGGACTGGGGACAGCAAGGAGTCACCACGGACGGTAGTCCCGACGTATGGTCCTAGGGCTCAGGTCTCTCAGTTGGCTTTTCATAGCCGATCATTAAAGAGTTGAAAACAGCAGGTCTGGGACAGGTAGGGGTTTCGTAGCCGCAGGCAGAACAGTTGAAACTGGAATAGCAGCAAGGCCAGGCGGACTGGGGACAGCAAGGTGTCATCATGCCCGGTAGTCCTGACGTATGGTCCTAGGGCTCAGGTTCTCAGAGAGAAAGAGAGAACGAGAGAATTAGAGAGAGCATAGACACACAAGATGACCTAGTTTAGGACTAAGTAACAGGTTTGACTGTCCCATGGCTCCGTCAACAACCAAAATGTGAATGACTTGGCATGGAATAATCTGTACCTGTATTATGTTATCATCCACAGTCCTTAACAATGAGCTCGAAATTTCAACCTTGAACAAGTGTTAATTTCCCATGTACTGGTCCACAAAGACCAGTTGGTATATAAAGGGACTGAGTCCAGTATGCTTAATTAGTTTGAGGTATTAATTTAAGAATGGGTAGTACTGTAATGCTGCTGTTGTTGCTGTTCTGCCTCTCTGTGGCATGTGCACAGGGAGAGAGTGGAGAGGTTAGAGAGAATTACATCACTCAACAGGGTCACAGGAATGGGGAGAGAGCACGGAAAGTGATGTTACAAAGACACAGACAAAACCGCTGACATCTGGAGTGAGCTGAGACTGCTGAGAGACATGGTGGTGGAGCAGAGAGTGGAGCTGAGGAACATGGCAGCCAAAGTGACAGCCGGTGAGAGCCAAGTAGACGAGCTGAAGAAAGAGGTGATGGATCAGAGAGTGGAGCTGAGTGTCACTAAGACTGAACTGCACTTCTACAAGAACAAAGAAGAGGAACTGGAGAGCAAAGATGCAGCCCAAACAGCAGAACTATTCACCATGGACCCGATTCATACTTAGGAAAAGTACACCTTTCTTATGCACAACTTTCCTATGCACTTTTCAGTAGTTGGTATTCAGACGTGGTTCCCTTGCGCACACTAAATATATTTAATTCAACAGCTGACAACCCTCCCACTTCCTGGCCAACAGATTTTCTTGTGGAGTTCATTCAATAGGGTTTTTAGTACATTTATCTAAAGCCACCCCTTTACATTTGGTGTACCTGAATTTTCTAGACAAACTCACTAGAATGTATGGAGAGAACGGTTCAGGGCCCGGTTTTCCAAAAGCATCTTAAGGCTAAGTTCCTCATTAGAACCTTCGTAGGAACATCGTTAAATCTCTGAGCTGTTTCCCAAAACCATTGTTACTAAAGTTGCACTTGAAAACGCTCGTTATTTACCGTCTGCCTCAGGCCACTCATAGAACAGCTAAGTGCGTCCTTCGTTGCGTTTTTTCCCTACCGCGTCACTTTAAACACAGAAGATCTCTGCTAAACATACAATCAAGACGTTGATCTGTCTCTCTGTGACCGCCGATAACGAAGTTAATACAAAGTGGTGATGGTAGTGCTTGCCCATTACTGCTTATCACTTATTAACAATAATTTATTCACATTACAATAAAATATTTAAGTTGTTGTATATATTACATTTGTTTTATTTGATGACTTTATTATTTTATTCCAAGATATCATCTCATCTCTATAGAGCTGCTGCCTATGCAGTCTGACAAAATCACTATTTTGTAGTTCTTCAAAGTAAATAAGGCATCATTTTATGACTGCTCAATACCACCTATTAATCACTTAGATCATGTATTTTCACGTAGAGATACCTCGCAAAGCAACAGCTGCTCTCTATATCCCCTCACAATCGCATTAAAAGAAACACACAGACTGGACAAGTAGGTGCGCAATGGATTATGATCATTGTAGTTAATTACCACATATTATGTGCTTAACTATGCAGAATATTGGCCTGTTGGAAACTACAACTTTTAACTCTAGAGAAACTGTGCAATGTGCGCATTGAGCTCACAGAACAAAATGGAATTCAAATAATTAAACCGACTTGGTCAATTAGTTGTTTAAAAAACGAAAAATAACAACATTTCGCTGTCAGTGTGGATGGGTTTCCATAGGCTACAGCCTCGGCTTGGGTCTCCAAATTTTGCTCCTGTAAATTATGAAGCCAGAGGCCTACAATTAAAATTCTGAAAAACCACACAGCTATTTATACTTCACTGTGGAAAAGAGGCCGAAATACCTGTCTTGTTGACATGCTTTTCATTTAGCTGAAATATGACTGGTTTCACATTTGTCTCCAGAGATCATAAGGTAACATATATGTAAACAATTGTAATTTAGCCTACGCTACCGGTCAAACGTTTTAGAACACCTACTCATTCAAGGGTTTTTCTTTATTTTTACTATTTTCTATATTGTAGAATAATAGTGAAGACATCAAAACTATGAAATAACACATATGAAATCATGTAATAACCAAAAAAGTGTTAAACAAATCAAAATATATTTTATATTTCAGATTCTTCAAATAGCCACCGTTTGCCTTGATGACAGCTCTGCACACTCTTGGCATTCTCTCAACCAGCTTCACCTGGAATGCTTTTCCAACAGTCTTGAAGGAGTTCCCACATACGCTGAGCACTTGTTGGCTGCTTTTCCTTCACTCTGTGGTCCGACTCATCCCAAACCATCTCAATTTGGTAGATGTCAGGGGATTGTGGAGGCCAGGTCATCTGATGCAGCACTCCAACACTCTCCTTCTTGGTAAAATAGCCCTTACACAGTTTGGAGGTGTGTTGGGTCATTGTCCTGATGAAAAACAAATGATAGTCCCACTAAGCCCAAACCAGATGGGATGGCGTATCGCTGCAGAATGCTGCGGTAGCCATGCTGGTTAAGTGTGCCTTGAATTCTAAATAAATCACAGACAGTGTCTCCTCTGAACAGTTAATGTTGAGATGTGTCTGTTAATTGAACTCATTCATTTTGGCTGCAATTTCTGAGGCTGGTAACTCTAATGAACTTATCCTCTGCAGCAGAGGTAACTCTGGGTCTTCCATTCCTGTGGCAATCCTCATGAGAGACAGTTTCATCATTGCGCTTGATGGCTTTTGCAACTGCACTTGAAGAAACTTGACATTTTCCGTATTGACTGACCTTCATGTCTTAAAGTATTGATGGACTGTCATTTCTCTTTCCTTTTTTGAGCTGCTCTTGCCATAATATGGTATTTTACCAAATAGGGCTATCTTCTGTATACCACCCCTACCTTGTCACAACACAACTGATTGGTTCAAATGCATTAATAAGGAAATAAATTCCACAAATTAAATTAACAAGGCACACCTGTTAATTGAAATGCATTCCAGGTGACTACCTCATGAAGCTGGTTGAGAGAATGCCAAAAGTGTGCAAAGCTGTCATCAAGGCAAAGGGTGGCTATTTGAAGAATCTCAAATATAACATATATTTTCATTTGTTTAACACTTTTTTGGTTACTACATGATTCCATATGTGTTACTTCATAGTTTTGATGTCTTCACTATTATTACACAATGTAGAAAATATAGTAAAAATAAAGAAAAACCCTTGAATGAGTAGGTGTTCTTGTCACGACTTCCTCCGAAGCTGCCTCCTCTCCTTGTTCGAGCAGGCTTCGGCGTTCGTCGTCACCGGCCTTCTAGCCACTGCCGCTCCTCATCTCATCCATTTGTTTTGTCTTGTTTATTACACACACCTGGTTCATATCCCCTCATCAGTACCTGTATAAGTATTCCCTCTGCCCCCCTTGTCTTTGTGTGTGATTGTTTATTGTGGAGTTTACCATAGCTTGGTGGAGCTATATTGTATTTTGTATCGCTGAGATATTCACCCGTGTGCCTTGTTCTCTCCAATGCGCCATAATACCGCACTGGGGTGTTTTACGCATTGATGCGTACCGCTGTCTTACCGAATAAACCATTTATTCTGTGATTTTTCCTCCTGCGCTTGACTCCGTACAAATCAACCGCCACAGAATCACACACCCAACAGCATGGAGTCAGCAGGAGACAGGAATATGCCTGGAGTCATGGAGCGGGTCCGGGAGCATTCCAACATGCTAGCCAGCTTGGGCGAAGCGATGGATTGGGTTCTCCAGGTCGTCCAACGGCTGGAGAGGAGAGGACCCGACCCTTCGGGACCAGCTGAGCGACCGGATCCAGCCACCCACACCCCAGCACCCAGAGGGATTCACCTATCCCGACCGATGGAGTATGACGGGACAGCTGCCACTGCCAGGGATTCCTCCTGCAGCTGGACCTCTATTTTTCTACCATCATCCCGGCTCCATCGGAGCGGGAGAAGGTGTCCGCCCTCGTCTCCTGCCTCTTGGGAAAAGCCCTGGAGTGGGCCAACGCAGTCTGGAGTGAAGGAGGAGACACGTTGGACAACTGCGAGGAGTTCACTCGCCTCTTCCGGGCAGTCTTCGTTCACCCTCCCGAAGGAAGAGAGGCGGGTGAGCGGCTGGTCCATCTGAGGCAGGGGACAAGGACCGCGCAGGACTTTGCCCTGGAGTTTAGAACTCTAGCGGCTGGGTCCGGGTGGAATGAGCAGGCCCTCATCGACCTCTTCCGGTGCAGCCTGCGAGAGGACGTCCGAAGGGAGCTAGCCTGCCGGGATACCACGTTGACTTTCAACCAGCTGTTGGACATGGCCATCCGGTTGGACAACCTGCTGGCTTCCAGAGGACATCCTGGAAGGGGCCTGCCTGTTTCACCCCCCTTCAACCCGGATTACGTTCCGATGGAGCTGGG
Organism: Coregonus clupeaformis; assembly: GCF_020615455.1. Classification (NCBI taxonomy): domain Eukaryota; kingdom Metazoa; phylum Chordata; class Actinopteri; order Salmoniformes; family Salmonidae; genus Coregonus; species Coregonus clupeaformis. The sequence continues at coordinate 51,791,200 of NC_059203.1, read as the reverse complement.
TGGTGCAGCGATCCAGGAGAACGAAGGACGACAACTCCAGTGTCACTCTTGTGGCAAGTGAGGACACTCTGCTGCACGCTGTCGTCAGAGTTTTTCTGGGTCTGGAGGTGGCAGGCAGGGCACTCTCGCGTCACCCCAGGTAGCGCAAACCCACAATCGTTCAGAGCCCTCTGCTGCGCACTTCACCATACACGTCACCTTCCCTGATTACACAGTAGTTCCCCAGTGTAAGGCGCTGGTCGATTCAGGCGCAGCTGGGAACTTCATGGACAGGTCTTTAGCTAATAGTCTATGGTTACCCTACCCATTTCATTGCCCATCAAAGCACTTGACAGTTGACCATTAGGGTCAGGTTATGTTAGGGAGGTTACAGCACCAGTCACGATGATTATGCAGGAGACCCATAGAGAGCAAATCACCTTTTTTATAATTGATTCCCCTGATTTCCCTGTTGTGTTGGGTCTTCCCTGGCTCGCACTACACGACCCCACCTTTTCATCGCCGCAGAGGGTTCTCACGGGGTGGTCGCGAGAGTGTCAGGGTAAGTGTCAAGCTGTTTCCGTTGGTGCAACAACGGTGGAAAGTCCAGACACTACCTCCACCGTGCACATTCCCCCCGAATACCTCGACTTGGCACACGCGTTTTCCAAAACGCAGGCAACCAAATTATCACCCCATCGGGCGGGGGATTGCGCAATAAACCTCCAGTTAGACGCTGTGCCTCCCAGGAGTAATGTCTATCCCTTGTCGCTGGCTGAAACGGAGGCTATGGAGACATACGTCTCCGAGTCCCTGCACCAGGGGTTCATACGTCCCTCCACTTCGTCTGGCTCCTCGAGTTTCTTTTTCATGAAGAAGAAAGACAGAGGTCTGCGCCCTTGCATTGATTACTGGGCACTTAATCAAACTACCATTCGCTATTGTACCCTCTATCCCTCATCTCCTCTGTTATCGAATCAATGCACGGGGCGCGCTTCTTCACGAAATTAGATCTCCGGAGTGCGTACAACCTGGTGCGTGTCCGGGAAGGGGACGAGTGGAAGACAGCATTCAGCACAACCAAGGGGCATTACGAATACCAGGTGATGCCGTACGGGTTGATGAATGCTCCATCAGTCTTCCAGTCCTTTGTGAACGAGGTGTTTCGGCACATGCTTGGTTGCAGTGTGGTGGTCTACATCTATGACATTCTGGTGTATTCCGCTACGCGTGCCGAGCATGTGTCCCTGGTTCGCAGAGTGCTGGGCCAACTGTTGGAGCATGACCTGTATGCCAAGGCAGAAAAGTGTCTGTTCTTCCAACAGTCCGTCTCCTTCCTCGGATACCACATCACCACCTCAGGTGTGGAGATGGAGGGATACAGCATTTCAGCCGTGCGTAATTGGCCGACTCCAACCACGGTAAAGGAGGTGCAGCGCTTTATTGGGTTTTCCAATTACTATCTGAGGTTTATCCGGGGCTTTGGCAAGATCGCAGCTCCCATCACCTGTTGAAGGGTGGGCCGTCCCGGCTCCGCTGGTCTGCTGAGGCTGACAGGGCTTTCAGTAACATGAGGGCTCTGTTCACCTTAGCCCCGGTACTGGCTCATCCCGATCCATCAATACCGTTCATAGTGGAGGTGGATGCGTCCGAGGTAGGGATAGGTGCTGTCCTATCCCAACACTCAGGCATGCCACCCAAGCTCCACCCCTGTGCCTTTTTCTCTAAGAAGCTCAGCCCAGCGGAGCAGAACTATGACGTTGGTGATCGGGAGCTGTTGGCTGTTGTCAGAGCCCTGACCGCGTGGAGGCACTGGCTTGAGGGGGCGAAAAACTCTTTCCCCGTCTGGACTGACCACCGTAACCTGGAGTATATCCAGGCAGTGAGGAGGCTGAACCCTCGCCAGGCCAGGTGTGCCTTGTTCTTCACCTGGTTTGATTTCACGTTGTCATACATACCAGGGACTAAGAACGTGAAGGCAGACGTGCTGTCACGGCTGTACCACACAGAGGAGAGTCCCATAGACAACACCCCCATACTCCCATCCTCCTGCATTGTGTTGCCTGTAGTGTGGGCGGTGGACGCGGACATAGAGCGGGCGTTACGCACAGAGCCATCTCCATCTCAGTGCCGAGCTGTGCTGCGGTACGTGCCGTCTCTTGTCCTTGACCGTCTTATCTTTTGGGCACACACGTCTCCCTCCTCTGGTCACCCAGGTATTGGCCGTACAGCGCGCTGCCTGACCGGGAAGTACTGGTGGCCTACCTTGGCTAAGGACGTGAGGGTGTATGTCTCCTCCTGCTCGGTGTGCACCCAGAGTAAGGCACCTAGGCACCTCCCAGCGGTTAAGTTACATCCCTTACCAGTTCCACAATGGCCATGGTCCCACTTGTCAATTGACTTCCTCACTGATCTTCCCCTCTCTCAGGGTAAAACCACCATCCTGGTCGATGTGGACCGCTTTTCTAAAGCCTGCCACCTCCTTCCTCTGCCCGGTCTCCCCACGGCCCTGCAAACTGCGGCAGCCCTGTTTACTCACGTCTTCCGGCACTACGGGGAGCCAGAGGACATAGTGTCTGACCGGGGTCCCCAGTTTACATCCAGGGTCTGGAAGGCTTTCATGGAATGTCTGGGGGTCTCGGTCAGCCTGACCTCTGGGTTTCACCCCGAGTCTAATGGACAGGTGGAACAGGTGAATCAGAATGTGGGTAGGTTCCTGCGGTCCTACTGCCAGGACCGGTCGGGGGAGTGGTCGGTGTTCTTTTTTCTTTTTCTTTTTTCTTTTAGGGGATAGATCAGCTTTAATATTGCAGATAGATTGTAACTTCCATCAATGCAATTGTCTGCATCGCTTCCAATCCCCCATATGTTTTTTTCCCCTCACAAATATATATATATATATATATATATATATATATATATATATATATATATATATATATACACACATACATACATTGAAAATGACTTTACCCCAGTCCTCAGCAGTCCAATCCCTGTACCTTTCGCAGAATATCAGTCTGTCCCTGATGTTTTTCCTGGAGAGAAGTGGCTTCCTCGCTGCCCTTCTTGACACCAGGCCATCCTCCAAAAGTATTCGCCTCACTGTGCATGCAGATGCACTCACACCTGCCTGCTGCCATTCCTGAGCAAGCTCTGCACTGGTGGTGCCCCGATCCCGCAGCTGAATCAACTTTAGGAGACGGTCCTGGCGCTTGCTGGACTTTCTTGGGTGCCCTGAAGCCTTCTTCACAACAATTGAACCTCTCTCCTTGAAGTTCTTGATGATCCGATAAATGGTTGATTTAGGTGCAATCTTACTAGCAGCAATATCCTTGCCTGTGAAGCCCTTTTTGTGCAAAGCAATGATGATGACACGTGTTTCCTTGCAGGTAACCATGGTTAACAGAGGAAGAACAATGATTTCAAGCACCACCCTCCTTTTAAAGCTTCCAGTCTGTTATTCTAACTTAATCAGCATGAAAGAGTGATCTCCAGCCTTGTCCTCGTCAACACTCTCACCTAAGTTAATGAGCGAATCACTGACATGATGTCAGCTGGTCCTTTTGTGGCAGGGCTGAAATGCAGTGGAAATGTTTTTTGGGGATTAAGGTTATTTTCATGGCAAAGGGGGACTTTGCAATTAATTGCAATTCATCTGATCACTCTTCATAACATTCTGGAGTATATGCAAATTGCCATCATAAAAACTGAGGCAGCAGACTTTGTGAAAATTAATATTTGTGTAATTCTCAAAACTTTTGACCATGACATATATATATATATATATATATATATATATATATATATATATATATATATATATACATAAATACACATACATATACATTTCTTTAAAAACATTTTTTTTCCCTTCATTACTTTCCAACCCCACCACCCCTTCTCTAATTGGAGTAAACTAGTGAACAACAATGCTTAGGCCTCTACTTCCAGCTTAAGCATACTATATACATTTTATGGACACAGTCAATTTTACAATAATTATATTTTGTTTGTTTTTACTCCTGAACTTCCTCTACCCTCAACCTCTACGTTCATTTTCATGATGTCCATCCGGTTTGCTTCTATATGCCATATCTTTCTAACTGTGCTCTTTCACAAAAGCTCTCAACCTATAACCTATATACTAATTATGGACACAGTATGCTTACATTATTAGTTATCTTGTTGTTATTAGTTGTTGTTAGTTGCTATTAGTCCCATCCTTCAACTCTATTCAACACCACCCATCTATCTCTTAACACCATCCATATTGGATTTCCATTTGCCATATATTTTTCAACTGTACTGTAGTGTTTTACAAAAGTTCTGAACCTTTCTATTCTCATTGTTTCTACAGATGGTAAATTGAAAAAAAAAAATTGTTGCTAAAAGTATTATTATATTATTGATCGATTGACTATGACTTTTCAGATCACCCAGTAATGCTATCTGCAGGGTTAGCTCCAGGTAAATATTGCAATCCTTCAGCCATTCCTGGACCTGTGTCCAAAAACAAGCTAAAAATGGACAGTACCAAAACAAATGATCTAATGATTCTGTCTCTTCGCAGCAAAATCTGCAGAGCTGGGAAGATTGTATCCCACATATATATATATATATATATATAATATTATATTGGTAGCAATCATTTTATATAATAATTTAAATTGAAAAATTCTACGTTTTGAATCCGGCGTCGTTTTGCATATCAGTTCATAAACACTATGCCATGGGATCGGTACGTCAAAAATCTCTTCCCAACTATTTTGAAATCTATACGGGACGGCTGTCAATCCTTTGGTCCTTAAATGAAACTGGTTATTTATCATAGTTTTCTTTAACCAATTATGTTCTTTAATGCAAGGCCGACAGACAAGTTCCTTACATTTTCCCCCTTCCACTTTTCTCTTCCATTTTTGTTGTAATGCTGCAATTATTTGGTTGTAATTTTGGGTAGAGCAGACATTTCCATATGTTTTTGTTAGCTGCATGTGCAACATAACTCTACCAGTCCTACCGATGATATCGTTTACGAAGATTATACCTTTTTGAAAAATTTTGTCCAAAAGAAAAGGGTTTTTATCAATTAGTATATTTGAGTTTAACCACAATATTTATTGCATTATTTGTTCTGTCGTTTCTGGAGGATTAAATTGAAATTGCAACCAAATTTCTATGGCTTGTTTTAGAAATAGAGATATTTGGGAGATGATTTCCTTTTCAAATAACTAAAAGTGTGAGGTTGTAATCTGAATAACGGGAAAAATGCCATTCTTGAACATTGGGTGAGACAATCTTACTAATTTGCTAGAGAACCAGGTCGGATTTAAGTATACATTTTGTATGACTGAAGGTTTTAGTGATAGGTCTAATGCTTTAATATTTAATAATTTCTGTCCTCCGAATTCATTTTCATTATATAAATAGGCCCGTTTAATTTTGTCTGGCTTGCCGTTCCAAATAAAATGGAATATTTTTCTTCTCATATAATTAAAAAAACTGTTCCCTAGGCGTAGGCAAGACCATAAGCAAATAGGTAAATTTTGATAATACTAAAGAGTTAATCAAGGTGATTTTTCCACAAATTGACAGGTATTTACCTTTCTATGGTAGCAAGATCTAATCTATTTTTGCTAACTTTCTATTAAAATGTATTGGAGTGAGATCATTTATTTCATTTGGGATATGTATTCTGAGTATATCCACATCACCATCAGACCATTTTATTGGTAAACTACATGGTAATGTAATTTTTTAATTTTTTAGTGATCCAATACGTAATATAGTACATTTATCATAATTTGGTTGTAATCCAGAGAGGTTAGAAAATGTATCTAGATCCTCTATGATGCTGTGGAGGGATTAAAGTTGTGGATTTAAAAGAAAACATGAATCATCAGCGTACAATGACACCTTTTTTAAGCCCTGGATTTCTAATCCTTTGATATTATTGTTGGATCTGATTTTAATAGCTAACATCTCGATGGCCATAATAAATAGATATGCCGAACAACCTTGTTTCACTCTTCTTGACAGTTTAAAACTTTCTGAGAAATAGCCATTATTTACTATTTTACACATAGGGTTACTATACATGATTCTAACCCATTTTATAAGAGATTCTCCAAAATTGGTCAGTGTTCTTTCCATGGGCCAAATATGCCCAGAACTCTCTCCGCCACTCCTCCACTAACCTATCTCATTTTCAATGTGTTTTAGGTTATCAGCCGGTCCTGGCACCATAGCATCATAGCCCTGCGGTGGATGACTGGTTTCGGCATGCGGCTGAGACGTGGAACGCTGCCCACGTCCACCTCCAGCGTGCCGTGCATCGCCAGAAGGCCAATGCTGACCGCCACCGCAGTGAGGCCCCGGTCTTTGTACCGGGTGATCGGGTCTGGCTCCCAACCTGGAATCTGCCCCTCCGCCTGCCCTGCCGGAAGCTGAGCCCGCAGTTTGTGGGGCCTTTCAAAGTCTTGAGGAGAGTAAACAAGGTTACTTATAGGTTACTACTCCCTCCTGTCGGTGCACTGCTGAAGCTGCGCGTCAAAGGGTGGAGGGGAGGGGGTAGTACTGTCATGACTTCCTCCGAAGCTGCCTCCTCTCCTTGTTCGGGCAGGCTTCGGCGTTATTCGTCACCGGCCTTCTAGCCACTGCCGCTCCTCATCTCATCATTCCATTTGTTTTGTCTAGTTTATTACACACACCTGGTTCATATCCCCTCATCAGTACCTGTATAAATATTCCCTCTGCCCCCCTTGTCTTTGTGTGTGATTGTTTATTGTGGAGGTTACTATATTGTATTTTGTATCACCAGGATATTCACCTGTGTGCCTTGTTCTCTCCAGTGCGTAATACCGCACTGGAGTGTTTTACACATTGCTGCGTACCGCTGTCTTACCAAATAAACTATTTATTCTGTGATTTACCCTCCTGCGCCTGACTCTGTCCAAATCACCCACCACAGTTCTGAAACTTTTAACCGGTAGTGTATATTTACAATCCCCTTATCCAAACAGATTACTAATTTACCTAGTCCTTATCAATAGCTCTTATTAATTTATATATTACAGTGCATGGAGATTGGTGTTATTTCTATCTGAAAAAAGAATGTACAGTGGGGAAAAAAAGTATTTAGTCAACCACCAATTGTGCAAGTTCTCCCACTTAAAAAGATGAGAGAGGCCTGTAATTTTCATCATAGGTACACGTCAACTATGACAGACAAAATTAGATTTTTTTTCTCCAGAAAATCACATTGTAGGATTTTTTATGAATTTATTTGCAAATTATGGTGGAAAATAAGTATTTGGTCAATAACAAAAGTTTCTCAATACTTTGTTATATACCCTTTGTTGGCAATGACACAGGTCAAATGTTTTCTGTAAGTCTTCACAAGGTATTCACACACTGTTGCTGGTATTTTGGCCCATTCCTCCATGCAGATCTCCTCTAGAGTAGTGATGTTTTGGGGCTGTCGCTGGGCAACACAGACTTTCAACTCCCTCCAAAGATTGTCTATGGGGTTGAGATCTGGAGACTGGCTAGGCCACTCCAGGACCTTGAAATGCTTCTTACGAAGCCACTCCTTCGTTGCCCGGGCGGTGTGTTTGGGATGATTGTCATGCTGATGGACCCAGTCACGTTTCATCTTCAATGCCCTTGCTGATGGAAGGAGGTTTTCACTCAAAATCTCACGATACATGGCCCCATTCATTCTTTCCTTTACACGGATCAGTCGTCCTGGTCCCTTTGCAGAAAAACAGCCCCAAAGCATGATGTTTCCACCCCCATGCTTCACAGTAGGTATGGTGTTCTTTGGATGCAACTCAGCATTCTTTGTCCTCCAAACACGACGAGTTGAGTTTTTACCAAAAAGTTATATTTTGGTTTCATCTGACCATATGACATTCTCCCAATCCTCTTCTGGATCATCCAAATGCACTCTAGCAAACTTCAGACGGGCCTGGACATGTACTGGCTTAAGCAGGGGGACACGTCTGCACCGCAGGATTTGAGTCCCTGTCGGCGTAGTGTGTTACTGATGGTAGGCTTTGTTACTTTGGTCCCAGCTCTCTGCAGGTCATTCACTAGGTCCCCCCGTGTGGTTCTGGGATTTTTGCTCACCGCTCTTGTGATCATTTTGACCCCACGGGGTGAGATCTTGCGTGGAGCCCCAGATCGAGGGAGATTATGAGTGTGTCTTCCATTTCCTAATAAATGCTCCCACAGTTGATTTCTTCAAACCAAGCTGCTTACCTATTGCAGATTCAGTCTTCCCAGCCTGGTGCAGGTCTACAATTTTGTTTCTGGTGTCCTTTGACAGCTCTTTGGTCTTGGCCATTGTGGAGTTTGGAGTGTGACTGTTTGAGGTTGTGGACAGGTGTCTTTTATACTGATAACAAGTTCAAACAGGTGCCATTAATACAGGTAACGAGTGGAGGACAGAGGAGCCTCTTAAAGAAGAAGTTACAGGTCTGTGAGAGCCAGAAATCTTGCTTGTTTGTAGGTGACCAAATACTTATTTTCCACCATAATTTGCAAATAAATTCATTAAAAATCCTACAATGTGATTTTCTGGAGAAAAAAAATCTCAATTTGTCTGTCATAGTTGACGTGTACCTATGATGAAAATTACAGGCCTCTCTCATCTTTTTAAGTGGGAGAACTTGCTCAATTGGTGGCTGACTAAATACTTTTTTTCCCCACTGTAGATGTTGTTCCACTTGGAACTGACAGGTTGCTACATTCTAGTCTTGTGCTGATAAAATTGAAATTAAAGGTACACAGTATTTTAAAAGGACTGCTTTAGATAAATTAACAGAGAAACTAATTGAACAACTCCCTGATCAAATTAGTAGGTCACCCAGTGGGTGTTTCTGGGGTTGAATTAAATGTATTCAGTGTGCGCAAAGGGAGCCACAAACCTTGTTACGCTTCTCCATAAGGTAAGTCTGAATACCAACTACTGAGAAGTGTGTAGGAAAGGCATGAGTAGGAAAGGTATACATTTCATAAGTATGAATCGGGCCCATGGTGAATAGTTCTGCTGTTTGGGCTGCTTCTTTGCTCTCCAGTTCCTCTATTTTGTTCTTGTAGAAGTGCAGTTCAGTCTTGACGCTCAGCTCCATTCTCTGATCCATCACCTCTTTCTTCAGCTCGTCTACTTGGCTCTCACCGGCTGTCACTTTGGCTGCCATGTTCCTGTAACGATCCAAACTGATATATCGGTAGGTATGAGCTGAAATTGTTTCTGCATATGGAATCAGAGATGGCAACACAAAATAAACAGACATAGCATTCTTTCGTCTTTCATTATCTCTCTCTAATGTACCACATCTCTCTTCTTTTTTTGTTGCCGTTGTCATTTTTATGCCATTCATTCTGTTGGTATCTTCCTGGAGATTAGTTTCCATAGCTACAGCCAACAGGATGGAGATAAAAATAAGTGTCTTTTTTCTTATCGATTGTCCCCATGTATTATTCATCCCTGACATCATGTCTGTGACAGAAGGCAAATGTCAGCCAGGCCAGTGCTCTGAGTTTATCTGGAACCAGGTCACTGTGGACTCATGTCAGACCACTTACACAGATAGACAGGAATGGCTTGATTATCATCATGTTTCTCATCGTCTTTCTGGTTGTTTAAAGCACATACAGTTGAAGTCAGAAGTTTACATAAACTTAGGTTGGAGTCATTAAAACTTGTTTTTCAAACACTTCAAAGTAATTTTTCCAACAATTGTTTATAGACAGATTATTTGCTAGCTAATCATTTCACCCTCTCCCATGGCTGTTAGCTAGCTACCTAAAGCTACATGGCTGTTAGATAGCTAGCTAACTAGCTAATATGAAGTTAGCAAGCTGGTGATGTTTAATTCACTTAGCTAGCTATACAGTATGTAAAGTTAGCTAACTAGCGAACATTATGTTAGCAGCTCATTTGAGTTAGCCTGCGCACTAAGTTTCTGTAGCAAGCTAGCTAGCTAATAATACATCATTTTTGATAATTTTCTAAATATACAGTTGAAGTCTTTTAGTTTACATACACTTAGGTTGGAGTCACTAAAACTCGTTTTTCAACCACTCCACACATTTGCTAACAAACTATAGTTTTGGCAAGTCGGTTAGGACATCTAAATTGTGCATGACACAAGTAATTCTTCTAACAATTGTTCCAGTGGGTCAGAAGTTTACATACAGTCAGTTGACTGTGCCTTTAAACAGCTTGGAAAATTCCAGAAAATGATGTCATGGCTTTAGAAGCTTCTGATAGGCTAATTGACATCATTTGAGTCAATTGGAGGTGTACCTGTGGATGTATTTCAAGGCCTACCTTCAAACTCAGTGCCTCTTAGCTTGACATCATGGGAAAATCAAAATAAATCAGCCAAGACCTCAGAAAGAAAATTGTAGACCTCTACAAGTCTGGTTCATCCTTGGGAGCAATTTCCAAACGCCTGAAGGTACCACGTTCATCTGTACAAACAATAGTACGCAAGTATAAACCATGGGACCACGCAGCCGTCATACCGCTCAGGAAGGAGACGCGTTGAAATGTGTTCTACCCTCGTGGCTTCGAGTCTCGAGTGACTGGTGTTACGGAGAGACATTTTAAAATGTTGTGATTGGCAGAACTACACATAATAAGGAAGCAGCACTCACATTTGAAGAAAGTCAAAAACAAGGGGGGCCAGAAAGATATATCAGTGGCTGGTCTCTTTATATTTGTGCAATGAATACATTTTGTTTTCACATTAATGTAATAATGTAATGGTCAGTTTGCCCCTGTCCCAATACACAAAGCCATACAAATATACAGACACACACTAGTCAGGTTGCCAAGTTTGTTCTGAGAGCCCTTACTTGAAGTGCAGGTCTTTGAAGGTGAAGTGTGTCTCCACGATGCCGGTGGTCTTGACTCTGGTCCGCAGCACATCCTGCTGTGTGGGGATGTAGTCTGATTTGGCTATCCTCTCCATTTCATTCAGGTAGCTGTGGCACACACACACATAATTATGATGAGGGGAGACACTCACACACACTGGCAAGACAATCACACACACACACAGACACACACAAACAGTTGTGTAGAGCTGCCGCTTTCAAGGGTAGAGCTGCCGCTTTCAAGGAGCGGGACTCTAACCGGGACGCTTATAAGAAATCCTGCTATGCCCTCCAACGAACCATCAAAGAGGCAAAGAGTCAATACAGGACTAAGATTGAATCGTACTACACCGGCTCTGACGCTCGTCGGATGTGGCAGGGCTTGAAAACTATTACAGACTACAAAGTGAAGCACCGCCGCGAGCTGCCCAGTGACACAAGCCTACCAGACGAGCTAAATCACTTCTATGCTCGCTTCGAGGCAAGCAACACTGAAGCATGCATTAGAGCATCAGCTGTTCAAGATGACTATGTAATCACGCTCTCCGTAGCCGATGTGAGTAAGACTTTTAAGCAGGGCCAGACGGATTACCAGGACGTGTACTCCGAGCATGTGCTGGCAAGTGTCTTCACTGACATTTTCAACATGTTCCTGACTCAGTCTGTAATACCAACATGTTTCAAGCAGACCACCATAGTCCCTGTGCCCAAGAACACTAAGATAACCTGCATAAATGACTACCGACCCGTAGCACTCACGTCTTTAGCCATGAAGTGCTTTGAAAGGCTGGTCATGTCTCACATCAACACCATTATCCCAGAAACCCTAGACCCACTCCAATTTGCATACCACCCCAACAGATCCACAGATGATGCAATCTCTATTGCACTCCACACTGCCCTTTCCCACCTGGACAAGAGGAACACCTACGTGAGAATGCTATTCATTAACTACAGCTCAGCGTTCAACACCCTAGTGCCCTCAAAGCTCATCACTAAGCTAAGGACCCTGGGACTAAACACCTCCCTCTGCAACTTGATCCTGGACTTTCTGACAGGCCGCCCCCAGGTGGTAAGGGTAGGTAACAACACATCTGCCACGCTGATCCTCAACACGGGGGCCCCTCAGGGGTGCATGCTCAGTCCCCTCCTGTACTCCCTGTTCACCCATGACTGCATGGCCAGGCACAATTCCAACACCATCATTAAGTTTGCCGACGACACAACAGTGGTAGGCCTGATCACTGACAACGATGAGACAGCCTATAGTGAGGAGGTCAGAGACCTGGCCGGGTTGTGACAGGATAACTACCTCTCCCTCATCGTGATCAGGACAAAGGAGATGACTGTGGACTACAGGAAAAAAAGAGGACTCAGCACGCTCCCATTCTCATCGACGGGGCTGTAGTGGAACAGAGCTTCAAGTTCCTTGGTGTCCACATCACCAACAAACTATCATGGTCCAAACACACCAAGACAGTCGTGAAGAGGGCACGACAAAGCCTATTCCCCCTCAGGAGACTGAAAAGATTTTGCATGGGTCCTCAGATCCTCAAAAAGTTATACAGCTGCACCATCAAGAGCATCCTGACTGGTTGCATCACCGCCTGGTATAGCAACGGCAACCGCCTCCGACCGCAAGGCACTACAGAGGATAGTGCGTACGGCCCATCCAGGACCTCTATACCAGGCGGTGTCAGAGGAAGGCCCTAAAAATTGTCAAACACTCCAGCCACCCTAGTCATAGACTGTTCTCTCTGCTACTGCACGGCAAGCAGTACCGGAGCGCCAAGTCTAGGTCCAAAAGGCTTCTTAACAGCTTCTACCCCCAAGCCATAAGACACATGAACAGCTAATCATGGCTACCCGGACTATTTGCATTGCCCCCCCACCTCAACCCCCTCTTTTACACTGCTCCTACTCTGTTTATTATTTATGCATAGTCACTTTAACTCTACCCACATGTACATATTACCTCAATTACCTTGACTAACCGGTGCCCCCGCACATTGACTCTGTACCGGTGCCCCCTGTATATAGCCTCGCTACTGTTATTTGATTTTACAATTTTTTACTTATCTATTTTTTAATTAACACTTTTTTTTTTTTTTTTTTTTTTACTGCATTGTTGGTTAAGGGCTTGTAAGTAAGCATTTCACTGTAAGGTCTACACCTGTTGTATTCGGCGCATGTGGCAAATAACATTTGATTTGATTTGATTTTACACACACACATTTGGGCATTCATGCACACTGATGCTGACACACACACACACACACACACATACACACACACACACACACACATCCAAGCAGTGGCACTCAAGCAGAGACACCAATCACAGGTGTTCTCTGTTGTTCTGTTTTAGCACAACAGTGATTCTGGATTGGTTCTGTTAATCATGCACGACCACAGAGTCCATGTGTGCTGTGTTTTTCTACATTTGTTCTAGGCCATAAATAGTCATGTTAGATCACTGAGCCTGCCCTGGACCCTCTCTCTCTCTCTCTCTCTCTCTCTCTCGCTCTGTCTCCCTCTGCTTTTCTCAAAGGGAACATTTCTATGGAAATTGTATTTTTTTCCCGCTTCACTTCAATTGGTTTTTAAGCATGATATTTTAAGCATTATAGAAAGCAAAATTGGTAATTTGAGCAGTAATCCATGATGAGTAGAAATCCCAGAGCTGTCAATGGGAGTTAAGATTAGATCGGCCACTCCACATGCTATTCAGTTGTATGTGAGGTAACATAAGATAAGAAGCTTCACGTTCCATTTTGTCACTCAGATCAATATGTGTCAGGGATATCAGGGCTAAATCAGATCTATAACACAGAGCCATAGATCAGGCACCCCTGATGCGACACATATATGGAACAGTTTTTTCTCTCTCTCAATCTGCTTCCCTCCCTCCCTGTCTCTCTCTCACTCTTCTTCCCTCCATCCCTGTCTCTCACTCACTCTGCTTCCCTTTGTCAACCCCTCTAGTAGTGAGAAAAAATGTGATGTGGGAGGACCGTAGCACTCTGTCTGTAATTCTGTTCCATGCTGGACATAGCCTGCCTGCTCTACGGATTTAATCATCAGCCAGGGCCAGAGTTAGCTGGTACCCCAGCCAATAGTTCATGAACACAGCACTGACAGGGATACTGACTGACATGCTCACAACATCAATATAATGGATTTGGATTTCTCCACTGGACGATGTAGGTTTCCACTATACCCCTTAATCAATGTGATCCTGGTAAAGTCTATAGATATAGCCATGCTTTACCAAGATCACATTGATAAAGGGGTATAACCTACTACATGGTCTAGTGGAGCAAACCAAATCCATTCTAATAGCATTCCGAGCAGAGCTCTATTCTTTATGATCAGAAATATAGTATTGATCACATAAACCCTTCTGCTCTGATGATGTTACAGACAAACAGACAGACAGTGACCATAAAACATTTGACCAGAGGCTCCAGATATGTCAAATAACTAATGTACACTATAGCCTCGTAAAGCAGCAGGGATCCAGTCCATAGTGTTCATCCTCATGACCATAGATTCCTCATCTCCATAAGTCAATACAACCTCTGTCAATACTGGTTTCAGCTATCGCCCTGTGCTCCTGTGGCTTGAGACAATCGTAGATCATCCAGCTCATTGTCACAAATTAGTTAATTAAGAAAATGTGTCTTGTTGACTATCAAATTTGAGTAGGGGAGCTCAATAGATGTATGAAGAAAACTAACAAGGTTCCAATTGATTCTGGATTGATGGTGCATCTGTCGTCTTTAGAGAAGGTCACATAATAGTTTATCCTATTAGATTGATATTTTCTGGTATAACTAATAAGAAATGCATGTTATATTATGGTCCTATTATGGTCCTAATACAATAGATAACTTTAGGAGGGTTAAGAAATGTGGAGGTGGTAACTGGAACTGGTATCTCCATACCTCTCTGTGGCATAACAAGGCTACTACTTCAGGTAATAGACCAACAAAGTACTGAGGGCTGCACAGATAAAAAAATAATATTTCCTTGGTGTTAAAATTAGCAATAAAACAGTCCTCTATCGATCGTAGGTCCATTATCATTTCTACACAGTTTTGGTTTCGTGTTAGTCATTTTAAGTATTGAGTTCGTTTCCCCCCTAAAAACATTTGTTTCCGGATGGGACCCCCTATATATTTAACTCAGAGGGTGTTTTCAGGAACTTCTCCTTTTTTATTTGCCAGGGTCGTCATTCTTTCTTTATCTTAGACTATGGTCAGCACTTCATGCCTATATGGGTCCCATGGGGTACAGGTTTGGGAAGGCACCCAGTGATAGAGTGAATTTTTACATTCCCTTCCAGAGGTTTTGTGTGAGTTATTTACTCTCATTTTCAATTACTAAAGCAGAAAGATCTTTCAATGGTTAAGGCGTGGGTAAAGGATTTTGCTTGATGATGATGCTATTGATCGGGACAGTGTCTGGGAGAATATATTTCACTCATCAAAGAACCCAAACCATCAGTTAATTAATTTTAAGCTCTGTCATAGATTGTACTGGACACCACTTGTACGATTTTATGCAAAACGGGCTCTAAGCCTAAACTGTGATCTATGTTCTCTCAATACACTTGGCACATACAAACATATGATATCGGATTGTCCTGAGGTTTATGAGTTTTGGAGGAAAGTGTGGTCTATTCTCTCTGACATGATAGATAAAACTGTACCCTTTGAACCAATTCCTCTGTTACTTAATGACGATTCAGGTATGCAGCTGAATGAGAAACAGTGTAAAGTGAAGTAAAAAAACATGATGTTCAGCGCTGGTTGCCACCTCATGACCTTCATATCCCGTGTAGCTCAGTTGGTAGAGCATGGCGTTTGCAACGCCAGGGTTGTGGGTTCGATTCCCACGGGGGGCCAGTATGATAATTTATGCACTCACTAACTGTAAGTCGCTCTGGATAAGAGCGTCTGCTAAATGACTTCAATGTAAATATAAGGAAATGGTTGGCATACTTTCAGGATGTAGTTATGTTAGCGTTATCCACCGTCCACATGAATAAAGCTAAACATACTACTATAGAAATTTGGAAAGTAGCTGCCTCAATAATCTCTTGGTGATGTTATATGGGCAAACACATTTTCTGTGTGTAATTGTTATTTTATTGTAGTTTGTCTGTTATTTTGTTTTTTGGTATGTTTCATTTTTTTAAATATTATGTGTTGACCGAGGTTGGGGATGGTGTGCCTCCAGGGGTATATTTGGGATGGGTGGTTGGGTGGGAAGGTGGGGTTGTTCAAAAAGGGGAGAAATTGTATTGTGTTTTATTGATTGTATTGCCTTTGTGATTCAATAAAAAACTATTGAATAATTAATTCACTCTGCTCTCTTGAAGTGAATGATGCATGCTATGACATTCATCAACCTTGATAAATTCTCAATAGTGTAAGAGTGTATGGGGAAAACAGCATTTAAAAACCAATGCAAAGCCTAAGGGAATCTGACTCTCCTTGGAAGAAGTCGTCCTAGAGGTCATCCTTGACCTTAAGGTTGACCCCTGCAGCTTGACCCTGCTCTGCAAGAGATCCCTAACGCTGGGGCCTGTCAGGATGGAAGCTCAGATAACTGATCAACACGTTATCATTCTTGTGTTGTCTGGACAGCCAACCAGCAAGATAGAGCCATATGAGAGAGTCAGAGCATCAAAGCTAGGAGGAGGATCATGATCTAGAGAAAGTTTTAGATATTTCTCCATTTGTCTGCTGATGCTTCCCCCTGTGGAGTAATGTGACAGGTTTCACACAGCAGCAGATGGGAGAGGAGATGAGAGCAGGACAGGACAGGACAGGACAGGACAGGAGAGGACAGGACAGGACAGGAGAGGAGAGGACAGGACAGGACAGGACAGGACAGGACAGGACAGGACAGGACAGGACAGGACAGGACAGGACAGGACAGGACAGGACAGGAGAGGAGAGGAGAGGAGAGGAGAGGAGAGGAGAGGAGAGGAGAGGAGAGGAGAGGAGAGGAGAGGAGAGGAGAGGAGAGGAGAGGAGAGGAGAGGAGAGGAGAGGAGAGGAGAGGAGAGGAGAGGAGAGGAGAGGGGAGGGGAGGGGAACACAATACCACCATACAGCAGTCTAATGGGAGGCTGGCCAGGGGTATTACACAGTTCTGAGTAAACCTGATATGATACAAACAAGCAACCAATCAATCCAACTGCCATTGTGATTGCATCATGGTAAATACCCAGCCTTCTTCTCTAAGAATAAATTAATGATCTCTATGTTTCTGTGATGCTATTAAAGAGGAAACTGGCAGACAAAGCCGAGTTGTTAAGCTATATGCAAAGTAGATCGTTTTCCAGTTTGGATGAAAAATAAACTAGCAGCAGGAGGGGATAGCGAGATCTAACTGGTGGTAAATGTTGGTCTCCTGGTGTGTGTGCAGATTACATTCTGATTGAAGTAGAGGGAGGGATGGAGGGGATGGAGGGAGGGAGGTGATATTGAGAATGTTTAAAGGTGTATCACTCCTTTGAGGGAGGAGTTGATATTGAAAGTCTTGGAGTTGATTCCCCCTGGCATGGGGGAGTGTTACTGACAGTCAGAAGGCCTTATTGAAAACGTACAGTTATGACTATAACTACTGTTCCCTGAAGGAGGGAAATTAGGTACAAGACAGCTATGGGGAGTTTGCTCGCTAGCGCCCTCTACTGAAGAACATTAGAATCACGCCTGTCAAGGCCAATGACTGGTGGGAAGTCATTGTCCCGAGAACGAGGGCCCCCCCGGATGGCAGATTCGCTCTCGTGGTGAGGCACCCGGGGAGATGATGCGCCCGGAGCGAGGGAAAGTGCGCACTGCTCCACAGCAGTAGGGAGCAATTCAAGGATAAGAGGAGGCGAGACCGCACCCCTCCCTGTCTGTTGATGTATGCCACCACTGCTCTCTGTCCTCAACCACTGGCCTGCCAACAATGGGAGAAAGTGAATGAGCGCTATGTACACCGTGAAAAAGCTCCAGGTTATTGATGTGCAACACTGCCCACAACCCCTGAATTGAGCTGCCCTCGCACAGCGCAGCCCCCTCCCTTGGGGACGTCATGATCACCTTGCGGGATATAACTCAACCCATGGGGGTACCCAGCAACAACAGCCACAGGTCCCTCCACCGAGCCAAAGCCCATAAGCATGACGGGGACACCTGGAGTGACCGGTTTAGGTGGCGCAATGCGTCCAAGTGAGTGTATTTCACTCACCGCTGGAAAGGTCGCATCAGCAACAGCCCGGGGGGAACCACAGCTATCATAGAAGTCACCTGTGAACACCAAGGAACTTGGGGTAGAAACAATCTGTTTAAGTGCCGACGTTTGCCTGAAGCCCTGTCCACTGGGTTCGGGGGCTTCGGTTACCAATGACCTACCCTGATTGGCAGTTCCACTTGGGGGTACTGTTGTCACAGCGAACATCTGGGGAGGGGGGCAAGGGGGGACCCCAGCCGGTTCCACCTCCCCTCTCATTGCGCTAGGTGCGCGGGGGCTGCACACATTAAAAATAAAACCAGGAAAACGTTATCATGGAGGTGATCATGCCCACCGGTCATAGGTACCGGTGACACCGCACCTTGTAACCCAGCTGGTAAAGGGACAGAGAGCTCTGAAAAATGGACCCCATCTGTGATAACAGATGGTGTGTGGGATAAAAGCATGATTGACAATAGCCTACCGAGCCCATAACCTGTATCACTAAGTACCTCATAGGGACCAGTGAGCTAGAGGGAGGAACCAGCAAAGAATCCCAGTAATAAGACACCTATGGAAAGTGGTGCCCCCTTGTGGACAGAGAGCACCTGGGGTTGTGCTTCCGTGACACTGTATAGCCCGTGATATGATGTATTTTACACAGGATTTGTTAATGTGTTTGATATTATGTGTTACATAGGATTTTGAGGATGAGGACATTCCATTTATTTATGTCACTGGTGGGTGCCAGAAGGTATGCTTGCCAAGGAAGACTGGGGGGCCACTGATGTTACTTTTAGAATGAGTATGTGATGGAATGTCCTGACTAGGGTGCAAGATGATACCATATAGGGTGATACTATTGTAGTTGGGAGTGTATTCTAACAATGATTGGCAACTGTTGGGTAGAATTAGCTTGCCAAGCAGTATATAAACGGAGAGATTTTGTATGCCTATCATTCAAATAGTGAGATGCAACCCACGTGTATCTTGTTATGATGAATCCGGTGGGGAGTCCAAATGACAACATGCAGCTTGTCATGTTGAATCCGGTACCGTATATTAAATATATGTATCAACTCTCCATCTAAGTGTCAAATATCTTCTTGCATCCTGAATTACTTGATACCAGTGAAACTCATCATAACAGATTGGCGTCTAAACTAACAGGATGCAGTTCACAGCCGAACTAACAGGTAAGCAGACTTTTATTTTTTTGATTATGTTAAATTCTGCTTATCTGTGGTAAAGCTGAGCTGTAATGAACATTTAAAATTCAATATTTTTTTGAGGGGAATAAATGAGTGGTATTCGAGTATGTAAACATATGTAAGAGGAATATCAAATTAGACAATGACATGGTGCTATGATTCAAAATAGAGTGTTCAGAGTAATGAGTAAAAACAACAGAGGAGAAGGAGAGTGGGTTTAACAAGATTGGGCGCAGGGTCCTTTAATGTGTACGACATTATAAATATAGAAAAATATAGGTTTGAGTCCTTAATGTGTACGACATTATAAAGAAGGAAAAATATAGATTTGAGTCCTTTGGTGTGTTGAATCATCATAAAGTGTTAGGTTTGAGTAAAGGTTAGAGTCCTTTGTTACGAAGTTCAAGTCCTCAACAAGCGTTGTTAAAGGTTAGAGTCCTTTGTATAAGCCCTATAAGAGAGAATTAGTCCTTTGTGAATTACTCAAAACGGTCAGGAGAGAGAGAGAACAATAACTGATACGGCATAAAGAATCGAGCAGATACATGTTGAATCATGGCAACAAACTACATTTAAATAAAGATCAAGTTGGGGATTTGATTCAAATATTTTATTACTAACATTGCATGAATTAATATATAAACATGGGGAGTCAACTTAGTAGACCTGAATCTGGCAAGACAATCACAATTGATGATGATAGTGACATATATTATTGGTTATTTATAGAATCTTATGGAAGTCAGGCTAATAAAATATGTAATCCTAAAATCAGTTATAGTAAAATGTTAATGTGATGGAATTGACATTCCAAGTTTGGCCCCTTTTGTAGAATAAGATATTTCTGCAGGTTATAAAAGTATTGATTAAGTGTGTTTGGAAAATAGTGTGTGAATATGGAAATATGTATTAATCTGAAGGTTGGATAATAAAAGATAGAAATGGGTATGATAAGATGATTGAGATTTGGATAATAAGCTTTGATATAATGTTATCTTGTGGTTCCGTACATCAATGCCCATCATAGTATATCACGGAGTGATATTGAGAGTGGGATGTAGTTTAGAGAGTAGCGACAAGTCTATATTTTCTGGGAGACTTTAATGGGGTTTCCGGAAGGTTAGAGAACCATTGAGGATCCCATGACAGGTAGGTCAGTGTCCGGGAAACAAACGTTTTTTGTTTGTTTTTTGGTTCCGCTGGGAGTATGTTTGAAGAAGCTGATTTGTGTCGATTGAGAATCGTTAAAAAACACGAAGGGATTGGTTGATGTGAGTACCTAAGGATTTCTAACGTTCTATATGGATTATGTGAGTATATGAAAATATGATGAATTTTATGTGTGTAATCAATTATTAGAGACTTGATAAAGTAATAATTGGAATAATATTCATATGCTAACTTGCGCACCTAAAATGTAGACGTACGTGAGGGGTGGGAAATAATACATAGATAATTTGATGAATATAAGATTAAGCATTATATGACTGTCTACAAACTAGGGGTAATAGTCTTACAAAATGATTGGCGTATGTCCACTTTTTGGAAAACATAGGAAATTGACTTAACCTGATTATGTAACTATTAAGGGATTTTCTCCGTCCGGGTACAACATGTAAGAAAAAACGGCCCATAAGGTTTGGAAATTAACAATGTAACTTATAATATAGTACAAAGCCAATTTAGTGTTTCAATCAAACTAATTATCATTAAGGAGCTAATGTAATTGGGAAATGAGAAGGTCGAATTGAATGGTTTGGGTAGACTGGAATGACAATAATGTTTGCTAACAAGGTGAATGCAAATATGCTATTGGTTATTGGTGGTTTATGGATAAGCTTTACCAATGCCATGTTTTACTCCGCGGGTGAATGAGAGTTGTGAAGGCTGAGCTATATCGGGATGTAAAGGATGCAGGGGGTAATTTGAAGCAGAGATCTGAATAGTTGAATTGGAAACGTTCTTTGACAATTTTTTATTATTATTATACGATTCTATAGTTTGCGTAACACCAGTTATGCAGACAGTTACTGAATTCTAAAACGTTAATCTGTTTCCGTTACGTGGAACAGGGGGTTGCAGGTAGTTTTGATTATTACGCTGACGGGGCAGCACCAACTTTCTGAAGGTTCTAGATTTGGTGATAAACAGTTTTATATTTTTGATAAATCAATGCAACAGGTTGCGATGATTAGATTAGCGTCAATGGGTTCTAGTTTTATATTAGAAGGTGTCTAGTCAACTTAATGAAACATTGGTATTATCTGATGTGTTTTGAGTAGGATTCTTTCTTCCAGGATTGATATGTTAAGGAACAAGGACTATTCAACCCCAAAATCATCTCCATTTGATCCCATATCAAATTATTATGGTATCGTTACTGGATCAATGTCCAACGACATAGTTAATATCTGTTTCGCCTTACATTGTTCCTGTCACCTCTCTAAATGTCATATTTTATTTAGTCGCCAATATAATCATTACTTCGCATAAAGAATCAGTGATATTTTATCCCAGGCATCTATTATCAAAGTTGTTTGAGACGTTGTCTCCTACGGAGAATTACATAAAATGAAGTCTAAAGGGTAATAAAGTAGGGATGCTCATTGCTAACTCAGAGAACCTTAGGTGGTTTTCATCTTATGAGAGATTTTAGGTCATCTTATTCTGGAGTAGTCACAAGTAATGTTATTGAGGGTTTTCTGAGTTAAAAGAAACAGTGATGTAGCCTGGTCATGGCCATTTTTTGGGGGGGTTTTATTTTATTTTTATTTTAAATATGGTTTGCAAATAACCACACACAATAAACTCGTTATGTATGTTTGGTAGTGGTGTTAAAGCATGTTTGACTCACTGAGTGGACTATTTCATTTTGTTTTGGGGGTTTTCATGGATTAGAAATGATATGTATTAAAGGGGCACACACATGTCATTTTTTGAAGTTGTATTTTCTGAGTGAGTTTTAATAAAAAATGTGATTTATTTTTAAAATAACTGTACTAAGGACTGATTGAACACTTGGGATACTACAGGTATGAAATGTTTTCACTGTTGTTAAATGATTAGTCTACTATAGAGTGAAACACTTATTTGAAGGATTTGAATGACCTCTCACCTCTGTCCTGACTTTCTAGTGTGATTTGATCACCCACACTCGAAAACCGAGAGACATAGAATGATGAATTTAAAGTCATTAATTATACCGAGTTGAGGGTCATTGGTAATACTGACAATTGTGAAGAAGTTTATAGTTCATAGCCATATATATGATTCGGAACATAACAATGACAGAGAGAGAGAGCGCTAGCCCTGAATGAGGGACACCTGTCGCTAGTCAATTTTATTATTCCTTGAATTAACTTATGGCATACAATTAAGTGAAGATATTATCAAAGGTTGTCGTTTTAATTTCATTTATTATTTTGGTTTAACAGGCAATGTTGTTGTTTTGTTTTTTGAACGCATGAATCACTTCCTAATCTCAAGGCTACTCCTGACTGAAGAGAAGACATGGTACAGTAGCATACGGTGCCTCACCTAACAATATTCTTAAGACTTTCTTCCCAAGGCTTCTCTGCCCAACCTAGCAGGATAATCTGAGTGTTGTCTGCGCCCTGGAGACTGGCGGTGAAGGATTATAGAAGTAAGAGCTGGACAGACCCTAGGTGGAGAGGTCAGTACTAGTTGTTGCTGGCTACCTCAATGGAGGGGAAAGTAGCAGAGAGAGATACCTGCATCCATGTGTCCCACTGTAGGAGTGTTCCAAACCCAGAGAAGGAAGATGGCACCGCCACTGCGGAGCATTGTTTTATTTTGTGTCTGTGTTTGTGTGTCTTTGCAGCAGTGACTTTGAGCTTCCCTATTGGTACGCTGCCAGAAGGACACACTCCACAAAAAGATGTTGATAAATTGAGAATGATTCTGCCTGAGCCCGAGACCCTAGTGACGGAAGAAGGTCCAGAGATAAAAGGACCATACATCGTCACCCAGGCTACACTAACGGCTGTACGGATAGAGGGAAGATTGACCTGGTATCATCTAAACCACTGCACCAGAGTACCATGAGGAAACCGACGACCTAGAGATGAGATGGGAGACGATGGCAATGGGAATGCTACTGGCAATGGGAATGCAATGGGAATGCTACTTGCTCTGGCTGATTCCCTCAGCGGAGGGACAGACCTCCAAGAACATCCAAGATCTTCCAAAATTTCAAGAATCACCTGACTTCCACACCATCCATTTCTCTGTCTGTGGAGGGTTTCCCTAACAGAAATTGAGATCTAACTTGCTGATCCTGTGACTCTGAGGTGAAGTCGACAGGGTGATAAGGGGAGTACAATTAATGCCTGTGCCATTAAACCCCTACAACTCATCCAGAATGCCGCAGCCCGTCTGGTGTTCAACCTTCCCAAGTTCTCTCACGTCACCCCGCTCCTCCGGACACTCCACTGGCTTCCAGTTGAAGCTCGCATCTGCTACAAGACCATGGTGCTTGCCTACGGAGCTGTGAGGGGAACGGCATCTCCGTACCTTCAGGCTCTGATCAGTCCCTACACCCAAACGAGGGCATTGCATTCATCCACCTCTGGCCTGCTGGCCCCCCTACCTCTGCGGAAGCACAGTTCCCACTCAGCCCAGTCAAAACTGTTCGCTGCTCTGGCACCCCAATGGTGGAACAAGCTCCCTCACGACGCCAGGACAGCGAAGTCACTCACCACCTTCCGGAGACACTTGAAACCCCACCTCTTTAAGGAATACCTGGGATAGGATAAAGTAATCCTTCATCCTCCGGGGAATGAAGGGGTTGGTCAACTGGGCCCGTAATTGATTTGGACTGATCTAAAATTATTATTTGGGGCATCAGGTTGATTGAGGAGGACTACACACTGCTAAATTTATAGTAATTGGGATTAAGAATGCATTGTGATAATGATCTGTAGTTATTCTCATGATGAGGAAGGTAATACTAGAATTCTGGATTGTTATACTGTATGTAATATAAGTGTACATTCTGAGAGTGGTGATATGTGCTAATTTGAGGGTTTTTAACTTCGATTGATAAGACCCATATGAATCACTAAGCATTGTTATTCTAAATTTGGGTTGGATAATTAATTTGAATATTTTTCAGTAGACTATAGTTACATATATTCAGACTCAGTGAACTATAAGATCAACATAGTTAATCAATGAACACGGAGATAGGGTTACATCTATGTTGATATGCAAGAACTGAATTGGTTCCTATCATGGGGTTCAGTATGTGTGACATAGGAATGTTTATGCTATTTTCATCTGATCTGACCTTGGGTTGAATTCCTCAATCCTAACTAATCCAAGGCTGTCCTGATTTATCAGTGAATGAAGGAGTGTTATCCTTTGCCTCTATCCTAAGGCATATTAGTGGAACGGAGTCAGGGTTGAACAGAGTTCAGACTAAACATGGTACCTACTAATAGTCCAGCAATAGGGTCTTAAATGGCACTCATTAGACAATATGCAATTTATAATCGCATTACATGGGATGCTTTTACAGCAGCTAAAGGGATAGTGTATGCGATTGTAGGGGAAGATGCATATTGTACATACCATCAGATGAGGAAGGTTTTGGGAATTTAACTAAAGCTATGGAAAATATTAGAGAAATACAGGATGGGATTAGTGATTACAGCGGTATCAGTCAGTATGAATGCAAGGAGGGAGAGTGCAAATTCTTCATCTATATCATGTTATTCAAGTGTCCATTGATAATGTTGATTGAGTTATATGAGGAATTTACTCCAATCCTATGTAGAGCTATGGGAGAATATTTTATTTTGGGAATCACATTTTATGTGAATTGTTTGGTTTAAGTAAATGTTATATCTGTGGAATTTTACTTACAACAGAAAAATTAAGAAAATGGGGGATTGATATGACATATTTTACACAGGATTTGTTGATGTGTTTGATATTTTGTGTGTTACATAGGATTTTGAGGATGAGGACATTCCATTTATTTATGTCACTGGTGGGTGCCAGAAGGTATGCTTGCCAAGGAAGACTGGGGGGCCACTGATGTTACTTTTAGAATGAGTATGTGATGGAATGTCCTGACTAGGGTGCAAGATGATACCATATAGGGTGATACTATTGTAGTTGGGAGTTTATTCTAATAATGGTTGGCAACTGTTGGGTAGAATTAGCTTGCCAAGCAGTATATAAACTGAGAGATTTTGTATGCCTATCATTCAAATAGTGAGATGCAACCCACGTGTATCTTGCTATGTTGAATCCGGTGGGGAGTCCAAATGACAATAGGCCACTCACGTGCAGCTTGTCACGTTGAATCCGGTACCATATATTAAATACATGTATCAACTCTCCATCTAAGTGTCAAATATCTTCTTGCATCCTGAATTACTTGATACCAGAGAAACTCATCATAACAGCCCGCCATAGCTCAGCCCTTTTATGGGCACAGACGGAGGCACTGTTGTCACAGTACTGTATGCTAGCCGACGTCCAACATGCGACTTATCAGTCTTGCCAAGCCAGTAGCCAGCTACCTGGCATTATCCCCCGCGGGCTAGAACTAGCCAAGCCTGATGCCAGCACAGAGCTAGACGAAGAAAACCGAGTGGCGTCTTCCTTCAGTCTAGAGAATCTCTCTGACCGCTGCACAGTCCATTTAGAATAAACAAATGACTGAACACTATGCTAAATGAGATAGCTACACAAACAATTCCTCCAGGAATCACCAGTGGCAGTACGCTAGCTAACTCGCCTTGATCAGTCAGCTAACCTGGCTAGCACGCTATACAGCGCTGTTTAGCTAGCCTGATCCCGTCCACATAAGACCCGATCATCGACCAAGTCTGGGAAGAGGTAAGCGGTGCTTGACCGAGGCAGGGCACAGGCGGCAGAGAGTGCCCACCGACCTAGCCGACCTCTCCCTTCAAGTCGCCTCCCTTAGCCAGCGACAGAGCGCACAGCAACCGGGTTGAGCTAGGGCAGCTGTCGCATTCCTCAGCCCAGGCAGACAAGACACTTGATCAACCAAAGCCCCAATTCAAACTCACGAAACCAGTTACTAAGCTTTAACACACAATGTCCAGAAGGATGAGCATGCCCTCCTTAAGTGGGATAGTTAAGTTGGAGCAAAGCCTGATATATTTCGTGTTTATTTTAAAGAATGCGTGAAATTGTTCTGCTAAGCTCAAGGTGAAGAGCATTGAAGGAATGAGTTCTTTGGCCTTGTCAGGCGTGATTCTAACGTTCTTCAGTAGAGAACGCTAGCGCGCAAACTCCCCATAGCTGTGTCGTACCGAGTTGACCGACTGAAAGGGAACCACAGAGAGTATTATATCCTCATGTAGGGGTGTTGTCTAAAGTTCTAAAGCGTCTTTTACTGTATTACTAACCATAGCCTAAATAAGATGGCCCTCCCACACTGCTCTCTGCTGCTACAGCAAAACAAACAAACAAACAAACAAACCAACATACAAAAACACACGCAAACAGCCCACACACTATGCCTACTCACTATGCCGCTGAGTCATTGAGCTGGTATTCTCGGGAACGTGTGAAGCAGCTCTGCACCCCGCTGTCGGACCACAGGCGGCGGATCACTTTGGACAGGTCATCGGGCAGGATGCCCTGCTCCTCAGCAGCAGCCGACAGGGAAAAGAGCTGGCGGGCGTCATCCTGCAGGGGCGGGAGGGGACAGGAGAGGGCCATTATGGCCAGGGCTAGGATGCTGCAGGTCAGACATACCACAGGACTACAGAACAGTCATTGCCACAGACATCACAGAGAGTGAGGGCTTATGTTTAAATCTCAGGAGGGAGGGAGAACCCACATTATCAACAAGCAAACACATCTGCACTGATGAGGCAAGATCTCATCATAAATAGTTAATGGGTCTCTCTAGCCACAAGAGACAATGATTGAGTGACTCAGATTAAGCTAATAAATATTGGTTTGTTTTGACAGGTGGCCAATGGCCCAAGGTCAATGGTGCCACAGTTTAAATACATAGCTTTATATATTGTTATGACATCACCGGGGACCTGTCATAACCGGAAGCCAGGCAATCTCCACTGTGTGGATGGCTAATATGGGAGATATATTGGTGTCTGTGGACAAGGTGTCTGGCTGATAAATAATGCAGTGTTGTAATAAAGTGTGACAGTGGTGCAGCCAGTGGCAGGCAGGGGAAAGATAGATTTCCTCTGGGTGTTTCTCCCACTACTATCTGTACCGTAAATAGACAGGAATGAATGGGATGATGGTGATGATGACACAACAGAAGTCAGTCGCCAATGTGAAGACAAGGGGCTAGCAAGTCAGTAAGCTCTGTGCACACCCAGCTACTGTAGAATCCCTACCTAATCAGGCATCCATCTCTCTACAGTGAGATGAACACCTGTCTAGGTTCAGAGAGCCAGCCATCTCCTTTTTCTATTGTATTAAGTATGTATGTATTCTGTGTTATTATTCAGTTAGCTAGTAAATAAATAATTAAGCCAATTTGTGTAGTGCTGAATCATAAGTAAGGCAGTCAGTTTTGTTTAGAAGTAATAAAAACATAAATCTAGGCTATGTTGAATGGGCGCAGATGGCGATGGCTTTCTTACTGCTGCCAAGAGTTGTGCGCATCTGTGCGTGACGTTAGTGTGTCGTGTACTGGAAAAGGGTCTATACATAGAGAGTGAACAGTACCCAGACGAGATGAGACAACTTTTTCTGAGCTAGGCGAAATCATGCATCACCGTCATTAACATATATCCAAGTAAATGCCAATAGAAAAAAAGCTCAACAAAGAAAAATGCAGCTATAGTGTACTGTCATTCCAGGTTCAATGTTTGACTTGACTGAATTAGCTGAAGTTGGCTAGCTAGCTAGTAAGTGAGAAGAATGTTATTGAGCCTGCATAGCAACCATTTTGTTTAGAACGGTTGACCACTCCTTTTGCATAGCAACTATGCAAAAATAATTAACAACCAGATTTTTGTCCGGCTATGTCTTCTGGTGGAAGAATGAAATTTAACCAAATGGGGTTTTCAATGGGGCTTTCAAGCTTTTTTTTCTAATGTGGATTTCAAGCTTCTGAATCTGGCAGGTCATATTGAGATTGACTTTATAATTTAAAGGTAGACTCAGCGAGATAACGTTGCCATGAGCAGCACCTCAGATATTGGGCGTGTTTGAGTGGTAAGGCTAAAGCAACCGACTGTAGACGAAAGTCGAGGAGTGAAGTCGGGGTAGGTGCATCTGTGACAGCCGAAAGTCGGACACTATTGTGGTTTTCCAACAGCAAGGCTCAGATCAACTTGGCAGTGGTGCCATTGTTTATAAAATGTTTTCTTTATAATGTCAAAATAAAAAACATATCTAACCGATATCACACATTCACAAACTGAAATCATAATATAATATTATGTGTGTACATTGTACAATCAATTAGTGAGGGAGAGCCTCAAATATTACATTTATTGGTACCTGTATATATCCACTGTATACACAAATTGTGGCAAATTGGTTCCTGTTTCAGTCATCTCTTTGGTCACATTCGTGTGGGTCAAACAAAAACACCCTAATGATTGGTTGACAATAGAGCCTCCCACAATGCATGCAATGCCTGCAGAGGAAGTTGGTGAAGAGCAACTGCAGAAACTTGCAGTCGACTGCAGTCAAAACCGTTGATCAAATTATTTTTGTAAAGTTCATGCAGTTGACATGTAGGCGCAAGTCAGACATTTTTTATCCCCAGAATGAAACACACTTTGAAAGGCAGTGACCAACGATGGTCACCGACTTGACAAAAGTGATCTGCTCTAACACGGCCATTGAGATGAGCACAATGAAAGACTTTGTTCTCACACAGTCACACAGAGTATCTGCTCAGGTGCACCGGTGCGCTTCACGCTGCCACAACAAGTTAAGCCTCACACTTCAACGGTCCTGGTTGTTGCGGAAATTGGCCCACAACTACTGTTTACTTCTCGCATCTACGTCATCTCGCTGAGTCTACCTTTAAACCTAACCTAACCTAACCTACTGTATGACCTGACCCACAGTGGCAAGAAGTGACATCCCAAAAAACACCAAAACTATACAACACATATATGACTCCTACCCTCCCACACATACTTTATGTCCCTAACACTAAAACTAAAACTGAAACTAAATAATATAAAAACAAAATAAAAATGTTTTGATAAAACTGAAACTAAGTAAAACTAGTAAAGTGGATCTGAAAACGAACTGAAACTAAACTGAATTTCAAATAAAAATCTTAAAACTAATAGGAATAAAAACTCATATAAAAACACAAAACTACAGTATAATAGTCTTGGAGTGCAGTTCACAGATTATTTTTCTCTTGTATTTTGGGTATCTTTCTCTGACATGAAATGTCAAAGCAAATGAAATGACACAGCATATGGAGGCACGATTTCCTCTCCTCTGCATCCTTCCTGGGTGCTGGGCTTAGGATGACTCACTGAGCCAATTCTGGGCACCAGTATGTGTGTGTGTGTGTGCACAAGTGTGTGTGTCTATGCACTGTTCTCTGTGTGTTCTTGTGCATCACTGTCTATGCGTACATGTTGTCTGTTGTCTGAATGTACTGTATGAGAGCATGTTTGTGGCAGCCGGTGCACTAATTGCCTGCATAGGAGGCAAAGTATCATTAGGTCCAGCGACACACTGTATGAAGGATGGTCTGAAAACACAGAGGAGTGTACCCATCCATCCTCCCTTAATTACCAAGGCAGCCTCTCTCCTCATCCCTGTTAGACCCTCAGGCCATGTGAAGACTAGAGTACAGTTATAAAGCACACCCATGCATCCTGCAGCTACAGTCTCAAGTGAAGCCCTCTAATATATACGGTCATACACTTCCTACAAATGTGTTTGCCCTCTTTGAGAAACACACTGACAGTTTGTTCACAGGCTGAGCCCTCTTCATGGTAGCACTGGAATGGATTTGCTCTTACTGCTGACTCATTGAGTGTGACAGATGAGACCAGCGAAGCTGTGTGTGTGTGTGTGTGTGTATGTGTGTATGTGTGTGTGTGTGTGCCTGCGTGTGTGTGTGCCTGCATATGTGTGTGTGTGTGTGTGTGTGTGTGTGTGTGTGTGTGTGTGTGCGTGTGTGTGCGCATGTGTCTGTAAATAAGAAGAAAGACTTGAAGATGGGTTGGGAATGAAGCCTTCCTTATCAGCCTGAGGTGATATGCTATCATAGTCATCGTTTGATGTTGATGAACAGCAAATGCCCCAAGTCTCCAGATAAATTATATGAAGTAAAAAAAGGTAGAAACCATTTAGGTAAAACTGAAGCAAATCACTTCTATCCAGCTTTGTCTGGGCTGAATGATGCATTTGCAGGTGGCAGCAACAGGGTCGTTCCACGAAATGAGTGCCTTTTGCATTCCTTTGATATTTTAAGTAGCAATTGTGCACTAATATTTAATTAAAAAGGCCTGTTATAGTAAATGAAGTGCCCTTTAATATAGACCACATGGAAAACTATATATACACTACATGGTCAAAAATATGTGGACACCTGCTTGTCGAACATCTCATTTCAAAATCATGGGCATTAATAAGGAGTTGGTCCCCCATTTGCTGCTTTAACAGCGTCCACTCTTCTGGGAAGGCTTTCCACTAGATTTTGGAAAATTGCTGCGGGGACTTGTTTCCATTCAGCGTCAAGAGCATTAGTGAGGTCGGGCACTGATGTTGGGCAATTAGGCCTGGCTCGCAGTCGGCGTTCCAATTCATCCCAAAGGTGTTCGATGGGGTTGAGGTCAGGGCTCAGTGCAGGCCAGTCAAGTTCTTCCACACCGATCTCGACAAACCATTTCTGTATGGACCTCACTTTGTGCACTGTCATGCTGAAACAGGAAAGGGCCTTCCCCAAACTTTTGCCACAAAGTTGGAAGCACAGAATCGTCTAGAATGCCATTGTATGCTGTAGCGTTAAGAATTCCCTTCACTGGAACTAAGGGGCCTAGTCTGAACCATTAAAAAACAGCCCCATACTATTATTCCTCCTCCACTAAACTTTACAGTTGGCGCTATGCATTGGGGCAGGTAGTGTTCTCCTGGCATCCGCCAAACACAGATTTGTCAGTCGGACTGCCAGATGGTGAAGAGCGATTCCACTGCTCCAGAGTCCAATGGCGGCGAGCTTTACGCCACGTCAGCCGACGCTTGGCATTGCGCATGGTGATCTTAGGCTTGTGTGTGGCTGCTCGGCCATGGAAAACCATTTCATGAAGCTCCCGATGACGTTGCTTCCAGAAGCAGTTTGGAACTCGGTAGTGAGTGTTGCATCCGAGGACAGGCAATTTCTACACGCTTCAGCACTCGGCGGTCCTGTTCCGTGAGCTTGTGTGGCTTGTGTGGCCTTGTTGGAAAGGTGGCACCCTATGACGGTGCCACGTTGAAATTCACTGAGCAATTCAAAATGGTCTATTTTCAATGTTTGTCTATGGAGATTGCATGGCTGTGTGCTCAATTTTATACACCTGTAAGCAACGGGTGTGGCTGAAATAGCCAAATGCACTAATTTGAAGGGGTGGCCACAAAATTCAGCATTCTGACATGTCCCTCTGTGCATCCTCTGTGCCTTCTAAGAAGATTTTACCCCACTTAATCCCAACATGTATCCATGTTTTCACCATCATTGTAAAGCCCTAGTTATTTTGTTGCTTTAACAAAGTCATTTCTGAAGATTATTCTGTATTTAATGTGATTAGTGATTCATTTGAAAATCACAACCTGTCCCTCATTTTAAGGTCAACCCTGTTACGCGAACTGAACACTAGTTTTAATATGGTGAAACTATTCCTTTTTAGATATTTTTTTCAAAAAAACATCAACATCTTAATAATCAAATCAATCAATCAGCGTAAAAGCAGGTGAACTGGTTCTACTCTTATTGGAAATGTTCTGGTGTTTTGTGGTGGAAGACTGAGCGGGTCGAGCATAACACGTCAACCCTGTTACCCACAGGCTAGAAATGTTTTAACAAATATTTTTTTGGGGGCACAAAACAAGCTTCCGTTCCTGTTACAAGGGGATTCATGGATGATTTAAGATGAAGTCATCAACCCTGTTACAGTCAACCCTGTTACTTTATCACTTAATAGGCATTATAATATATTTTTTAATTTAACCTCTTAAGATGGGAAAACATGTTATTTATTTAGCTTAACAGAATGTTAAAATTACATGAAATAAAAATGTTTTTTTCACCAAGTTACACTATTCAAAAGGTGCCTAATTGGTGGAACAACCCAGCAGCAGCGTTATTTTTTGAGACAGGGAATTCAATTTGAGGTGCACAGTGCCTACACTGTGGAAATTGCCTGCTAAAGAAATCTGCTCGTGAAATGTGTCCTGCCAGCAGCTATAAATAAACCCCTTCCAATAAACAGTTCAATCCGAGCGCCTTCTTTTCATTTTTCAGCACACTTCATGTTTCTTCATTATCAAGCCTGCATGGCCCTCATCGAGGCAGGAAAACCCACTCACAGCCTCAAACTCCTCTCTCTCAATCACTCTCTAAACCTCCTCACTCTCTCTCTATCTCCCTGAGCACTGTGTGTGTGTGTGTGTGTGTGTGTGTGTGTGTGTGTGTGTGTGTGTGTGTGTTTGTTGTCCATTGTTATTACAATTCTAAATAATAAAAATACAAAGTCAACCAAAGCAAAGTTGGTAGAATGTTGGCATCTAGAATGTTTGGTTGATCAGAGCAACAGTGTTGATTTGAAACCCATTAGAATACAGTTACATTTTAGAATATGATGATATCACAATTGAAAAGAGCAAGTTTACTTAACCTCTCAAGGATCAGACCCTTCTTTTCAATTTCCGCCTAAAATGACCTGAAGCCAGGATATGCATATTCTTGGTACATTTTGAAAAGAAACACTGTAAAGTTTGTGGAAATGTGAAATTAATGTAGAAGGACATAACACAATATATCTGGTAAAAGATAAAACAAACAAAAAAACATATGTTTTCTAATTATATTTTTGTTGCATCATCTTTGACATGAAAAAGAAAAGCCATACATTCAGATAGGAAGCTGAATGGAATTTGGATGTTGTCTACAAGAGGGAAACAGTGTATGTGCAAAGTTTCAGACTGATACCTTCAAGAATGAGGGAGCTACATAACATATAGTATGAAGTCACCCAGGAGTCCCTCGAGTTTGCCCAAATGTACCCAAGTGGCCGAATTGGTAAATTGATACATTTTCAAGCACATAACTATAGAGAACATACACTCCCAGGAATGTCATACATGATGGATCATTAGCTTCCCTACATAAAAGGTACTAACAGGAGATGTGACGAGAATGTTGATTCAATGCCTCCCAACACAGAAGTGAACTATTTAAGATAAGGGCCAAGTTAGCAGCCAACACTGATCTAATGTCATAAGTGAACACACCACAAACCACACACAAAGTGATTTTTATTTTATTTTAAATATATATATGTACAGCTCTGGAAAAAATTAAGAGACCACTGCAAATATTTCTTAAATCAGCATCTCTACATGTATGACAGCCATTCCATTCCAGTGTCTGCTGAATTCCAACACAGGCACAGTCTAAACTATATTCACTAAGTCCTCATCTACTGGTTCTGTGACACTTCCCGGTCGATTTCTGCTATAATCCCGTCCAAATCTGTATATTTGGACTTTGATTTAGCTTGTCCAGTATTTGTAGCCATATTGTACTTTCAAAATTTGCAGAAAACGTTGTTTATTAAATCGAGCTGTGCGTAACGTTTTGCGCCACTTCCTTGTTTAGATTTCCAATGGACACTAAACCGTGTTGTGCGCGTGCTGAATACACAGGCTTTTCCTCAGAAAAAGGACCATCTCATTCTCCTGTAAATGCCAGCTCTGGCATTCTAGCTAGCTTTGTTTCAAAACGATAGGTGGTCATTGGACCAAGATACAGTCAATCAAGTGAACACCGCCCGCCTCATTGGTGCGTAATCATGTCAGTTCTTGGTGGGCTCAAATAGATTTTGTGTAGCCTATACCTCATGCAAAATTATGAAAAAAACGTTATGTTGCCTTCTTGAGTATCTGAGGATCGCAGAAAATCAGAACTTGACAGGGTGAAACAAGGTGTAGCATTTATATTATATCAAAATGTTTTGTTGCAAGTTGAATAGGTCGGAATTCAGGCAAAACTCTGTATACAACATTAATCATGTTATATAACAATTTATTTTATTAAACAAAACAACTCTACATTTTATCTCTGGGACCCTCAGGATGACAAATCAGAGCAAGATTACTGAATGTAAGTACATTATTTACTTTGAATGTATCAAACCAGTTGCCTTGATAAAAGTGTTTTGTTGTTATGCACTATCTACAAACAATAGCACGGTCTTTCCCCCTTTAATAGCTACTGTAAATTGGACACTGCAGTTAGATTAACAATAATTTAAGCTTTCTGCACATATAAGACATGTATATGTCTGTGAAAATTTGCTTTTGTTTACAACGTCATTGTAGTCACTTCATCCATATCGAGCAACAACTGTCCCGATTTCGGGACACCCATCCAGTAGAGGTTAAGTAAAGTCGAGGGCCGGCAAACCATGCCAATATATCCTCCAAACACCGGCTTCGACGGCATTAACACTTTTATACAACGTGTTACCAACATATTCAAATAATGTGTGAGTCTCAGGTGCCAGACTTATTATGGACAGAGCACTCCATCTACAGTGGACTGATCGACAGTGCCAGCCCAGTTATAATACATGTTGATCCCAGAAAGTTTATCTCTTCCCTTCTGAATTGGACGATGTATTTTATAAATGTTAATCTTAAAATAATATACATTTAATAAGTGTGAAGCTGAAAGTGAATATCCAACAGAAATTGGTAATACATATTAAGAGTAACATTGTTAGGGTATACTAAAATGAAAACAATGCCTTCCCATAAGGAGAAAGTTATCATGTTTGTTATGTTTTGTTTTTAAACCTTACAATAGGGGTAAAAGCAGAACATTTTTTGAGAGTGATCCGTGTGTATTAGCAGTAGTGATTGGGAGGGTCTTGAGAGTCCTAGTTGAAGGAAACAGATATGGAGACTAGTGAAAGTAACATAGTGAATGGTAATATTATTGGTTTTCAGATAGCACTCTAAAAATGCAATAACTTTCAATACAAAGTCACATGACGAACAGAGGGCCTTGGGACATTATATTAGAGGCTGCCATCTGGTGTTTGGGTTAGAGATAAGCTTCCTGTGGACAAATAGATAACCACCAGTGAAAATAAGTGCTACTCACTGAACTCAAAAAGGCAGTAAGGGACATAGTGGGACATTTGGGACAGAGGTATGAATAATTGAATAAGATACATTTTTGACAATTTCCTATTATTACTCAATTCTATAGTTTGGGTAACACTAGTGATTTAAGTATGAAGGTAATGTCATCTAAAACAATAATCTGTTTCCATTATGTGGAACTGTGTCAAAAATGGAAGTAGATCCAAGTAAATGTTTTTAGTACCGAATATTGAGCTGATAAGCCAGCACCAACTTTTTGAAGGACCTAGCAGATTTGTTAAACAACAGGTTTCATATTTTTACTAGTTGATGTAACAGGGACAGTCAGTACAGGACATATGTCAATGCAACAGGTCAAAATGATAAGATTACAAGAAAGGGGCTCTGGAATTGTTTACTTTAGAAAGTGCGTATTCCACTTAACGGGACACTGTATCATCTGATGTGTCTGAAGTATGATTCTGTATACGCATGGTTTTATCAAGACTTCCTGCCCAAGATGCAGTAAACTCGATTAAGATTAAGAATTTTTAGGACTGACTAAGTTTACCAATGATTCTGTATCTCTCCCTTTGAAAGGCTTCCTGAGGCAGGTGCCTTAGTTATTGAGACTGTGTACTATACAGTTTAAAGGTACCCGGATCCGGATGTTAAGGGAGCTCCTAAATGTTAAGGGAGCTCCCCATTTTGTTTGTTTCTACCCTACGTTTTACCACACACGCCAGCACCCACACACAACCCACTTGTTATGAATATTTGTGAGTGGTTTTAATACTGTGTTTGATTTATTGTGTGGGGTCTTTTTATTTTGGTTTTAGTGGGTTTTTCACGGGTTAGAAAGGATGCACCTTAAAGGGCACACAAATGAAATTTTCTGAAGTATCTATTGTCCGAGTTTTGGTTCCACACATGTAAATTCTCTTGATAAGAAATGTACTGAAAAACCCAATGTACCTGGTACACAAAATGTTTGGAATGTTTGAAATGAGTCTGAGTTACAGGGAAAGAAATGGGAAATAAACACTCTGTGACCTCTGTCCTGACTTTCTGGTGAGGCCTGATCACCCTCACTAGAAAGGCTAGAGACATTGGGTGAGATTTAAATGTAATATGTAAACACTGATAATTAGGAAGAAGTATATAATTTATCAATAGTCCTATGTGTGATTCGGCCCACGAGTGGTGTTGTTGTTTTTTTGGGACGCATGAATCACAATGTGAGTCATGTGTCAAAAGGGAAGAAGAGTGTATTGTTGTTGTTGTTTTGTGTGTATTGTTGTTGTTTTGTTTTTGTCTTGCTTCAATACAAATCTCACCAGATTGGGTCTGCTGGATGGTTGGGATTTCTCCCTAAGGATTAGCCCTCTAACTCCCTGACCCTGTAACTCTGCGGTGAGATCGCCAAGATGATAGGGGAGTATAAGCCAATTTGCAAAAATGGTTTCAACTGTGTGTTGTTATTCTCTTTGACATTTGTCTTAGACATTTGCATTAAGAATATTGGTAGTAGTAATAATTTGTCATACAGTAATTAGTTTGTCCAGATTTCCTGAATCAGAAATGCCCTAAACTAAACTGTTGTTCTGGTCTGTCCTCTCTCGAGGTTATGGCGAAGGTGACCACAGATGGTATCTAGCTGCACGGAAGGAATAATTCGACCAAGAACAGTGTGAGCCTCACCCCCTCTAACTGGCTGAAGTAATGGCGACAATGGCGTTCACTATGGTCCTTCACCACTTCTACCTGAAACCTGAGTCTGAGCCAGCAACCTGTTCACAGCATCCAGTTGAAGCTATCAACTGCCTTTTCTCTCATACCTTTTCTCTGAGGAGTGCGACATGAGTCCACGTGGAGTGAGCATGGAGAGAGATCCCGTCCAAACTTCTCTCATGCTGCTGGTGAACTGGTAGGTAAATGGACAAGACATAATGGACCGTAAAGGACAGTGGCGGCTCAGGTGAGAGATTCGTCTGCTTGGGAAAATCTGATTATTCCCCAGATATTGAAATCGGGACATTATCAAGGGCCATCCACTTTGAACATGTGCCACTGGGAGGATGAACTGAAACACTA
Organism: Coregonus clupeaformis; assembly: GCF_020615455.1. Taxonomy (NCBI): domain Eukaryota; kingdom Metazoa; phylum Chordata; class Actinopteri; order Salmoniformes; family Salmonidae; genus Coregonus; species Coregonus clupeaformis. The sequence goes on along the minus strand of NC_059203.1, from coordinate 51,753,479 downwards.
TCTGAAGAAGAAAATGAAGAAACATCAGAAGAATGAGTGCCGGGAGGGAGGGGGGTGGTCAACCGTGCCCGTAATTGATGTAGGCTTATCCAAAATTGTTTAGTCGGGGTATCAGATTGATTGTGGAGGTCTGCACACTGTGAAATGTATAGTAATTTGACAGAGATACCAATCTATCATTAACATGCCACTTGCAACAAAAGCAACAGCTGAAATGTCATTGCCAGAATCAATAAATGAAATAGTGTAATGAAGCATATGTGTAACTGTATGAAGTGAAGGTCTTAAGTTACAACATTCTACTGCAATGGTTTTATAGTTAACAATCTGAGTCTACAGGTCCCTTGTGTGTATTTTAGATTGTACAACCCAGAGTGAAGGGTTTGAAAGGATGAAGTGTCTGGTTTTATGTGTTGATTTCACTTACTTTAATAGAATAACCTCCTTTTGATAGAAGCTATAATGTAATGCTTACCTAAAAAATTTACAATAATTATCACAGACTGATAAGAGGAGGGAATGTGAAGGAACATTTTATTCTTGTGCTTTTCTGATAACCAATTCGACTGGGTTCATGCAAGTGACTAATTGATTGTGCATGGGAGGAATCCTCACTATCAGTATAAGCAATTTGCCAGTACGCCCAGAACATTGCTTTGAGAACCGAAAGGGGTGTCTCAGTTTCAAGGTCTCAGCTTGGAGAGAAGAAGCCTCGTGAGGTATTGGTCGGTCACATGCATGAACCAAACGTTAATGATGAATTAATTATGAATAATTAATAATGTAAATCATGGAAATATAACTTTTCTGTGTTAGCAGTATATAAGAGAATTAACGGGACTGCCCTGACGGAGCTCCCGACCGACGTGTACTATGGTGCATTAAGTTTGTTGGAACCTCTCCAGCTTGCTGATAATAAAGAATGGTTCATTTAACATTGACTTCAGATGTCCATGGTGGTAATTTCCATGACAATTGATTGGCATATTTTCATAAAAACGTTACTTTGATGAATTTATTCATACTATTTCATCCTTCCATGAGATAAAGGTTGCTACCCAAGCTGGCTGGTCGTTCATTCTATCAGTTCGGTTGCCAGAGACGCGACCCAGTTGTTAAGTCTTTTTGTTCTGTATCTATGGACGCGACCCAGTCGTTTGTTCTTAATGTTCCATTGCCATACTGGCTGGCAACGTTCTTATCCCTTGCTTGCTAGCTAGCCAACTAAGGCTAACCTTTCAGGCATGTCAAACAGTGCAGCCAGAATAACAGTAAAATAGCTGCATTTGCGTTTGTTTAAACTGTTTTCTAGTGACATTTATTTGGATAATTCCATAACAATGAGCTAATGATGCGCAATTTCGCCTGGCATAGAAAATGTGCTCTCTCGTCAGGACACTGTTGTTCAGCGGAACTAGCCAACAACACAGCTTACACAATCACTTCAAACTGAAGCTGGAAAGACTGCAAACTAGCTGCATTTCGTTTATTTTTACCTGTTTTCTATTGAAAAATTATGCCAGCTGATTTATGATTTAGACTGGCTGAGAAAAGCTGTCTGTCTGCCTGTCTGTCTCATCCCGACTCACAACACGTTCATTACTATGGGACAGCAGGAGATCGAATTTCAATATTGAAACAATGTTGCAAATGTCGGAGAGACAGAGAGCAAGGTTTATACACATTTCTGCTGTTGAAAAACAAATGCTAGTCTAAAAGAAATGGAAGATAATGTCTAGATGCTTTTTATAGTGGAGATCAAGTTTATATATTGCCTGGCTGGGCTGATGAGACAGTGGATTGCGCAGTCAGATGGAACAGAGTAAAAAGGCATTTCAACGTCATAGCTTTAGCCAGTGGTAACTTGTGGAATAGACACCGGCTGGAATGCGATTTTAAACATTCAGCATTCAGGATTAGTCACACCAGTTGTATACTTAAGCAATAAGGTACAAGAGGCAGTGCTGTATCATGAATACAGTCACAGGTAAATGCCGTTGTTCGGCCCGACCAATAGCATTTACTTGGATATGTCCATGATAATGACGTTGATGTGCGATTTTGCCTGGCTCAGAAAAAATTGTCTCATCTCGTCTGGACACCTTTCACTCTCTATGTATTGTACAGAGATTGAAATTAAAAAGTGAAACATTGTTTCCGAGTTCAGACAGGCATACAGCTTATACTAACCCCCGCTCTACCAAACTAAATGCTAGGTTGGAAGCAAGGTAAGATAATGTGCAAGTTGAGATAAATTCAAGAGATGATTCAGACAGCAACATGAACATGATATTCTTATGGAGGCGCAGTGATAATTTTCAGATGGAACTGTTAGCATGCATAGTGTGCCGATGACTGCCAATACAGCCCAGCTTGGACCGCTGCTTGTCCAATCAGCATCCAGGATCCAAACAACCAGTTTAATAATAGAATGTAGAATGTTAGACTGTTTGGTTGACAGGCACTGTTGATAAGCAATATTGATTTGGAACTCAGTTTTGGTGACAACAACCCCAAGACAAGACTAGACGTGTGACTTGCTTCTACTATCCAATATTATAAATTTTTCAACAATGAGCTTCAATAACCAGCAATTCAACCAGTCCGTACCATGGACATCAATGGTGAGAATTAAATAGTACCAGGAAGCGCTTACCAGGATTTGTGTATTTCTCAACATCCATGCAAGTGCACTATCGTTTGAAAGTTTGGGGTCAATAGAAATGTCCTTGTTTTTGAAAGAAAAGCAATTTTTTTGTCCATAAAATAACATCAAATTGATCAGAAATACAGTGTAGACATTGTTAATGTTGTAAATGGCTATTGTAGCTAGAAGCGGCTGATTTTTAATGGAATACAGAGGCCCATTATCAGAGGCCATTTATCAGAACCATCTGTCCTGTGTTCCAATGGCACGTTGTGTTTGCTAATCCAAGTTTATCATTTTAAAAGGCTAATTGATCATTAGAAAACCATTTTGCAATTATGTTAGCACAGCTGAAAACATTTGTGCTGATTAAAGAGGCAATAAAACTGGCCTTCTTGAGACTAGTTGAGTATCTGGAGCATCAGCAATTGTGGGATCGATTACAGGCTCAAAATGGCCAGAAACAAATAACTTTCTTCTGAAACTCGTCAGTCTATTCTTGTTCTGAGAAATGAAGGCTATTCCATGTGAGAAATTTCCAAGAAACTGAAGATCTCGTACAACGCTGTGTACTATTCCCTTCACAGAACAGCGCAAATTGGCTCTAACCACAATAGAAATAGGAGTGGGAGGCCCCAGTGCACAACTGAGGAAGAGGGCAAATACATTTGTGTCTGAGAAACAGGCGCCTCACAGGTCCTCAACTGGCAGCTTCATTAAATAGTACCCGCAAAACACCAGTCTCAATGTCAACAGTGAAGAGGCGACTCCGTGATGCTGACCTTCTAGGCAGAGTTGCAAAGAAAAACCCATATCTCAGACTGGTCAATAAAAAGAAAAGATTAAGATGGGCAGTCTGAGGTAGTCAAGGTAATTTAGGTAATATGTACATGTGGGTAGAGGTAAAGTGACTATGCATAGATAATAAACAGAGAGTAGCAGCAGCGTAAAAAGAGGGGGTGGGGGTGGGACAATGCAAATAGTCCAGGTAGCCATTTGATTAGCTGTTCAAGAGTCTTATGGCTTGGGGGTAGAAGCTGTTAAGAAGCCTTTTGGACCTAGACTTGGTGCTCTGGTACCGCATGCTGTGCGGTAGCAGAGAGAACAGTCCATGACTAGGGTGGCTGGAGTCTTTGGCAATTTTTAGGGCCTTCCTCTGACACCGCCTGTTATAGAGGTCCTGGATGGCAGGAAGCTTGGCCCCAGTGATGTACTGGGCCATACACACTACCCTCTGCAGTGCCTTGCGGTCGGATGCCAAGCAGTTGCCATACCAGGTGGTGATGCAACCAATCAGGATGCTCTCGATGGTGCAGCTGTATAACATTTTGAGGATCTGAGGACCCATGCCAAAAAAGTTCAGTCTCCTGAGGGTGAATAGGCTTTGTCGTGCCCTCTTCATGACTATCTTGGTGTGTTTGGACCATGATAGTTTGTTGGTGATGTGGACACCAAGGAACTTGAAGCTCTCAACCTGCTCCACTACAGCCCCATCGATGAGAATGGGGGCGTGCTCATTCCTCCTTTTCCTGTAGTCCACAGTCATCTCCTTTGTCTTGGTCACGTTGAGGGAGAGGTTGTTATCCTGGCACCACAGTTGCAGATGGAGGTGTTTAGTCCCAGGGTCCTTAGCTTAGTGATGAGCTTTGAGGGCACTATGGTGTTGAACGCTGAGCAATCGAGATTGCATCATCTGTGAATATGTTGGGGTGGTATGCAAATTGGAGTGGGTCTAGGGTTTCTGGGATAATGGTGTTGATGTGAGCCATTACCAGCCTTTCAAAGTGCAACCTGATGCCAGATAACCGTTCTGAGATCCCTACTCCAGAATTTACACAACATCATACTCACTTGAAGTCTGTGGCTGCCAAGATCCCCAGCCTTGACCCGACTGCAGAGATTCTCCTCCTCCTCAGGAGAGATATCCAAGTGCATAAGGTACGAGAGCAGTGCAACAGCCCCCCCGACACTCCCTATGCTCAGAGGTTGGACCTAGGATGGGTTATAGTAGGTGATGTCTGCCTAGGAGGTGCCCAAAACAATAAATGTCAGTAAATACCTTCAAGGCAAACATTTTAGAGAATGGACGTGCAAGTTATCTGAGTCCATGCCACAGCAAGATTCAAGTAAAAGAGAAACTCTCCCACCACAGTCAAAACCAAGCCTCTTGCTCACAGATCCCCCCACAAAAACCAATTCTGTCTAACAGCGAGGGAAACATGGGAAAGTCCATGCTCAGCAAAACAGAAGATGATGACAAACTTGCACCTACTACAGAGGACCAAATGTTCCTGCAGTTAATGGACAAGGAGTTCCACAAAGATGATTACAATAGCTGGACCGCCCCCCTTCCCTTCCGCACTCCACATCAACGTATTCCCAATAACAGAGAGCAAGCCTACAGTTGTCTTATACCGCTCTCTCGCACACTCAAATGCCCAGAGATGAAGGATCACTTCGTGGACTTCATGCAAAAAATATTTGACAACGAACATGTAGAAATGGCACCCCCTCTGGAGCAAGGAGAGGAGTGCTGATACCTACCCTTCTTTGGGGTTTACCACCCACAGAAACCAGGAAAGATCAGAGTGATGTTTGACTCTAGTGCTCAGAACCACGGTGTGTCCCTAAACAATGTACTCCTGTCAGGGCTAGACATGAACAACAACCTTCTTGGGGTCCTCATTCATTTCAGAAAGGAACCAGTGACAGTGACAGCCGACATCCACCAGATGTTCCACTGCTTCATGGTCCAGGAAAGAAACATTACAACTTCCTAAGTTTTCTCTGGTACAAGGACAACAAACTTGAGAATGAAATAGTGGAGTACAGAATGAGAGTTCACATCTCTGGAAACTGTACATCTCCAGCTGTAGCCACCTACGGACTGAGACGAGCCGCCTTTGTTGGGGAAACAGAATACGGAGCAGTGGCAAAGGTTTACATCGACAGAAACTTCTATGTCGACGATGGGCTAAGGTCAATTACCACTGAAGAAGAGGCCATTGATCTGCTGAAAAACACCCCAAAACTGTTAGCTCTGTTACCACAGAAGCCTGTGACTGGGATGCTCCTCTCTCTTAAGGAAAACACAAGAAATGGAGTGAATGGAGGGATGCCCTCAAATAACTACAAGATGTCAAGATTCATAGGACACACAAAGCAATCTCTCCTAACAGTGCAGTGAACAAAGAGAGATACATGTGTTTTGTGACGCCTCTACAGTAGCTATCGCAGCTGAAGCCTACCTTTGAGTTACTGATTGAGATGGCAATGTAGATGTTGGATTTCTACTTGGGAAAGCAAGGCTCGCTCCACATCCAGAAATCACCATTCCCAGTCTAGAACTCTGTACTGCAGTGTTAGCGGTAGAGATGACTGAGATGAATGAGGTCCTTGTAGGTGAAATGGACATTGAATTCAATGCTGTCAACTTATATGTGTATGTTACCAAAGTGGTACTTGGTTACATACACAACGAATCCAGAAGGTTTTATGTCTATGTTCACATGAGAGTGCAGCGAATCAGAAGGTCTTCAAGACCAGAACAATGGAACTACATTCCTACTGACCAAAACCCAGCTGATCACGGTTCAAGATCAGTCACTGCAGGTAAACTGACATAAACAACATGGCTGTCAGGTCCAAGCTTCTTGCACAACCAAGAAAAAGTGCAGCCTGAACCCAGCACCTCGTTTGAACTACTAAGCCAAGAAACTGACATTGAAAACTGTTCCCCAGTCACCACCTGTGTAACACGTGTGGACAACAGTGAGCTAGATACTGCACGTTTCAAAAGGTTTTCTACCTGGAAGTCTCTTACTCAAGCAATAGCAAGGCTTGTGCACATCTCCCACTCTTTCAGTAAGGCATCAAAAGAAAACGGTTGTAAAGGATTGCACATCTGTAACAAACTTCTGTCACAGAAAGAACTCATCTGCACTGTTCAGTGAGAGTCATATGCAAATGAACTCAAATGCACCTCAGAGAAAAGAGAAATCCACAAACAAAGCCCTCTCTGGTCCCTCTCCCCCTTCACAGATGAGGCAGGCCTACTCAGAGTAGGCGTTCGCCTGAAACATTCAGGATTGGTAAACAGTGAGACAAACCCTCTCATTATTCCTGGGCATAGTCACATTGCCACTCTGCTCATTCACCACTACCACGAGCAGGTGCATCACCAAGGGTGACACTTCACAGAGGGAGCCGTGAGAGCAGTATGGCTATGGATCATAGGAGGAAAACGATGCATCAGTAGCCTCATTCACAACTGTGTGACATTTTGCAAGCTTCGAGGAAAAATGGAAACACAAAAGATGGCAGACTTGCCATTGGATCGTCTGAGTACCAACCCCCCCTTCTCTTATGCAGGATTAGATGTGTTTGGACCCTTTTCAATCACCACATGTCGCACCAGAGGTGGACAAGCAAACAGTAAGTGGTGGGCAGTACTGTTTACATGTTTCAGCACAAGAGCTATTTACATTGAGGTTATAGAATCTATGGGCACTTCAAGTTTCATAAATGCACTAAGGAGTTTTTTTGCAATTCGAGGACTAGCAAAGCAAATACACTCGGCTGGGGAACCAACTTTGTTGGTGCTTGCAAAGAGCTCAAGATTGACTCAAACAATGGCAATGACAAGAAAATAGATAGGTATCTGAGTGGACAAGGTTGTATGTGGATCTTCAACCCCCACACTCATCTCACGTGGGAGGCAGTTGGGAAAGCATGATAGGAGTCATAAGGCAGATTCTTGAATCTATGATGTAACAAGTAGGGCCCACACAACTGACACATGCAGTACTAACCACCTTCATGGAAGAGGTTACTGCCATAGTCAACTCGAGACCTCTAGTGCCCGTATCCTCAGACCCTGATTCTGACACCAGCAATGCTCCTGACTAAAAAAACTGAAGTACATCTTGCACCCCTTGGTGAATTCGGTGTCAATGACCTCTACAAATGACAGTGGAGGCAAGTTCAAAGCCAATACCTTATGGTGTTGTTGGAAAAGAGACCTTGTTAACTTGCAAAGCCGCTGGAAATGGCCATGTGAGAGACCGAACCTAAAAGAAGGGTACATCGTCTTGCTCAAAGACAGTCAAGTAAAGAGGAATAAATGGCCCATTAATGGCTCATTGCAAAAAAACGTTTCAAGCAGTGATGGGAAAGTCAGAAAGGTCGAAGTGAAATTTGCAAGAAATGGTTAATGCATGGTATTCTTAAAGATGCACTATGCAGAAATTGCTCTGCCATTTCCTGGTTGTTAAAATTCTAATAGTTCGCCTAATTTCAGTTTATGTGGCAAAACAAGCAGTTATTGTGTAGAGAATCATTGTACCATCTAAACCGCTGTGAAATATATTTCACCACTTCTTAGACTTGCTTTCAACGGGAATGAAAGATCTATAACTCACATTTCTATGTGAATTTGGTCGGGTCACCCAAAAAGTTACATATTGTTGCTTTTAGGCCTGTCTCAGAAACATGTACTCCTGCAAAAATATAAAAATACTTTAAAGCAATTGTACACATTGTGTCTTATTCAAGGACCCAATGTTTTTATTTGTAAATAGAACTTCACTGCTATCTAGAATGTAAAGAGATTCCTTGCTAACAGGCAGCCTTGGGGCATGTGGTTACTATGACGATGGACATAAACAAACAGCTCTGCCAAACAGAGATCACTACATTGTCAAACAGCAATTTGTTAATAATAACAACGTTAGATATTATGCAATGAGAGAAATGTTTGTTTAAAGGTTGTGGCATTATTTTTACATTTATGAGCTACAAGGTTAGCTAGCTACTGTTATATGGTTCTGCTTTCTAGCCTGGCTACTGTTATGGAACGTCTGTATTTATTTCTTAGTTGTTATTCTTAAATGTTAGGTTTGCCTTGTTATCGTTTGGTATTAAGGAATGTTTCCTTTCTGTATTTCAGTTTACAAATTGTCCATAAAGCCAACCAAGAAAAAGCAACTCCTCTCTCTTATGGATTTATTGGGCTACTGTTTATGCTACCTGTCAAAACTGTACACCAGAACACAGTGGGGACAGCATTAAAGGTTGACACGGGAGTGAAAATTCATTCTTGTCTTGTCCTGTCAATTTCTTTCCTGTACTGTCCCTGGAATAACCGCGGAACTTGCTGTCCCTTACAGATAAAAATCACTACACCCTGTCCCATGCCCATTTTTGTGCGCAGAAATATGTAGGCTATTGTGTTTGTTTAGGAAGTATTGAAAATAATTTCAGTAATGCAATATGTGACTGTGATATGTGGTTGTCTTACCTATTTTAGTTAAATGCACTGAATGTAGGCATAAGTCGCTCTGGATAAGAGCGTATTCTAAAAGACCTAAATGTAGATGGATTAAGGCTGGAGGATGCGGACAGAGACCCCAGCAGGAAGGTCTGCTCAGCACAGCACCTAAATAAAACTGGAGCCTACAGCTGAGCACTGCGCACATATGAACATTTACAAAACATGAACATTTACAACATGAACATAAAAAAAAAGCTGAGTGGCAGTACTGCATAAAATAATCTATTTTTATTTCACTCTTGGTCTCAGATGGCATGGGTTTAGTTAAATACGTGAACAATTGGGCTTGACAGTAAAGTTTTTGGGAGTAGAGCAGCTATGCCGCTTCAGGCCGCTTGTCCCGCTCTCCGGTTGGTAGACTATTTGATTTTGATTAAGACCCAGCATTTTTTTTAAAGTTGTGTACTCGGTTCCTGCTTGTCAAAGACAACTCCATCAAATTTAGCTAAAATATTGCTCTTTCCTTGGCTCTAATGTTAATGTTAGTGATGAGTCCTTGGCTGCAACAAGACATAACTGTCTTGGATTTCCATACAGAATAATATGAAAAGGCTTAATTTAGCCTACTGACATTGGTTGGCATTACCGACTGGCTACAACTGAAGCGAGGCGCAGGAGTGAGCCGACAGAAGGGCCTAGCCTACACATGCTACATTCATTAGGCCTAGCCTACACATGCTACATTCATTAGGCCTAGCCTACACATGCTACACACATGACATATTTCCACCCAAAAAACTCAGTTTATAACTATTCCTGTACTGCCCGTTCCTGTGGACTGTTGATCCTGTCCCGTCCTGTCCCGAACTTGACTCTAGAACTTGACTCCCATTCCTGCTAGAATCCCGTAGGACCCGCAAGACCCGTGGGAGTCCTGTTCCTGTGTCAACCTCTAGACAACATAGTTGGGAATAAGATACGAACCCTTTTTAGGGTAAGGGGTTTGGGTTGGGGGAGGGGGTAAATAACTTCATTAAAAATAGAAAGTAGGGGATGGAACTTGTTGTTCAGGATACTGGCAGGGGGGTGGTGGTTTGGGATCTTTGAGTGGTGGGATGAACGGTTGTTGTTGTTGTTGTTGATGTTTTTTGTGTTTCCATCGTCCAACAGGAGCGGCAGAGAGGATTAAGCACAGGTCTTCTCCAGAGCAGCAACATACCGTCTACACAGTGGTTTGGATTTCAGGTAAGTGTTCAGGTAAGTAATTAGGTACACTGTAAAAAACGTAACTTGTTTTTATGGTAACTTACTGGCAGCCAGTTACCTGTTAGTTACTGTAAAAAAAAAAGTACAGTCTGTCACCGTAAATTTCAAAGAAACTTTGGTTTAACAGTACATTACTGTAAATAAAGCACTTCTTTATCTATCTATATCTATATCTTTATATATCTGGGATCTATGCAGGATCCAGCTCCTGTGGAATCAACTCAGTCACCTGGGGAAATGGTCTCATGGAAAGTTGCAAGGTGGAAAGGCCTTCATGTGCTAATTAATGGGGGGCCAGACAAAAGGGTGGGGTATTTCAATGGTTACATGATGGTACGCACAATTTCCTATTGGCTGTTCTTTTCAAACTGTGTTAGTACATGAAATGGCTCCTTGGAACAAGCATGTGGTTATGGATGATAGTGACTAACCTTGGCTTTAAGGCCCAGGACATGGTAACTCAAGAGCTCTAGTGGATGTGTAGAGGGAAAGCTGGACCTCTTCTCTAATCATCTGACTGCAGAAACAGAGGAGCCTAAAAAACACGCCCAAATGTGTGTGTGTGTGTGTGTGTTTGCATGTGTGTCTTACCTCTCTGGCGGCTTCTGTGTAGTCGATCTTGAGGTTGCCCATGGCCTTGATGATAGCCATGATGGACTGGATGGTGTTGCTGTAGACCACAGCTATGTACTGCTTACACTCATCTTCTGAGTAGCCATCCTCATGGATAATCCTGATCGGGAAGGAAAACATACCTGAGCATTCTGCTGATGTCACTCAAGTCAGGAACAGTGTTGGGGGTAATGCGTTACAATGTAATTAGCACCTGTCAACTGTGAAGAACTCAATTTCAAATATCAAGAAGCACCTTCAGGCCAGGCACAGCTCCACAAGACTGGTGGAGAAAGACCCACGCCAGCCGATTGCAGTTGATGCTGAGGATGACGGTGCTTCTGCTCTAAAACAGCCAAACCTAGATTTCTGTTTGGCTAAACCTGTCGCCCCGAGTGAACTAAATTAACATGTATGCGTATTTGATGATTGTAATAATTCCTTTGTTTGCATGCCATTTATTGCATTATGTTTAGGATTTATCTGACAGTTTGCATTCGTGGTCAGCAGATTAATGTGCAGTTTATTTGAATTTTCATGTTGATATTTCAAGTCGGGCTTGTTGTGACTTAATGGCCTGTATTTAGTGGCTTTAATATGTACAGTGCATTCGGAAAATATTCAGACCCCTACAATTTTTCCAATTTTTTTTACGTTACAGCCTTATTCTAAAATTGATTTAATTAATTTTTTTCCTCATCAATCTACACACAATACCCCATAATGATGAAGCGAAAACAGGTTTTTAGTTATTGTGCAAATGTATTAAAAATAAAAAACAGAAATGCCTTATTTACATACAGTTGAAGTCGGACGTTTACATACACCTTAGCCAAATACATTTAAACTCAGTTTTTCAAAATTCCTGACATTTAATCCTAGTAAATACTCCCTGTCTTAGGTCAGTTAGGATCACCACTTTATTTTAAGAATGTGAAATGTCAGAATAATAGTAGAGAGAATGATTTATTTCAGCTTTTATTTCTTTCATCACATTCCCAGTGGGTCAGAGGTTTACATACACTCAATTAGTATTTGGTAGCATTGCCTTTAAATTGTTTAACTTGCGTCAAATGTTTCGGGTAGCCTTCCACAAGCTTCCCACAATAAATTGGGTGAATTTTGGCCCATTCCTCCTGACAGAGCTTGTGTAACTGAATCAGGTTTGTAGGCCTCCTTGCTTGCACACGCTTTTTCAGTTCTGCCCACAAATGTTCTATAGGATTGAGGTCAAGGCTTTGTGATGGCCACTCCAATACCTTGACTTTGTTGTCCTTAAGCCATTTTGCCACAACTTTGTAAGTATGCTTGGGGTCATTGTCCATTTGGAAGATCCATTTGCGACCAAGCATCATGCTGTGGTGATGTTTTTCAGCAGTAGGGACTGGGAGACTAGTCAGGATCGAGGCAAAGATTAACGGCGCAGAGTACAGAGAGATCCTTGATGAAAACCTTTTCCAGAGCGCTCAGGACCTCAGACTGGGGCGAAGGTTCACCTTCCAACCGGATCATGCAGGAGTGGCTTCGGGACAAGTCTCTGAATGTCCTTGAGCCAGAGCCTTGACTTGAACCTGATCGAACATCTCTGGAGAGACCTGAAAATAGCGGTGCAGCGATGCTCCCCATCCAACCTGACAGAGCTTGAGAGGATCTGTAGAGAAGAATGGGAGAAATTCCCCAAATACAGGTGTGCCTAGCTTGTAGCGTCATACCCAAGAAGACTTGAGGCTGTAATTGCTGCCGAAGGTGCTTCAACAAAGTACTGAGTAAACGGTCTGAATACTTATGTAAATGTGATATTTCATGGGGGGGGTTATATATACATTTGCAACTATTTCTAAAAACCTGTTTTTGCTTTATCATTATGGGGTATTGTGTGTAGATTGATGATGGAAACAATTTAATCCATTTTAGAATAAGGCTGTAACGTAACAAAATGTGGAAAAAGTAAAGGGGTCTGAATTCTTTCCAAATGCATTGTTTATTTTGTTTCATAAAGCTGCCTATATGTTGGTTTTGATTTATGGACAATGTTCATTTTGAGGTGTTGGATTCATCAAGATAGAATTACGTTGTGATGCAACACTTTTCTTTGCATTCATCAAACATTTCAATAGTTTAATGTGGAATTTCGTTAGAACACTTGGGACATAAGCTATTATTTATACAACTTTCTTTATTATCATAATGTGTATACATTTCTCCTCCATCACACATTTTTTTGTGGAACAGTTATATTTCAATATAGGATGTTGAACTACAAAGTCCAAATAATAATGCGATTAAAAAATACGACATTGTTTATTGCAAAATACACGGTTCAATTTACTAAAACAATGGACACAACTATTAGGAAATCTGACAGAGATCTCAGTCTTGAGTTCTCCCATGATGTCCGATGACATCAGTGATGCTGACAGTGAGGTGCATTGACAACTCTTTAAGTGCTTAGCGGAACGTTCAACTTTGAAAATCCCGCGATTTCTAAGTAGGCAAGCCATTCTAAGGTAGTGTGCCACCTCTACTGGACATAACAATAACCAAGGCATTTTCAGAGGGTTTTCTTTTTTTTTTGGTAATGCAAAAGTAATGTAATGACTAACGAGTTACTTTCCACAGTAAGTAACGGTGTAATGTAACAAGTTACTTTTAATGGCAGTAACGTTGTAACATAACCAGTAACATTCCCTAACACTGGTCAGGAATAGAAGGGGGCACAAAAGTTACCAAGAGAAAGGGGGTCAACAAGTTGGAGAAAGGGCTTTAAAAAGTAGTAACCACACTCAAAAAAATGCTGGGTTAATAACAACCCAATTTGGGTAAATATAGGACAGAAGACACATTTGGTTATTTTGACGCAGCCTGTTGGGTCACTTAGTTGGATGTTTTCTTTAAAAAGAGCCAGGTTGGGTTATTGATGCTGCATGGTTTATTGCGCTATGATCCACTGGGTCAGCTCAGAAGACTGGAGGCGTGGCTTAGTAAGGGCGTGGCTTCAAAATAGTTATTTTTGGCCATGAGAGTAAATGTAATTCCGGGTTCATTTATTCTGTGGTATCGTCAACACATGTTAAGGGTGAGCACTGATGCTTTTGTAGCCGGTCCAACTCAAGGTGTCATAAAAAATATATATAATGCATCCACCCCCCCACCCCCAACATTACAAAAATGTTCACATGACCCTCCCCATGTACTGTAAAATGTATTTAACACCCTCCCCCCTCATATAATTAACTCAAATTAATGTTTACAAGCACAAATAACAACAACTTTAGCGACCCTGTGTTTATAAACTTTGATATCGACTTTGTCACTTAAGCATGCTTTGCGGCACAGTCGATCCCACGCAGGGCTACGGGCCAGAGGATTGAGGGTTCGCTGACCACCACAGACGAGCTAACCCTTCCTGCCTGTTTCATTACACTACGACCAATGAGCAGCTAGGGAAATCTGATATTCTACATTTTGATTCCATATTTATAATTATATACAGTATATGCAACGAATTTTCTACCAACAGGTTTCTGTCCCAATGCACCACACAACCAAGCATACTGACTTTGGGCACTTCATTATCATGTTCAACACCACAATAATAGACAAAAATGATGGTTGGAGGATTCCGGAAATCCTGCTTATTCCATCCTGATTCCCATGAACCAAATAAAAAATACAAGTAAAATGGGTTTCCATCGCATTTTCAACTCTAGGCCTACTGATGGTTTTGTCACAATTCTTTTTGCATATACAGTACCAGTCAAAAGTTTGGACACACCTACTCATTCAAGGGTTTTTCTTTATTTTTACTATTTTCTACATTGTAGAATAATAGTGAAGACATCAAAACTATGAAATAACACATATGGAATCATGTAGTAACCAAAAAAGTGTTAACGAAATCAAATATATTTTATATTTGAGATTCTTCAAATAGCCACCCTTTGCCTTGATGACAGCTTTGCACACTCTTGGCATACTTCCAACGTTGTGGCAAATGGCTTAAGGACAACAAAGTCAAGGTATTGGAGTGGCCATCACAAAGCCCTGACCTCAATCCTATAGAACATTTGTGGGCAGAACTGAAAAAGCGTGTGTGAGCAAGAAGGCCTACAAACCTGACTCAGTTACTTCTGACCCACTGGGAATGTGATGAAAGAAATAACAGCTAAAATAAATCATTCTCTCAACTATTATTCTGACATTTCACATTCTTAAAATAAAGTGGTGATCCTAACTGACCTAAAACAGGGAATTGTTACTAGGATTAAATGTCAGGAATTGTGAAAAACTGAGTTTTAATTTATTTGGCTAAGGTGTATGTAAACTTCCGACTTCAACTGTATATATAATGCTGGTGGGGAGAACAAGCATTTGATACACTGACGATTTTGCTTACAAAGCATGTAGAGGTATGTAAGTTTTATCATATTTGCAAACAAAGGTTTCTGTAACAAATATTATGTTCTGCTTTTCTGATGTATCAAATACTTATGTCATGCAATAAAATGCAAATTAATTACTTAAAAATCATACAATGTGATTTTCTGGATTTTTGTTTTAGATTCCGTCTCTCACAGTTGAAGTGTACCTATGTTAAAAATTACAGACCTCTACATGCTTTGTAAGTAGGAAAACCTGGAAAATCGGCAGTGTATCAAATACTTGTTCTCCCCACTGTATGTTGGTATTTAGGGTATTTTGTAGTTGTATTTTGTAATTGTTATTTGTCATTTATGCCCTCCCTCAAACAAAACGATGGTAGACCATATATCAATTATACTCTCAACAGTACAACAAAATTAAAGCCCCACTTTTAATCTTATTTCATTAAGTGCACCATCTGCCTCAATCTCAAAAAAAGTATTTAGTCAGCCACCAATTGTGCAAGTTCTCCCACTTAAAAAGATGAGAGAGGCCTGTAATTTTCGTCATAGGTACACGTCAACTATGACAGACAAATTGAGATTTTTTTTCTCCAGAAAATGACATTGTAGGTATTTTAATGAATTTATTTGCAAATTATGGTGGAACTTAAGTATTTGGTCACCTACAAACAAGCAAGATTTCTGGCTCTCACAGACCTGTAATTTCTTCTTTAAGAGGCTCCTCTGTCCTCCACTCGTTACCTGTATTAATGGCACCTGTTTGAACTTGTTATCAGTATAAAAGACACCTGTCCACAACCTCAAACAGTCACACTCCAAACTCCACAATGGCCAAGACCAAAGAGCTGTCAAAGGACACCAGAAATAAAATTGTAGACCTGCACCAGGCTGGGAAGACTGAATCTGCAATAGGTAAGCAGCTTGGTTTGAAGAAATCAACTGTGGGAGCAATTATTAGGAAATGGAAGACATACAAGACCACTGATAATCTCCCTCGATCTGGGGCTCCACGCAAGATCTCACCCCGTGGGGTCAAAATGATCACAAGAACGGTGAGCAAAAATCCCAGAACCACACGGGGGGACCTAGTGAATGACCTGCAGAGAGTGTGTGTGCGTGTGTCTGTGTCTGTAAGTGAGGCATAAACATACACATATGTTTTGTATACGTCATTGGTGAACGTGTCCGTGTCATTGAGTGTCGGCTTGATCACAGTCATTACAGTAACCACAGGGCTTGAACATTCGGTGCACTGAGACTCATGCTTTCAGTAGCCAAAGACAATTATGGGCCGGAAGACAAGAGGATTTGCCCTCCATGTGTCTGCCTAAAAAACGAATTAATATGTTCAACATGCCTGATTGACTGTCTGCCAGGACTGAATCAGCAATGTGTCAGTAGTAGTACTGTAGATCAATCTCACAAGGAGTGAGGAGGACTGGGTGACTAGGACTGATGAAACCAAAAGAGGATAGCGTGCATAATCTATTAAAATTAAGGAGGTCTTGATGTGTCCTTATCAGTTAGAGAAACTGTTGATTAAAGATGTGTCTGTAACTCACTTCATCTGCTTGACAATGGTGCTCTTCCCCGACTCCCCTGCACCTGTAGGAGGAACAGGAAACACACAGGTTAGAGTTGAATCTGCATTAGACTATTATCTCTATGCAGACTGCGTGTGCATGCGTTTGTGTGTGTGGGATTGCGTGCATCGGCTGAATCACAGCTGAACTCTAGCCATGATGACCATTCCTCCTGCAAAAACTCTAGTGACCCTCTGACAACCTCAGACAGCCTACCTCACCTTTCTCTCGCTACACTGTACAGGGTTGTTTAATATTGTTTCAATTTGTTGAGGAGAACATGATATATAGTTATGGGGGATATTGCATTCTATATTCACTCAGAGGTTTATTTTTCACTTTAATAAAGGATCCGTCTGTGACTAGTCCTTAAAGTTGGTGGCGTTGGTGCCTCTAGGACAATTAAAGCAGATGTTAGAGGGCCTTTTTACTGAAGAATGTGTTTGTTTCATATGACTGTGTTTCGCTTTTAGTGTTTTGTGTTTGCTTTCCATGTATTGTGTAATTGATGTGTATAGATATGTATAGTGTAATTGTTGTTTATAGATATGTATAGTGTAATTGATGTGTATAGATATGTATAGTGTTGTTTATTGATGTGTTCATGCAGGGCTGATCTGTGGCAGAGACTGTGGTCTCAGCATGACTTGGCCAGTTAACACATTGCATAGCAACAGATCTCTACTCATTGCTTCTCTGTAGGAAGTATTGTAAACACTCTGCTAAAGCCCAGGAGAGGAGATAATAATTAAACCCTGAAGTGATTCCTGCACAGCAAATTGGCCAGTGTTGATTTCTGTGTGTAACATTTCTAGTGTTGATTCGGGAGCTAACTTTTTCACTCTGTACAAGTGAAATTAACACTCAGTGGTGTGTGTGTTAATTTCACTTGTAGAGTTATTGTTTTACACTTTGGAGAGTAAAACAGTCCCATCAAAACCACCCTCATCATTATCATATTTCCCAGCATTCTCTACTGCAACTAGATTTTTTAGGATTGTTTTTAAATATCTGTGTTTTTGCATGTACATTGGTTAATCTTATGCTACACAAAGATAAATAACATACATTTTTCTAAACTAATCCAATCAGTTAGGTTTATTGCACCCGTTACTGAAATGGTTGTTCCAGTTTAAATGGTTTGGGTAGTCTTCTTATCAATTTTACTGTGGAATTCATTTTGAAAGTAGGTTGTGGGTGAATAAATATTCCAGGAAGAACCCGCCAACGTTAAAAGGGTTTTCAGTTGAAGTCTTCATGGAGAGTTCTAGGTAAAACGATATACAGGGGGTTCTTTGAAGAACCACACAGAGAGCTCTAGATAGAACCCTCTGCAAAAAGTTCCCCTAGGGGGACAAACTGAAGAACCCTGTATGGTTTACTTAGCACCTTTTTATCTAAGAGTGTATGTGTGGGGTACAGAGATAAGGTTGTCATTCAAAAATCATGTTAAACCCTATTATTGCACACAAAGTGCAAATGCAACTTACTATGTGACTTGTTAAGCACATTTTTCATCCTGAACTTATTTAGGATTGCCATAACAAAGGCGTTGAATACTTATTGACTCAAGACATTTCAGCTTTTCATTTTTAATTCACGGGTGTGAATACTTTCTGAAGGCACTGTACATTTGACACTTTCCGAGTTAAATGTACACCATTGATTTTGCTGTGTGCTCTGGGGAGAAATTACCTCAGAGCTTTTGTGACAAGGCAAGACAATGTGCTCCTTGAGGCCTCCATCCTCATAAATCTGACTGCTATTGTTCTTATTTACTCTGACACAAGTTATATTAACTTATATGAACTGTTAGTGCTGTAGTGATTCAGCCCATTCTCAGTGGTGTGGTCCTGTTTGGAGTGCAGGTCCCAGGCCCTGGCCCTGTCACGGTGCATCAAGTCCTGCCATGACAGCCCAGAGGGGCCAGCAGCACTCTTCCAGCCCTGGCCCTGCCTGTCACCACCACTCATACCTCATCACACACACACACACACACACCTTACAGAGAAGGAGGTAGAGAGAGAGAGAGAGAGAGAGAGAGAGAGAGAGAGAGAGAGAGAGAGAGAGAGAGAGAGAGAGAGAGAGAGAGAGAGAGAGAGAGAGAGAGAGAGAGAGAGAGAGAGAGAGAGAGAGAGAGAGAGAGAGAGAGAGAGAGAGAGAGAGAGAGAGAGAGAGAGAGAGAGAGAGAGAGAGAGAGAGAGGGAATTATAAAGGGAGAGTAAGAGAGAGTGCATTTCCTCAATCACTAATGAAAAGCTAATTCCTCCTCTGTCAGTGCCGACATGATAAGCCATTCCGTTCCGTTTGTGTGTGTTTGCTGACAGACACAGAGGGAGGCCAGCATGTAATGCAAGCTGAAATGTGGGTAGGACTCAGTTGGTTAAGAGGTGTGTCTTTAAAGGAGAGACCAGCACAGAGACGTTCTGCTCATACATCCATGTGGATGACCTTTTTCCCATCCCTGAGGCCTAGCCCATTCAGGAATGCCTTGTTGTCTACCTCCATCCCTCTTTTTAAGGGTTAAGTTTAGGCACACATTCCAAATGGTTAAGGTAAGGGTTAAGGTTTGGGATAGAGTAAAAACTGTGACCAGGACTGGGATCGAACACGTAACCTTCTGATCCAGAGTCATGGGATTACACCCATCCACAACGCCAGAGAAAAACCCAAGTCTACTTGATGGTAATAGCACTCACTGTTGGTATTTCCCGACGTCCTTAGGACTTCAATCTTGAACGATCTCCCTGCTCTTGCACAGCAGATCTGATGATTTGATCATTTGATAAATGTGGCCCGTCCTCACAATAATAGAGTATCGAGTAGCAGGAGAAAGAAAAGAAGAACGAAGCCAGATGGCCTACTGTTCATCTTTCATCTCAACCCTAAAGATGCAGTCACATCTCTTGACTCTCACTGCCAAGGGTTCTCTCAGACTGTAGAGTCTTGGCCCTAATCCTGCTGAGTGGATTGGTGTTAACGTAGCATACTCTATGAGTATGTATGGGTATTTGGGCATGGGGTGGAGGGGTTGACGTGGAGAATGGTTTGTTTATCTGAAGGGACAGACCATCTGCTGACAGAGTAGGTCAAACATGAGGACGTCGCGGTGAAGCTAGACAATTATACCGTTCTCAGATAAAAACACAGAGAGCAGCAATCAAATTACAACTCTTGGAGTCTGTTTTGAAAGAGAATAAAAAATAAATAAAAATACAATTGATTTTCTACTTCTACTTCTAGTGAGCCTCACGGCAAAATCTCTGGCTTCATAGTGGAAGTCTGGCTGAGTTTTTGTGGTATATTCTCCATTGAGCCAAAACAATAGAATGATCTGGTGAATAATTTAACACTTCCTTTCCCTTTATAAATTATAAGGCATGTTGTTCCATGACCTAAATGTGGTAAACTTGAATGTTTTACTGAATTGTCTCAAGAATAGCCCTGTGGGTCAATAAATGGATATACTGTATATATATAGTAACGCAGTACTACTCATGATACTATTCCATATCTCACAGTCTAAGCTGATAGCTGATACAGTCTGACACAAGGACACATAGTTGGATGCAGCAGTGAGATTATCCAAAATTCGCTTACAATTTACTTGGACTATATATCCATAACCCATTAATTGCATATCTATGAGCATTTCATGAACGTGTTATAACATGTTCCAACCGCATTATTAAAGGTTAATGAAATATATACATAGCATATCTATAGCCCGTGGACTTACCTTCTTCTTATTCTCACTAAGGTCAATGATGCATGAAGTGCACTTTGCCACTCTGATCTATAACACCAACACTAAAGGTCTAGATGAATTCTATGCAGTCAACGTAAAGTAATTTCTATTTTCCCATTCATAACCATTTATAAGCATTTATAAATGGACCTGTTATAAAACATTCATGAAATGCTTCTAGATGTCGCTATACAGTCAAAGTAAATCGTTACCCAATTCTGTGACAAGGAAACACACTGAACAAGAATGTTTTAATTCACAAGACGCTACACAAAGTCTCCTCTTATCTAAAAAGCGTATTATTCTTGACGCAATGATATCCACAACAATCTCATCCACAGAGCTAAATCAGCTTATCAATGCTAGAAAATTCCCATCTCTCCTTTCTCTCTCTACAGTTGCAGGAATAAAGACTACTGTAGAGTGTGAGTAGTCTGTCAACCCTCACCCCGTTGCTTTTGGTTGGCTTCGCTGTGAGAAGTGCAAAGTGGAAAGATTAATAAGACATAACACTGGAGGTGACCTGAGTACAAAATATACTTTGATAGGAAAAATGGGCGGGGGGGACGTCTAAGACGAGAATCTTTGTACACATTCCACGGAGGTCACCTTCCTGCCTAGAATTCCTGTTAATGCCAGTTAATATTTCAAGCCCAAGGGAAGAACTGGCTGAACACAGAGGGTAAACAATATGAACACGTTACTCTTTCTCTGATCATGAATTGGCTTGGGTAAATGAGCTGTGTTACTGGAGCGTAGAGCAGATGTGGGGGAGATATTGGCGATTGGCCTTGCGCTACGTGACAGTATACAGTAAACTCCCTGATGATTACATTAGGTTCTGCTGATCTCTGTGACCAGCAGGGAGTGAATGGGGGCACACAAACCGGATTCCATTTGCTCAGCCTCATGATTGCTCTAAAACGCTACCAAAATAAATGAACCAGCAAAAATAGATACACAAAATCATGGTACAGATAGACTATAGAACAGATCAATGCATTTGGACTGTATGGATAGCATGAAGAGAAACACAACATGACACAGAGAGGAATACCTGGCCCATGGAAAACAAGCATTGACTTTGGTCCCCTGAAAACAAGAAATGTACCAGCAAGTGTGCATAGTTGCAGGGTAGATAACTAACACCACCCTGAGAGTAACAGTTCCTCGCTGATGACCAGATTTACTCTCATAATACATCCTAATGGCATACTATAGCGGCCCCGTAATTGATCCCTGAGGGACACCACATAATAACAATCCAGCTATTTATTCAGGTGTGCAGTACACCTTAGCTCAGAAACAATGTGGAGAAGAGGTTGTCCTTGTTATGATTTACACAAGATAACTCAATTACAGCTTAGTAGGTTATCATCAAAGATGTATGAGCCAATAAAAACAGGGTGCTTAAATTGAACACAGGTGAGAGAAGGAGTGTATTGAAGGCTGTGTCATATTAAACACACTACCGGCTGCTATTCAGCTCATTAAGGGAATCACATGCAGTAACTGAGAGCAGACAAATCCATCGTAACAATGTACAAATTATTATTAACCATACACAAGTGTAAACAATTACATGGTTTACTAAGATTACTTTGTAGTGTTCTGTCGTCATTCACAAAAGTATTCCCGAGTTCTAGACAATTAGACAAGTCAGCCCGAACCCAAAAACAAGTGTATCTGGAGCAGTCTCTGTCAGCCATGAGCCAAACCAAATGAAGGAAACTAAATATATGAGCACAGACAAGACATCTGTACAAAAAGTTCTATATCCAATTAGGATTGAAGATTTGAGTAGCTATTCCCAGGAGAAAAGAAGCAACTGCTGATTGAAATGCAATGTATAGGCTACTACAAAACTCTTCAGATATCTTAGATGAGTGTTTTGTTCGATACTGTATGTTTGAAGTTGTAACTATGGTCATCTCCATGGTAATGCCCCAGGATGGTGGGATGGTGCAGATACATGCCTGGATGATGGAGTGGAGGGAGGACGCTAATTCAACCTGTCCCTCTGGCTGAAGTTACTTCATCCTTTATTAGCCAGTTACACAGGGGCATGAGTATGTGTGTGTATGTGTGTATGTGTGTGTGTGTTATGTGTTTAAATTCTATTTAATCACAAACTTCAATGTTATCAAATTCTAAATAGAGATATCAAATTAGCACAACACCTTGTCAAAATCAAATAATTCAAACAAAGGAAGACATTAACAATACACAGATTCAATTACCATAGCCTGGCAATAGAGACAGGATGCCATAGAAAAACATGGAAGGTCAGAGAGGAAAGACTATGTAAGCACTGTGGGTCGGGTGAAGTAGAGCATGAACAGCACTTCCTACTCCATTGTTCCAAATATGACTCAATAAGAGGTGCACTACATGACCAAAAGTATGTGAACATCTCATTCCAAAATCATGGGAATTAATATGGAGTTGGCCACCCTTTGCTGCTAGATGTTGGAACATTGCTGTGGGGACTTGCTTCCATTCAGCCACAAGCATTATTGAGGTCAGGCATTGATGTTGGACGATTAGGCCTGACCCACAGTCGGCGCTCCAATTCATCCCAAAGGTGTTCGATGGGGTTGAGGTCAGGGCTCTGTGCAGGCCAGTCAAGTTCTTCCACACCGATCTCGACAAACCATTTCTGTATGGGCCTTGCTTTGTGCACGGGGGGATTGTCATGCTGAAACAGGAAAGGGCCTTCCCCAAACTGTTGCCACAAAGTTGGAAGCACAGAATCGTCTAGAATGACATTGTATGCTGTAGCGTTAAGATTTCCCTTCACTGGAACTAAGGAGCCTGAACCATGAAAAACAGCGCCAGACCATTATTCCTCCTCCACCAAACTTGACAGTTGGCAGTATGCATTGGAGCAGGTAGCGTTCTCCTGGCATCTCCCAAACCTGCCAGATGGTGAAGCGTGATTCATCACTCCAGAGAACGCGTTTTCACTGCTCCAGAGTCGGTGAGCATTACAACACTTCAGCCGACGCTTGGCATTGCGCATGGTGATCTTAGGCTTGTGTACGGCTGCTCGGCCATGGAAACCCATTTCATGAAGCTCCCGACGAACAGTTATTGTGCTGACGTTGCTTCCGGAGGCAGTTTGGAACTCAGTCGTGAGTGTTGCAACTGAGGACAGATGGCTTTTACACGCTACGCGCTTCAGCACTCGGTGGTCCCTATCTGTGAGTTTGTGTGGCCTACCACCTCACGGCTGAGCCGTTGTTGCTCCTAGACGTTTCCACTTCACAATAACAGCACTTACAGTTGACCGGGGCAGCTCTAGCAGGGCAGACATTTGACGAACTGACTTGTTGGAAAGGTGGCATCCTATGACGGTCCCACGTTGAAAGTCATTGTGCTCAGTAAGGCCATTCTACTGCCCATGTTTGTCTATGGAGATTGCATGGCTGTGTGCTCGTTTTTATACACCTCTCAGCAACGGGTGTGGCTGAAATAGCCAAATCCCCTCATTTGAAGGGGTGTCCACATCGTTATATATAGTGTATTTATCTCTTGAAAGTTAAAGAATTGCAGGATTTCTTGAACTGCTCGTTAAAGAGAAAATCTGCATTTTGATAGGAGAAAATGTAGAAACAGTAGATCTCGCCAGATTATGTCCTGGCCTCTCATAATATAAGAGAGACAACAGCTCCCGCCATGTCATACACATGAGTCTTAGCAGATGTAGTTTCTCAATTGTTAATTTTTTTGTGAATTATTTGCATGTATAATTGTTTTTGTTGATCTATATTATTATTGCTGCTCAAACATATTGTTCATTTATGTAATACTTCATATACATTTCTTTGACAACAGTGGCAACAACCCCTTCATGCCAATAAAGCATTTATTCAATTAGAGAGAGAGAGATAGAGCGAGAGAGAGAGATTGAGGCAGATGGTGCACTTAATGAAATAAGATTAAAAGTGGGGCTTTACTTTTGTTGTACTGTTGAGAGTATAAATGATATATGGTCTACCATCCTTTTGTTTGAGGGAGGGCATAAATGACAAATAACAATTACAAAATACAACTACAAAATACCCTAAATACCAACATACAGTATCAAAATAAAATATAAGCTACTTTTGTTAAGTATTGTATTTAATTAAAATACATTGAATTTTTAAATACATTTGAAAGTAGCCGGCCGAACAGCAACAACATTCTCAGTAATGGTTACAGAAACGTCTTACAGCACTGTGAAAAAGTATTTGCCCCTTTCTGATTTTCTCTTCTTTTCCATATTTTTGATACTGAATGTTATCAGATCTTCAACCAAAACCTAATATTAGATAAAGGGAATCTGAGTTAACAAATAACACAACAATTACATACTTATTTCATTCATTTCATGAACAAAGTTATGCAACACCCAAGGCCCCTGTGTGAAAAAGTAATTGCCCCCTCACACTCAATAACTGGTTGTGCCACCTTTAGCTGCAATGAATCCAACCAAACGCTTCTTGTAGTTGTTGATCAGTCTCTCACGTTGCTGTGTAGGAATTTTGGCCCACTCTTCCATGCAGAACTGCTTTAACTCAGCGACATTTGTGGGTTTTCAAGCATGAACTGCTCATTTCAAGTCCTGCTACAACATCTCAATTGGGATTAGGTCTGGGCTTTGACTAGGCCATTCCAAAACTTCAAATGTGTTGCTTTTTAGTCATTTTCATGTAGACTTGATTGTGTGTTTTGGATCATTATCTTGCTGCATGACCCAGCTGTGCTTCAGCTACAGCTCACAGACGGATGGCCTGACATTCTCCTGTAGAATTCTCTGATACAGAGCAGATTCTTCTATTAAGGCAAGTAGTCCAGGTCCTGAGGCAGCAAAGCATCCCCAAACCATCACACTACCACCACCAAGCTTAACTGTTGGAATGAAGTTCTTACTGTGGAATGCAGTGTTTCGTTTTCGCCAGGAATAATGGGACCCATGTCGTCCAAAAGGTTAGACTTTGGACTCATCTGTCCATAGAACATTCTTCCAAGAGTCTCGGTGATCATGCAGGTGCTTCCAGGTGCTTTTTGGCAAATTTGAGTCAACTTTTTGGACGAGATGGGTCCCATTATGTCAGGTGAAAACTCAGGTTCCCTTTATCTAATATTAGGTTTTGGTTGAAGATCTGATAACATTCAGTATCAAGAATATGGAAAAGAAGAGAAAATCAGAAAGGGGGCAAATACTTTTTTACTTTGTACTTGCTATGACTGTGATATGTTGCAGTTTATCTACCTTAATTGAATGCACTGTCACTTTTGAGTGTCAGCTAACTTAGCAAAATGTAAATGTATATGTGAAAATGAACAACTGCAAAGCACACTGAATATTGTCAATGGCCTTGTTTTGAGGCAGAGCTCATTAGAGTAATACCCAGCATGCTTTGCAATTGTTTATTTTTACATATAAATTGACATTTCATTTAGCAGACGCTCTTATCACATCATAGTGCCATCAGACTTTAAATACCAATGTAGGGTGAAAGGGGGCCACAAAATTGTGAACCACTATAAAGAGATGGTATTGAACAGTAGTTAGTATTTTGAAAACACAGTGTGGTGCCTCTGAAAGGAAAAAGACAGCAGCAAGGCTAGATCCTCTCCTCCTACACTCTTAAAAATAAAGGTGCAAGCTGGAACCAAATAAGGTTTTTGAGAGTGATGCCATAGGGGAACGATTTTGGGGTCTCTGAAGAACCATTAAAATGGGATGGTTCTTTGAAGAACCATACAAAAATCCAGAACCAGACATGTTTCGGCTCTACAGGACCGGAATTGAATAGCCCTGCTATCGCATTTTAAGCCTTATTTGCATATTTCCCAGGGTGCCTTCCGAGTTTATTTTAGAGTTACCAGTACCACTCATGACTGTGTTTGCTAATGATCAGAGACATGGTTTTTGCATTCATTCATTTTTTGCCCTGTGGCCTTCATCAATTGAGATCATAAGTGAATATGTTGTCATTAAAATTATATTCTTTAAGACAGCGCTCTCCAACCCTGTTCCTAGAGAGATACTGTCCTGTAGGTTTTCACTCCAACCCTAATATAGTGCACCTGATTCTAAGAATTAGCATGTTGATAAGCTGAATCAAGTCAGTTATAGGCTAGGGTAGCTCTCCATGAACAGGGTTGGAGAGCCCTGCTTTGAGGCAATACAATACATATTTCATAAGGCCTTCTTTTGAGGGCCTAGTGGGATAGCTACAGCGTTGTTAAAATACTTCAAAAATTATGTTATTGTGTACTTAAATATGTAAAAGGAAAGAATATTAATGAAAAATAATAAATGTGCAGTGTATAAACTCAACATAATGAACAGGAATTATATTTACACTCACGGAAGGTGAAAAACACACGCCTCCAATAGGCCACACTTCTTGAAAATAACTTACGGACCTAGCTGCTGAGTCAACCCAGCATGAAAGTGAATAAAAACCGAACTGATGGTTTGGGTAATCCAAAGGCGTGGCCTATTGGGGTCGAGCCTTTCAGATAGTTATTTTTTGGCCACCCGTGAGAGTAAATGTCATTCCTGTTAAGTTTGTACACTGCAAACGTCAGTTTTCCTTCACCGTTTTTTCACATTACATATTTTTATATAAAATTAACACAATGTTTTTATTTTACACCACTGGGTGTAAGTATACCTATTTACAGTGTTCATTTAACTCTTGAATCAACAATATACATTTTTCACTGAGAAATCAACACCAGCTAATACTGGCCAATTTGCTGTGCTATGAAAGGGACACATCTGCAGGCTTCCATACATGTCAATAACTTTATCGGGTAAGAGTTCTCCAAGGAACCATTTTTTTCTGTGTATTTCACACAGACCCCACTGTTTCTTTCTCCAGTAAATGGGACAGGCTCTTTCTGTTCAGTGTCAGTTAGGCCATTACAATACCCTCTGAGCCAGACCCACAGTGACTCACTGGCAATTAGGAGAGAGAGAGAGCAGCCCCCCTTCTTATTCAAAGGGCCCTAGTTTATGCTTGCAATCTGACTGGGTATAGCCGCATCCTCTGGTTTACATGCACACTGCACAGACATCCGGACGTGCACACACACACACATGCATGCATGCGAGACGTCTGCGAGTGTATGAATGCTTGCCAGTCTCAAGGGCAGTCAGCCATTTGTTTAAATAAACGACATAGCTAACCCACTCGGTCATGCTGGCTCCATGGCTAAATGGTGGTGATGCATCTTGTGACTGTCGGCGAGTGCATGCCATGACAAAGTAGTTTCACCCCCCTTTAATTTAACTTTAATTGCAGTAGCGCCTCCGTGTAAGTACAATTCACACTGGAAGGCTCTGTGTGTTAGAACATGAGAGCTCTGGTTTAATTCAGACAAGGCAGATTCCCTTTGAAGAAATTCCTGGTCAGCTCTAAGAGGCTACTACAGCAAGACAGAACAGAGAGCACACCCTCTGTAGAGGAGCTCAGAATGGCCTCTGTCTACCACCACCTCTACTCACCTTGGGGACAACCAGCCCATGAGATAAATATTTAGTGGTTTGAGTGCATGTAAAAGGTGGCATCAAAACCCTTTCTTTTTTTTGCAGACTGTGTCTCTCACACAATCAAATGGTCAAAAAATGCAAATCATTTATAGCCTAAATTGAGTATAAGGACCTTATTAGAATATTTTGTGGAATTGCATCTTTTTCTATGCTTTATTTAGACATTAGAAACAGGAGGAGGCAGATAAAGTGTGAAAGTGGTACAGGCAGAAGCGGGAATTAAATCCTCGATGTCTGGGGCTGTAAGATGGTACTTTTAATTGGAATTTAATTGGAATTTTACATACTCAACAACACACCCACACTGTAAAAAATTATTATGGGGTGAATTGAAATGGAGAAAAAAAAACAAAAAACATATACTTTAAAAAAAATTATGCAAGTAATTTAAATTATTTGTTCAAATAATTTGACAAAAAATTTAATAATAAATCCAACTTAATATGTTGATCAAACTGTAAGTATATTTTATGAGTATAACCAAAGATAAAGAACATTTAGTGATTGAACTAATTGAAAGTCTGGTTTTAATCTCCTTGCACTTCCCATCTTGCCACATGGCTCTGATTTTAGAGGATTGTGGGTAATTCAAAATGTTTAGACTTCATGATTCATTTACACAATGTTGTATACATGTTTGAAGAAAGAAAAGTGCATTTCTTTATTAGTATTAATCAGCTTGTTGTGCCATGAGGTGTAGGATCATGATGAATGGATATCAAAACTGTTCGACATATTTAAGTTCAATGATGAGTTGACCCATTCCCACATTTCCAACTTAAATGGTAGAGGCAAATACAGTATTCTGCAATGCTTGCTGTAAAACCTATAGTCACTGCTGGTGGATTGAGCACTGTGCGCAACAATGCCTGCCAAAATAGGTTAAACTGGCAAATCATTAGAAACAAAAATGTATGTTAAACATTAAGACACTAAAGAAGAAGTCATCTAATTCTGCACAAGATAGAATTTGAAACACCATAATAGTATTTACAAGCTATAGCAATAGGAAACGACACAAAAAGAGAAGTTATCTAATTCTGCACTACACAGTAGTGATGGGAAACCGAGGCTTTCTGAAGGCTTCGGCGCTTTCACCAAATTGTGACGGAAAACTGTTCATTACTCTGAGCTTCATTATCTGTTCACAATGCACATTAGTGACATCTGCTGGTCAGCAATAAATAGCAGCGTGTGATTATGAGATGGACAATTTTTATCCCTCCACTGTTTTCATCAAAACTCCGTGGCGCAGCGGCAAGTCGTTGGCTTTAATAGCCTACAATCAGTTGGAATGCCAGGTTTGCATCTTACATCATGCTTCCGTTTTTTGCTTTCAAGTTTACTATTTAAAAAATAATATGAATCTATGGCATTATTTAGGATGCTTAACACAGAAGCTTATACTATACTAAATAAAACAAAGTATTTGAACAACAGTGCAGAAAGTGTGGTTTTACATAAAACTATTTTCAAAATAGTGTGCAGTCAACAGGATTTAACCTCATACCCTAAATTCCCTGAATGTGCCATAGTTCCCTACTCTACCAGCTAAGCTAACAGTCAGATGAAAGATGTTGTACAAAATCCTAACTATATTTGTAAGTACGGTGTCCAGTAGAGGTCGGTCTTTGAAAGCAGCTTGGAATCGAAGAACGCAAGTACGGTGTCCAGTAAAGGTCGGTGTTTGAAAGAAACTTGGAATCGAAGAAAGGACCGGAACCACTGCAAAATTAGTGGGATCTCGCATTTTGCAACACACAGTTTGAAAAAGCATGTGATCAAATGAAGATCGGACATAATTGATGACGTACTTCAAAGTTAGCTGCTTAGTGATTTCGACCTCATAGCTCCGGTATCAAATGTAACATCACTACTAAACAGAACTCGAAACACCAAAATAGTGTTTTCAACCATTTCCGGTAGTGCTCCCAGTTCCTGGCAAGGTGTTGCACAACAGTTGATTAATGTAATATTTCAAAATATCCCAGGACGATGTGTTTCAATACGCCAGCAAAGTTAAGGTTTCGTCTCCTTCATGTTGGTGGCAGCTAAGTTGCCACTAGTTTTGGTGTTACAAAGCACTTCGTTTTAACAGTGTAGATGCCTTCTGGTCCTCTTCTACTTCCCTCCCTCCCTCCCTCCCTCCCTCCCTCCCTGTCTTTCTTTCTTTCTTTCTTTCTTTCTTTCTTTCTTTCTTTCTTTCTTTCTTTCTTTCTTTCTTTCTTTCTTTCTTTCTTTCTTTCTTTCTTTCTTTCTTTCTTTCTTTCTCATTCTCCGTCCCTCACCTCTCTCCCTCTACTCTCTCTCTCATCTCTCTCCATAGCCTTTCTCTCTGTCTGCGTCTCCAACCACAGCAGGGCTCTCTGTTGGTCACAGTGGGTGCCTGTCTGTTCCAGCCAGTGTCGGGGAATAGTCAACTACATCCAGATCAACTAATAATTAAACTACATTTTGCAGTAGCTTGGTGGTAGTTGAACTAAATTCAAATCTTGGTCGCGTTTTCAGTAGTAAATGACTTTTTTGACATATAGCGGTGTAGCTAACTACTGGAACTACACACTTTTTTCTGTGCAAAAAAATAGTAAATCATTTCCTTTATTTTTTGGCATCAGACCTGCCTAATTCTCACTTGATACATAGTTTTCGTGTTTAATAGGCTAAATTACACATTCTGTTAACATCTGACCCCAGAGTAATCTATTCTTGCAATTTGTAGTCTATGACATTTCAGATTTATATATGATAATTTTTCCCGAAATAGCTTGGATGTAGTGAACTACTTTTTCAAAGTAGCTTTAGTCAGAGGGGAAGAGGCAAACCGAGACCGATAACTGGGCCCAAAATCTGTCTTCTCCATCAGGTGGTGTTAAAAAAAATAAACACTCACCTAGTGAGGAGTTTTGGTATGGAGGTCAATCAGAGAGTGTCAAATTTGGTAAACAAACAATGTAATGGCTTATTTGCTACGTGTGGCTTATTTGATCGAATATAAGTTTCATAATGATTAGGTTGTTACGAGTGTACTGATATAAGTAGGATACGTGACATCCCGGCAACTTTGAGAAAAAACACTATATCGGAGTTGTGTCTGTTGTCCCTAGTTACCACAGCCACAAAGTCATTAACCCCGCCTATTTCTACAATTTATCTTCTTAAAATGTGAACTTAAACCTAACCCTAACCTTAATCACACTGCTAACCTTATGCTTAACCATAACCTTAAATTAAGATAAGGGGAAGGAAAATGAAGGAAAGAGAAGGAAAATGAGAAAGAAGGAGAGAGATTTGAGAAGGAACAAGAGGAGAAAGACTGGAGATGGTTTGTGTGAGACAGCTAAAATGGGCTATTAGAAAGAGGCCTCAGTAATAGCATAAGCGTGTCCACTGTCCACCAAGGAGCAGTTGAATTCATTATGATATAACTCACCTCTTGTCTCCTTGAGTGTTTGATGCCCAAACACACTTATGGTCAGATGACTCATGCCCGTTTTGGATTTGAGCAGAGGAGGACACATAACACGAGACAGACACCAACCCATGAGAGGGAGTGCGGGAATAGGCCAGCAAGGGAAATACATGAAATACTGTAAATGTAAGTGGTTGTATTAACCTATACTGAACAAAAATACAAATGCAACATGTAAAGTGTTGGTCCCATATTTCAGTAAGTAAAACATCCCAGAAATGGTCACCTTCGACAAGATAATCCATCCACATGACAGGTGTGGCATATAAAGAAGCTGATTTTAAACAGCATGATCAGTTGCACCATGTGCTGGGGACAATAAAAGGCCACTCTAAAACGTGCAGTTTTGTCACACAACACAATGCCACAGTTGTCTCAAGTTTTGAGAGAGCATGCAATTGGCATACTGACTGCAGGAATGTACACCAGAGCTGTTGCCAGAGAATTTAATGTTCATTTCTCTATCATAAGCCGCCTCCAACGTAGTTTTAGAGAATTTGGCAGTACGTCCAACCGGCCTCACAACCGCAGACCACGTGTAACCACGCCAGCCCAGGACCTCCACATCTGGCTTCTTCACCTGCGGGATTGTCTGATACCAGTCATCTGATACCAGAATCTGTGGGTTTGCACAACCAAATAATTTCTGCACAAACTGTAAGAAACCGTCTCAGGGAAGCTCATCTGCGTGCTCGTCGTCCTCACCAGGGTCTTGACCGGACTGCAGTTCGGCGTCATAACCGACTTCAGTGGGCAAATGCTCACCTTCAATGGCCACTGGTATGCTGGAGAAGTGTGCTCTTTACGGATGAATCCTGGTTTCAACTGTACAAGGCAGATGGCAGACAGTGTGTGTGTATATATATATATATATATATATATATATATGTATGCATATCATACTAAGCCTAATTTAATGTTGCTACTTTTAAATGCAAATTCAATCAACAATGGGGATGAAGAAAGGCAGTACATACTTGTTAAAAAACTATTATTGACTTGCTACAGAGTGTATTCAGCTTCTCTTTGTGGATCTGCAGAAAGGCACACAACACAATGGCCAGTTCTTTATAAATTCGTGTGGGCGAGCGGTTTGCTGAGCAGAGTGCCCCATGGTGGCGGTGGGGCTATGGTATGGGCAGTCATAAGCTACGGACAACGAACACAATTACATTTTATCGATGGCAATTTGAATGCACAGAGATACCGTGACAAGATCCTGAGGCCCGTTGTCGTGCCATTCATCCGCCGCCATCACCTCATGTTTCAGCATGATAAAGCACGGCCCATGTCGCAAGGATCTGTACACAATTCCTGGAAGCTGTGCCGGTCTTGACGCCTTAGTACTGCCATAAATTAGACATAGGAGAATATATCTCTGGCATCCTAGTATGGTGAAAGGAATGTCCTTTCTTTCAGAGACGTTTGCCGCCCAAAAACTTCAACATTCAACAATGAACATTGGGACAATATATTTCAACATCCAAACGTTCGGAATGATGAGAAATGGAATATGGAAAATTAACGTCTATTTTGTGATGTCATTAAAATTTTTATAAAGGCGTTATAACGAAAACATTGTAACTTGAAGAGCTTTTACACTGTGTATATCAGGCTTACATCCTTTACCTTGTGTAGAAAATATAAAGGAGGAAGACAATGTTTTCGTGAAGATAGGAATGTGATTTTAGCTTTCTAACAAAATCATAGTGATAATAATACTTTTGCCTCGTAACTAGCCACGCCCGAGGGAGCTCAGAGAGCTTGTCAGTATGACGGAAACGCCCCTCTTTACCAGAGTGCATAAAAGACTGAGATAAAAATTATCAGATCAGACTAGACGGACCTCAAGCTGCAGCTTTTGTCCATTTTGGTCCCGACCCTGAAAATCAACACGAGGTGAAGACGACAAAGTTGCCTCCACTAACAATCAATGTTACGGCTGAGTAGCTGTTCTAAGTACTGCATCTAAGAAAGTGAATTTAAGTGGGACCATCCTGTTACTCTCTTCAAACCATCGTCTACTACACTGCTCTCATCACCCCACAGGGGATCATCGACACGGCTGATTAGCCATCCTCAGAAGGCCACTTCCAGAACGAGTGAAAGTAAACAGACAACTAAGAAGAAGGACATTGTGACCTCTTGCGGCCAATCAGAGCCTTAAATCTGAAAGGCCATCCGAAAGAGAAAGACCAATCGACCCCTTCCCACGAAGGCCTGGGTCCAACAGAGATACACGATGAAGACCTCCAACATGTAAATACATGCATTACTTCTTACCAAACGGGCGGCAGTTCTGGGCAAAGTATTAAGATTACTATGAGGGTAGGTCCATGTGTTTCTAAGTGTTTTTCTCTCTCTATCTCTCTTTAACTCGCCATCTTTTGTAACAAGTGTCATATTGTTTTAGTCCGCTAGGGACCTGTTTTCATTGTATTAAGTTTCTAATCCCTACCTGTACCGTGTATGTGTTTGTATCTTGTGTTATCATTTTTAATTAGTTAGTAAATAAATAATTAAATCAATTTGTGTGGTATGGAATGATCAGTAAGACCCGGGTTCGTGCAGACTTAAATAGCCTACGACTTTCAGAATGAGACTGATATGAGGTAAATTATTAATAAATGACTGTTAAATGATAAGAGATATCTAGATATCTTTAGAGTTAATTCGGGAAATGGTAACTCGTTAAACAACTTTTCCCGTGGTGCCCCAAATTCCTAATGAGTTAATTGTTACATGATTAATTTAATCTAGTAACAATTAAACATAGTAGGCAATTATTCAATAAATAATAGTCATCACAATAATGAAAGTCACGTCACGACACTACAGTTGTGAATTTGATCGGGTCGCCCAAAAAGTTATATATTGCAGCTTTAAGATGGGGTGTTCGGAATTGTAGAGACTAGCTCAGGGGTCTCAACCTCTTGGCCCAGGGATCACATCCGACCCACAAGCTGCTTTCTCGTGGTCCCCAAACTGATCTCTAATTCCTATCACCGATCTGTGTGTGTCATCACCAAGCCAAGGTTCATACAGCCTGGCGCTATACAGTTAATGTTTGAATTACTACTTGTTGTTGCCATCTTCATTGTCTGCACCTAACCTCACTTTCTTCAATTGACTCTCCGCGTGAAAACTCAACACCACAGACAATTTGCTGATTCCTGCCAGTGACGTACTGGTGTCAGTCGTTACTATGGCAATTTAAAATGGTGCTGACCATAGCTCAAATAAACCTTGTCGACGATCAAAATACTAACTATAGATATGTTTTTATGTTACATTTAGCAGACGCTCTTATCCAGAGTTAGTGAGTGCATACATTTTTCATACTGGCCCCCCTTGGGAATCGAACCCACAACCCTGGTGTTGCAAGCGCCATGCTCTACCAACTGAGCTACAGGAGGCCTGTTACATGCACATGTTTAGTATTAGTGGATTAAATACTAAAGTATTTCCATTCCCCTGGAGGTTAGCCATCAGTGACAGAGTTGACAACAGATACTCAAAACAGACATATTTTTGCCTCTAAAAATAAAATACAAACATTTGTAAACTATGGAAAATGATTCATTTGACAACAACAACAACATATCCATTCTATCAGATCTTTCAGCACTCTGATGGACTTGACGTTAGACAAAACTCTGACGGAGTTGATGTTTTACGGAGTTGACAAAAATGCAATTGAGTGGTATACACAGTTGCAATTTAGTTTTTACTCCGTTGCTTTATGCCTTTCGGGGGCTGCGGGGTGTGTGCTACGCCAGTGAATCTGGCCCTATGACATCAGTCATACTGTAGATGTAATAAGACAGCAACAATACAATGATGACAGCCTGGGTTTATTTCCTCCTCTTTAAATCCCCAATGCTGGCCCCAGAGGCACCATATCAAACATGTCTGTCTTATCAGACGAAAGCACAGAGAGAGAGAGAAAAAGAGTGAGAGAGAATACAATCAAACAATGGAATTTTCCCAAAAAGAGCGGAGGGAGATTTCTTCTAGACAGCCGGTATCTGTGAAGCTAGCTTTCCATACCAATATGAGCCACCCAATTTAGACACTGAAGGGAGAGCCTTTATTAAGGAGAATGTGGTGTGTGTCTCCTCATCTGGATGCACTATGAGACACTATGTTTGACGACCTGTTATCAATAAATACTGAGCTACCCATATATAGATTGAGATCCAAATCCCTATCTGCAAGTGTTATTGGAAAGCACTGCACAGTAACACGAGCAAATGAAGGCTGTTAGGATATCAATAGCTGTGTAAAAGCCAGACTATGCCAGGGCCAATCGCCTCCTGTCCACTCAATAGCT
Organism: Coregonus clupeaformis; assembly: GCF_020615455.1. Taxonomy (NCBI): domain Eukaryota; kingdom Metazoa; phylum Chordata; class Actinopteri; order Salmoniformes; family Salmonidae; genus Coregonus; species Coregonus clupeaformis. Next base: position 51,717,610 of record NC_059203.1, on the reverse strand, counting down.
AATGGGCAGTGGCTGGTTTATGCTCAATCTATAGACTCTCTTGCCAGGTCTGTCGGGTAGAGACTACTAGGCTAAACCATAGAGAAAGTAAAAGTGAAAGGGAGAGAAAAGTAACAGAAATAACACTTAAATGATGGATATTTGAAGAGATTCATTCCAAAACGCTATATATCCATTTTCAGAAATGTTGGTAAATTAGCTTTTATTGTTTAAAGAAGTTGTTAAAGAGATTGGTGTGTTTTTTCACTATCTAATCATGGCATGGGGTTGACAGACTTACAGTGAGTGCATTCATCTTAAAATAGCTAGGTGAGAACCACGTATCACAGTCAAATATACAGGATATGAACATTCCATTCCAGCTAAACAATGGATATATAGCAGAAAAACACATTTTCATACACATCTAAAATTGATTAATAAAAAATCTGAGGAGTAATATTTTACACACACATGAAGCAATCATTTCTGAAGTGGTAGATATAGCATTTTGGAAATAAACTCTTCATTTCATGGTCAACTCTTGACAAAGCTGCACATTTTATGTAGCCAAGTGATAAAAGCAGAAACTAAAGAATGTATAAAAAATGTATTCAGTACACAATTGTTAGAAAATGCCAGAGATACTGCATGGTTGATTTCTGTAAGACGTTTAACAGTGCGTGCTGTAGTAAAGTGGAGCTGTTTTGTTAAAAGTACATTTTGTCCTATGCCGAATTGTAGTAATGAATAGAGTTTAGAACACCTTTTATTGAACTGCTACAGAGCTAAGGAAATATGGGACCTGATGTATGTATAAATCCCAAGACAGTCTTTCACAGTGTTTTTGATACTCACATGGATGACAATACTGAAGATCTATGGTGGACAATAATATGCATTGTGAACAATAAAATTTGGAAGACAAGATGTATGATGACTATAAAACAACTTTGTCCCCTCAAACATTATTTTTAAACAAATCAAAACGGAATTTAAAAAAGAAGAAGAAAGCTGGAATCCAAAAAACAAGTTGACCTATAAAAACTTCCATGGACACTAGTAAATATGTAAATCATGTTAAGTAGACTAATAATTAACCCATGTTTTGATGTGAAAACAGATTTGTATTCATATTAATCTATTATGTTTGAAAAATTTATAAAAAAGTAAAAGCACATAGCTATATTCATTTATACCCACTAGATGGCACTGTCCCTTTAAGAGAACAGTAAATAATGCATGGATTGTGAAATAGTGGTGGCGTTCGAGTGGTAAGGAGAAAGCAACCGACTGTAGATTAAATTCGAGGAGTGAAGTCGGGGGAGGTGCATCTGTGACAGCCGAAAGTCAGACACTAATGTGGTTTTCCGACAGCAAGGCTTAGATCAACATGGCAGTGTTGCCATTGTTTATAAAAGTGTTTCTTTATAACATTGAAATAAACATGGCTCCAACCCCCATATCACAGACTCACAAACTGAAATCATATGTGTGTACATTATACAATCAATCAGTGAGAGAGAGCCTCAAATATCACATTCATTTGTATTAATCCACTGTATACATGAATTGTGGCAAAGTTGGTTCCTGTTTCAGTCATGTCTTTGGTCACGTTCGCGTGGTGATGGCTGCAGGATGAAGTTGGTAAAGAGCAACTACAGATACTTGCAGTCGACAGCAGTCAAAACTTTGTGACCTTTGATCACATGATTTTTGTAATGTTAAGGCAGTCGACATGTAGGCGCAAGTCTGACAATTTTATACCCCATAATGCAACAAACTTTGAAAGGCTGTGACCAACGATGGTCACCGACTTGACAAAGTGATCTGCTCAAACTTGCATTTCCAGCCAAGTGAAAACTAAACAAAACAAAACAAAACAAAACAAAACAAAACAAAACATTGGCATCCATATTAGATTTTGAACTTGGGGGGTAACATCTAAAAGCTTGATTTAATAGTTTCTTGTTCACTGCTTGGCGATGCAAACAGTGATTCTCTAATCAGAACCGTCTACCAATTATGGATATAGCTTCAGACACAGGACACATGCTGCTAGCAGGTACAGTCATTGGACCATGAGTTATCTCGAAAGCGCTCACTATGAAAAGCCCTTAAACCTTGTCTTATTATTAATGAAATCATTAATCAGAGGTCTAATATTGGGCTACATTGAGGCCATCTCCATGTTGAAGTTGTCAATTGTCTTCTTCTACTACTTCTATGAGTTGGTAAAAAAAACAAAGGGTGCATACTGCCAACTGAGTGAACAGGTATAAAGCCAAGGTTAGCGATTTACTGCCACCTGCAGTTATGGAATGTTTGCTCACGAGTATAATTCATTGGCTGATCCCTCCTGAAGACCTTCATGGAATTATGTGATCCTTCCTTAAAGCTGGAATAGGTAACTTTTTGGACAACCCGACCAAATTCACATAGAAATGAGAGTTATAGATCTGTCATTGTCATTAAAAGCAAGTCTAACAAGCGGTAGATCTGTTCTATATGCATTGTTTCTATGATTCCCGTTCATAGGTTTCATTTTTGCATCTTTTACTTTCGGTTTTGTACACCAGCTTCAAATAGCTGAAAATACAATATTTTTGGTTATACTTTCTTGTTTTGTCACATAAACTGAAATTAGGCGAACTATTAGAATTTTAGCATACAGGAAATGGCGGAGCCATTTAACCCATAGGAAGTCCCACCCAGTTGACTTCTTCAAAATGGTGAAAGTCCTTAATGACGCTAACCATGCTAAAACTGGCTTTTGGTCACTAGAGTACTCTACAATTATCTATGGTCGAACTGCTGTTCAATCTGGTGTTAGGGTGGACCAGATGTAGGCAGTATTTCTATTACATTTATTTGAAATACGCATTTTAATTACTTCTGAGTATTTTGACATTTTAATTACACTGGGCTGAACTACACTCCAATGTATTTTGAATTTGGTATTTTCAAAATACTGTCATTTGTATTTTAAAAATACAAAATACTTTTTAATATTTTTTTTTTTATAGTGTTTTACATTTTGTGGCCTCCCTTTCACCTTGCATTGGTATCCGAAGTCTGATAGCACTATGGTGTGATAAGAGCATCTGCTAAATGAACTAAATATAAATGTACTGTATATGTTAACAATTGCAAAGCATGCTGAGTATTATGTTAATGTTTTGTGCCCCGAAAAAGGCCAATAATAATACCCAGTGTTCTTTGCAGTTCATTTTGGTATGTTCATCTTCACATAAACAGTTCATTTACTTTTTGGTCATTTAGCAGACACTCTTATCCAGAGTGACTTGCTCAACTAAGGTAGATAAACAACATATCATAGTCATAGCAAGTAAAACGTTTTTGTAACTGTTACTGAGATTGTTGTTGCTGTTTGGGCCGGCTACTTGCACATTTATTTTTGTATTTTAATATACAAAATACATGTATTTTAATTTGGTTTATTGTCATTTGTACATTTTGTAGACAAACATTGGATATGTTAGATTTGTATTTCTAACTGTGAACTGTGGTTTTATGTTTTCTTGTTTTCCCATAGAAAGCAGAGCCACTACCGTTTAAGTACTTCACTTTGTACATACTGTACTTGACCATAGTTTTTTTATGCACTTTACTCTGACATTTACTTTATTAAGTTTATTGTGATTAGTTATTCATTTCTGTTACGCCCTGACTCTGAGGACTTGTATTTGTTGAGTCAGGGTGTGTATTTTCTGTGTTGTGTTTGCTATGTTGTTTTCTATGTTTTAGATCTAGAATGTGTTGGCCGGGGTGGTTCCCAATCAGAGGCAGCTGTAGCTCGTTGTCTCTGATTGGGGACCATACTTAGGCAGCCTGTTGGCACCTGTTAGTTGTGGGATCTTGTTCTGTGTAAGGTATGTTGGTTGTATGCTACCTTGGACTTCACGTTTCGTTTCATTTGTTATTTTGTCGTTGTGGTGTTTATTCTATATAAATAAACATGTACGCATATCACGCTGCGCCTTGGTCCGTCCCATCTGTAAACGATCGTGACAATTTCACACAGACCTTACTTCACTATTGTTATTCACCTTTAGTGGGTTTCACTTTTCTGCAATTAATATTATCTTATTATTTTCACTTTAAAGCTTCGACCGAATAAACAACCTCAAATTAGTTTTGTGTCCTGTGCTGGGTTTACTTTCGCCAGGCTACATTTATCCTCTTCTTCGGGGGGGGCAAGGGGTTGATACATTCGTGTCAGCGTCTGCAGTGTGTCTTGGTTTGGGTTGGTTTCAGGAGCTGGCTCAGAGAGAGAGAGAGAGAGAGAGATCCTGGCCCTCCAGGGCCCCTGGGTTGAACCAAAGTGACAGCTTGCACTGTGCAGACTGCAAAGAAAAAGCTCCACACTCAACTTCATCAAAGGCCTGCAAAAACTAAGACGACGCAGTTCGCTCTTGTAAAGCAGTTGCCTCAAAGCAGAAAAGGTGCATCCCAGAAGATTGGACATATTGGATGAGTTAGTGAGGGTCTGGCTGCAGGCACAACATCATTTGTGAGTCTGAAATCTCATTAGTGGCTGCTGCATTCTGGCCGGGCCTGAAAAGTGACTGGTGTGTGGTTAAACTGCTATTATAATAATAATAATATGCCATTTAGCGGATGTTTTTATCCAAAGCAACTTACAGTCATGTGTGCATACATATGGGTGGTCCCGGGGATCAAACCCACTACCCCAGCATTACAAGCGCCATGCTCTACCAATTGAGCTACAGAGGACCACAATTACTACTGCACTGACTTATCTCTGCTTGGATGGAGTCATAGAGCTGGGAACCAAGTTCTATATCGCTACAAAAGGGTGTTTGGCAAGACCATTGAGGCTTTTTCCCCCAAGCACCATTTTTCCTTACTCTCTCTATTTTATGATATTCTCCCATCTAAAATGTTTTCAAATACATGTAGATACATTTGCATCTTTGCTCAAATGCATGTAATGCCTGACAATATTCCATAAATGATTGGCTATGACATCTATTCTACAGGGTGGCCAAAGTGGTTCCTAATTTGGCTTCTTAAATTACTCTTTACGTATTGATCAATATAGATCATTTTTGGTGCCACCAAGCCAAAACATGGTGAATAAAACATTCTGTCATAAAGAGCACATGTTCAACTTCGTAAAAAACAAGTTTTCCTACTCTAGGGATTAAAACATTTACTATAGTAAATGCTTCTCTTCAGCTTAATTAAATAATGACAAAAATCGAGTGCCTTTTATTATGTTTTTATTTGTTTTTTTATCGATTTAAACAAAAACTATACATCCTACAATGATCCACAATATGTCAAAGTCTAGGTCTTGTGTTTCCAATGAGTGTGCACTATACAGCTCTACAGTGGACTGATAGCGGTGTTATGGTGCATTCGTAACTAAGTGGAAAGTGGGAATTTACCACATCTGGGAAAAATCCACTTGAACGGCCCTCCAACCGGCAATTACTAGTTAAATAAGCCATGAATGCCCTCGTGACAGAGGGAATGGATGCTTGTTGTGTGCAACACGGATGGGCAAATGAATGCAAGATTTTAAAAATATATATGTTAAAACATTTCTAGCCTATGAGTAACAGGGTTGACGTGTTATGCTGGACCTGCTCAATTTTTCACCACAACCTCAGCAAATTCCCAAAAAGAGTAGAAGCATCTCACCTGCTTTTACACTATGATTTGACTATTAGATGTTCAATGTTTCTTTTGAAATAAATATTTTTTAAGAAATAGTTTCACCCTATTAAATGAGATTTCAGTTCACGTAACAGGGTTGACCTTCAAATTAAGGACAGACGTAAATGAATCACTAATCACATGAAATAAATAATAATACTAAGAAATAACTTTGTCAAAGCAACAAAATAACTAGGGCTTTACAATGATGGTGGAAACTTTTTTGGGGAGTTAGAGGGTTAAAATCTTCCTAGAAGTCACAGAGAGTGCATGTCGAAATGCTGTTATTTTGGCACTTTAGCAAATCTTTAATCTTTATTCATATTGAAAATCAGATGTTTTGAATTATCCATGTGGTCTATATTAAAGGGCACGTAATTTCATTTAACAGGCTTTTAAATTTCAATATTGGTGCCTAATTTTTACTTTCAAAGGGATGCAAAAGTCAAGAATTTCGTGGAATAACCCATTACACATTAAGTTCTGTGTAGAGTGGAAAAAACTGTGTGTCAATTGTGGGGGAGCGCATGTTGCTGGGGATCAGAAGTGCCTGGGGCGAGAGAGAGACAGGATGAGGTTGCCAGGGTTAGAGTAGAACAGAAGGTGTCGTATGTTGAGACAGTGAAGAGAGTAGAAGATGATGGGTCAAGGGTGAGAAGTAGGCCTAGGCCAATACAGAGTGAATTGAATTTGTGCTTCAGTAAGGTTGGCTTCTTAACATTCATTGCCATGGTTATCAACTGTACCACAGAAATTGAATGTAAATCACAGAAAATAGATGTTTCGGTAGCAGCTGCAGAGAAGTTCTTGGGTGTACGAGGGTTTACTGCAGGTGTGTTGAACGACAGAACCAGTCAAAACGTGAACACATGAAAATATATTCTAAAATACATTCTTTAATGTATTTAAGAATGTACTTTGAAATACATTAAATACATTTTCCGATTAATTTAACATATAATGTGATATACATTTGAAATACATTCCATTCTAAACGTTGGAAATACAATTATTTTCCGTATGGGCTCACTCATATACAGTGCATTCAGAAAGTATTCAGACCCCTTGACTTTTTCCACATTTTGTTACGTTACAGCCATATTCTAAAATTGATAAAATTGTTTCCCCGCCTCATCAATCTACACACAATACCCCATAATGAAAAAGAAAAAAATTGTTTTTTAGAAATGTTTGCAAATAACCCGGAAATATCACATTTACAGAAGTATTCAAACCCTTTACTCAGTACTTTGCTGAAGCACCTTTGGCAGCGATTAAAGCCTTCTTGGGTTTGATGCTACAAGCTTGGCACACCTGTATTTGGGGAGTTTCTCCCATTCTTCTCTGCAGATCCTCTCAAGCTCTGTCAGGTTGGATGGGGAGCGTCGCTGCACAGCTATTTTCAGGTCTCTCCAGAGATGTTTGATCGGGTTCAAGTCCGGGCTCTGGCTGGGCCACTCAAGGACATTCAGAGACTTGTCCCGAAGCCACAGCATGATGCTGTCACCACCATGCTTCACCGTAGGGATGGTGCCAGGTTTCCTCCAGACGTGACGCTTGGCATTGAGGCCAAAGAGTTCAATCTTGGTTTCATCAGACCTTGGTTTCATCTCATGGTCTGAGAGTCCTTTAGGTGCCTTTAGGCAAACTCCAAGTGGGCTGTCATGTGCCTTTTACTGAGGAGTGGCTTCTGTATGGCCACTCTACCATAAAGGCCTGATTGGTGGAGTGCTGCAGAGATGGTTGTCCTTCTGGAAGGTTCTCCCATCTCCACAGAGGAACTCTGGAGCTCTGTCAGAGTGACCATCGGGTTCTTGGTCACGTCCCTGGCCAAGGGCCTCCTCCCCCGATTGCTCAGTCTGGCCGGGCGGCCAGCTCTAGGAAGAGTCTTGGTGGTTCCAAACTTCTTCCACTTAAGAATGATGGAGACCACTGTGTTCTTGGGGACCTTCAATGCTACAGAAATGTTTTGGTACCCTTCCCGAGATCTGTTCCTCGACACAATCCTGTCTCGGAGCTCCACGGACAATTCCTTCGACCTCATGGCTTGGTTTTTGCTCTGACATGCATTGTTCACTGTGGGACCTTTCCAAATAATGTCCAATCAATTGAATTTACGACAGGTGGACTCCAATCAAGTTGTAGAAACATCTCAAGGACGGAAACATGATTCACCTGAGCTCAATTTCGGGTCTCATAGCAAAGGTCTGAATACTTATGTAAATAAGGTATATCTGTTTTTTATTTGTAATACATTTGCAAAAAATTATAAAAAGCTGTTTTCACTTTGTCATTATGGGGTATTGTGTATAGATTGATGACGAAAAATACGGCTGGAACGTAACAAAATGTGGAAAAAGGGAAGGGGTCTGAATACTTTCTGTTTCTTACTGTTGAATGTATCTCCAAAACACAGTTTACTTCACTCCTGCTCTGAATTTCACATTTTCTCTCTCAGAGCACAGGACAATCAATCACATCACTCTCGGCACCTTCACCCACCTCTCCCCCCATCTTCAAAAAGGACTTGTAGTACAACAGATGTGTCCCAGAAAACTCAAACTTTATTTTGTCCTCTCATTGTACACTTGGGGCCCTGTCTTTCCTCTGGTTAAAAGCAATCGGAGCGTCACAACTAGGGCTGACCCCATTTAGTCGACTGGTCGATTCTTTGGTCGATAGGCTGTTGGTCAACCAAGATTATTTTAGTCGAGCAGTCACAAATATATATATACTTTTTTTATGGCACACGAGGCACCTGTCTGATTCACACATATAGAAGTAGGCCTATGCTACCTGGCCTGTGAGCAAATGTAGGCCTATAAATGTGCCCATCTGGGGATCTGATACTATTTCTGATTGTCTTAACTCACCACAACTGTGGAGCTTCTCAAAATAATTTTTTCTTCACCTCAAACAGCAAGTAAACAAAGTCTGTTTTTACATCCATTGAGAATGACAATAGTTCCTCAACGTAGCCTATTTGAAAATTATTTCCAGCTCTCTCCCTTTCGATAACCATCATGCTCTGATCCTGTGGAAACGTCATGAAATAGGCCTACCTGATTACTTCTTATCCCTTGCGAAAATAGCCTTCAGCTGTGTCTGTCAGGACCTCACTGGCGCGGGAAACTGAGGGCTTAGAATATTTTACATAATGTTGTAAGTTTGCTAGCACTAGCTTTGAGCTGGACCAAGTTGATAGTTGATACATTGTTGCAGACAGGCCATGCGTAGCCAATATGCTTTATAGGATATTTATTTTTATCAGAATATTGTCTACCTGCAGGGAGCAATGTTTTTATTTGTTGGCTTTATGAAGGCTATTTTTACATATTGGCAATGGCAATAGAAGTTACTTATAGATTTGTATCATTTTCATTTAGAATTTTGATTGAGCACATGACATTGATTTTGAGATATGAATACTTTATTATAAATTAATTGAAACTGTTCCACAAAAATGTGCATACGAAAATCATAACTGGCACGCAGATCAGTAGAAATGGTACGATAAATTGGCACTCCAAATGGAACTAGTTGCCGACCGCTGGTTTAGCCCATTACCAGCAACTTCAGGAGCATAACGGAAGGCTAGCAGCAGCGGGAGGAGGGTTCGGGAACAGGTTTTAATTCTTCTGGTTAGGCTATATTGATCTCTGGCTCCGTCTTCATTTTTTATCACAGTGCTTAAAGTATCAGACAAGCTCAGTAGCCTACATATATGTTGATTCTATTCAAACATAGGGTGTGTCTATATATTGAAAAATACATGTACTCTGGGACATCCCTAGTCACAACCACTCGGTTCCTCCCTTTACCCTCTCAGCTGTGGCCTCATGCCACAGTCACACATCCATATGGCACTATCATAGCCACAGGAGACTGCTGAGGGGAGGACACCTTAAGGCTCCTACAGTGACCGTATTACCATCACACCGGCGGTCACAAGTCATGACCGCAGTCAAATTCCAAATGGTCATGGTAACTAGGCTTCTCCAAGCTCTGATGCTGTTGCTGGTCATTAGTAGCCTACCAAACTTGCTAACTGCCTGGTACTCAGCACTCTATTGTCCCTCTAATCACTCTGACATCAATGAAAATCTAATTGAAAATCTAATCAAACGCTTCATGAGAGCCCATGAGCTCATGTTGCGCAACATTTCTATAGGCTATGCAATTGCGTGAGAAAACAGAGTTTTGATGGCCTCTATTAAAAAGAGGAGGATCCTTTCAGCTTTCTATCGGCTAGGCCTCCTATATTTATTTCTCAACTCTCCTAATATTAAGCACATTGCCTCTCTTTACAACAGGAGTATAGCCTCCCTGGCTGGCATGAAAATGAACCGCGGGAAAAGAGTCATCCATTCGATATTTAAGTGCATAGATGACATGTATTTTTCCCCCTGTTTCGAGACAGGTCCATTCTAAATCAAAACTAATTTCACACATATATTATTTAGTATATGTAAAGACAAGATTAAATCAAGAATAGTCTAATGAGTGACAATATTAGCCTATCACTTGTGAATGATATATTATCACTAGTGAATGATGCCCAGCTTGTGTGCAGTAAGGCAAGAAACAGCACATGCCTTTTTATTGGCTACTTTTTCTAATCATAGTCACACACATCATGTAGCCTAGCCCATAGACCTATATGTTTTAATAAAGATTGTATCACAACTAAAGTGGCCAAATAACTTCTTAAAATGAAGCACATTAATCCGCTTTACAACGGGTGTAGAGCCTAACTGGCATACATAGGCTGCGCGTGAGTTCCAAGTCTGGGGAAGATAATTTTCACCATATAAATACACCTTTATAATAAAAGCATCATATGCATAATTGCACCTGCGGTCACTTTTGAGAATGTTGTTTTCCCGCTAATTGATTGCATTTTGGAACATTCACGCTTATAGCCTACTGCCGTGAGTGCATTGCTGCGCTTATAATGTGAAGAAATAGCCTAATAGTTTATCAACATTTTAAGCTAAACGTTCTGATCTGTTGCGTCAGCCTCATTGCTTTTAAAAGTTTTGTTGATGCTACTGGTTGTATTAATTTCTTGCACAGAATAGGTCAACTTTTGTACTATGGGGGATACTAGATTGACATAGGCTAGTGCTTTTGCTGTTCGTTAGGCCTAGTCATCTTGTTGGCTGATGAAATGTCAATGTGGACAGTTCTTCCAACATCTTCGATATGCGCCTCGGAAATCGATAAGGACGCGCGCAGTTGCGTCCCCGATGTGTCTGGCATTGGCTAATAAGAATTTAGATATCTGAGAGAGCCATGTGAGTGAGAGGTGCTTCGGAGCACGCAGCCGGGAGAAGGGCATTATAATGATTATATTCACCAAAGGGCACAACGGCCACTGGTTGCAAAAGGCATGGATATTTTTTAAGTGTAATTACGGCCACACAAAGGGGATGCCAGCAGGAAAATTTGAGGTATTATAGAAACAAAGCAGAGCTGATGCCTTTCATGCAACTTTTTTCAAATCATCATTAGAGTCGCATCATGCAGCCTTAGAATGTATTAAACATCAAAACATATAGCCCAACGTTTTTTATCACAAATAAAGTTGCATACATAACTCTAAATTAAGCATATACTGCTGTTTCTTTGTTAACAGCTCAACACAGAATAGCCACCTGTGCGCACACCCTCAAATCGTTTGGAAAAAATATCCTTTCTATTTTATTCAGCTATGTTCGATTTTATTCTCTATACTATAAAATAATGCCCCGGAATTCTAAGCAAATCGTCATTTTTATTTGACCCCTTTTTCTCCCCAATTTGTAGTTACAGTCTTTTCCCATCGCTGCAACTCCCGTACGGACTCGGGAGAGGCGAAGGTCGAGAGCCATGCGTCCTCCGAAACACGACCCTGCCAAGCTACACTGCTCGCTTAACCCAGAAGACAGCCACACAAATGTGTCGGAGGAAACACCATACAACTGGCGACCGTGTCAGCATGCATGCGCCTGGCATGCCACAGGAGTCGCTAGAGCGCGATGGGACAAGGACATCCCGGCCGGCCAAACCCTCCCCTAACCCGGACGACGCTGGGCCAATTGTGCACCGCCTCATGGGTCTCTCGGTCGTGGCTGGCTGCAACACAGCCCGGGATCGAACGCGGATCTGTAGTGACGCCTCAAGCACTGTGATGCAGTGCCTTAGACCGCTGCGCCACTCGGGAGGCCCCTAAGCGAATCTTGTCTGCTAAATGAATTAGTGTAGCCCACAGCCATATGGCATTGCCAGATCAGAGCCTAACATAAGGACAACTCAGAGCATGCTATTCTGTCCTTCTGAACTAGACTACATTTTCTTCATATCATGTTTCTTTAGACCTGTCTAATATAAAATAATAATAATATGACATTTAGCAGACGCTTTTATCCAAAGCGACTTACAGTCATGCGTGCATAATATTTTTATTTTTTTTGTGTATGGGTGGTCCCGGGAATCGAACCCACTACCTTGGCGTTACAAGCGCCGTGCTCTACCAGCTGAGCTACAGAGGACCACATAACGGCTTTATAGTGATGGTGTAGGCTATATTAAATGGATTTATTATACTTTTTTAAATGTAGATGTTCCAAAGGTCTACATCAGTGGCTTATAGGCTATGTGTGGAAGCCAGATGATGCTAAATGTGTTTATGTTAATTAGGGATAAATTACCGTGACAGCGGCAGTTATTTGCTTGACAATCACCAGCTGACAGAATTTCATGACGCCACAGCGCTAGGACAGCTCATAATAATTGCTGGAACGGAGCGAATTAAATGGCGTGAAACAGCTGACACCATTCCGCTCCAGCCATTACCACCAGCCAGTCCTCCCCAATGAATGTGCCCTCCACCTCCTGTGATTCATAGCCTATCATAGCCTGCTGTCTTCCTCCCCACTAGTCCCCCAGTCCCACCCCATCCCTCCCTACCACTCCCAGCAGTGCAGTGTCAAGACTGCTCACATCCAGCCTGGCTATTACAGCTATTAAAGGTTAACCACCTCCAGCGGTTTGTGACATTGAACAAGACACACAACAACAATGATGCCATGGCTATTTACTGCTCCAGGCACTGTGCTCACTGCACAGAGGAGAGACTAACACAAGTAATCGTGACATTATTTACAGCAGTTAGAGTTGAAAGCATAGTTGTTATTCCCTCACCTGTATTTAGGTGGTGTGAGTATATCTGACGAATATAAATAGTTTTTATTGAGGTGGAAAAATACATATTATTGACTACTTCACACTTTGTTTTTACATAGCAACATAATCAATACTTATTGATGCTCACAGATAATAATCTAAATAACTACTGCTGAAATAAAATGTGCCTGATGGTTGTGCTCAGATGAAGTAAGAGAAAATACTGTATACTCAGCTCTCCAGATAAATCATTTGGCCTCTAATAAATTTGAGAATTGATCAATTCTCTGTCTGACATTTCTCCACTTTTTCTCCATTTTCACATTTATCATTCTTCGCCTTGGCACAGGCTAAACATTAGGAAAATCCTTCTGTATCAATCTGTCAAACACACACACATATGCATGCACACACACACACACACACAAACACACACCCTTGAATCTACAGTTTCCTTTCAGCCGCACCAGACTCATAACCACACTAGCTAACATAAGGGTCATTATTGAATTGCGGTGGCATTTGGGCATGGCATTTTGGAGAAAAAACTTATTTTTTCTAGTATGTATTTGGGTTCTTCTATATCAACTAATATGGCAGCTTAATGACTTAAAATAAATTGTACCATTATGATAACATCGTGCCACCAGTAGGAGTAGTAACACCAATGAGATACAGTATTTTAGGTTATTGAGGATTTTCTTGAACGGAGGACACAGATGCTCAAATCTAAGGTCATTAAACCCCTTAAAAACGATTTACTGTGATATGATTCAAAATGTTGCTCCCAATGTGCAAATTAAGTTGAGTAACACCAAGTGACACTTTGGATTTGGACACACCAAATTATCAATGGAATCCTAAAATGTATGACATACTAAACGGGTGTGATTAGCCAATAATATTATTTATTATAAAACAGGTAGTTTGGACCCTGGATGCTGATTGAATGAGCAGCGTTCCAAGCCGTGCTGTATTAACTGACACAGGCAGAACTATACCTGCTAACAGTTCCATCTGAATTATCACTACACCTCCATAAGTGATCATCATGTTCATGTTGTTGTCCCAATCATCTCTTGAATTTATGTAAACTTGCACATTGTTTCCCCTTTCACTCCATTCCAGTCATGGGTGGTCCTCTGTAGCTCAATTGGTAGAGCATGGCGATTGTAATGCCAGGGTAGTGGGTTCGATCCACGGGACCACACATCTGTAAAAATGTATGCACACATGACTGTAAGACGCTTTGGATAAAAGCGTCTGCTAAATGGCATATTATTATTATGATACATCCTCCTCTCAGCAGCCTCCACTGAACTATGCCTAAATACTTAACGACCGGTCGCATCTGTGGCAACATGACCAAAATAACTAGTGACAAGATTTTTGACGTGACAATATCTTCTGGAGGAAGAATGAAATTGTATATGAATTTTCTTATCAAAATGACTGTTTTAATGAAAATATGTAATTCATTGTTATTTTAATATGTTGGTATACATTAAAGCAATAAGGCACGCGAGTCAGTGCTACATAATGAATAGAGTCACAGGTAAATGGGTTGACATACCGATTATCACGTCTGGCCGAACAACGCCATTTATCTGTGACTGTTTTCATTATATAGCACTGACTCTTGTGCCTTATTGCTTAAATATAGACCATCCACCGGTAACAGTTTTCCACTAGGGAATGCTCAAGGTCCTTGTATAGCTTTGTAATTACTGATTTTCAAGGCGGTAACACCAATAACATAATACTGACATTATACTACGAGAATAATGTGTATTTTAATAGACTTTGTTTTTTATTGATCTACACAATATATTACTAGAAATTATATACACTACATGACCGAAGGTATGTGGACACCTGCTCGTCAAACATCTCATTCCAAAATCATGGGCATTAATATGGAGTTGGTCCCCCCTTTCCTACTATAACAGCCTCCACTCTTCTGGGAAGGCGTTTCAAGCAGACCACCATAGTCCCCGTGCCCAAGGACTCTAAGATAACCTGCCTAAATGACTACCGACCCGTAGCACTGACGTCTGTAGCCATGAAGTGCTTCAAAAGGCTGGTCATGGCTCACATCAACAGCATTATCCCAGAAACCCTAGCCCCACCCCAATTTGCATTCCGCCCCAACAGATCCACAGATGATGCAATCTCTATTGCACTCCACACTGCCCTTTCCCACCTGGACAAGAGGAACACCTACGTGAGAATGCTATTCATTGACTACAGCTCAGCATTCAACACCATAGTGCCCTCAAAGCTCATCACTAAGCTAAGGATCCTGGGACTAAACACCTCCCTCTGCAACTGGATCCTGGACTTCCTGACAGGCTGCCTCCAAGTGGTAAGGGTAGGTAACAACACATCTGCCACACTGATCCTCAACACGGGGGCCCCTCAGGGGTGCGTGCTCAGTCCCCTCCTGTACTCCCTGTTCACCCATGACTGCATGGCCAGGCACGACTCCAACACCATCATTAAGTTTGCCGACGACACAACAGTGGTAGGCCTGATCACCGACAACGATGAGACAGCCTATAGGGAGGAGGTCAGAGACCTGGCAGTGTGGTGCCAGGACAACAACAAAGGAGATGATTGTGGACTACAGGGAAAAAAAGAGGACTGAGCACGCCCCCATTCTCATCAACGGGGCTGTAGTGGAACAGGTTGAGAGCTTCAAGTTCCTTGGTGTCCACATCACCAACAAACTATCATGGTCCAAACACACCAAGACAGTCGTGAAGAGGGCACGACAAAGCCTATTCCCCCTCAGGAGACTGAAAAGATTTGGCATGGCTCCTCAGATCCTCAAAAAATTCTACAGCTGCACCATCGAGAGCATCCTGACTGGTTGCATCACCGCCTGGTATGGCAACTGCTTGGCCTCTGACCGCAAGGCACTACAGAGGGTAGTGCATACAGCCCAGTACATCACTGGGGCCAAGCTTCCTGCCATCCAGGACCTCTATACCAGGCGGTGTCAGAGGAAAGCCCTCAAAATTGTCAAAGACTCCAGCCACCCTAGTCATAGACTGTTCTCTCTGCTACCGCACGGCAAGCGGTACCGGAGTGCCAAGTCTAGGTCCAAAAGACTTCTCAACAGCTTCTACCCCCAAGCCATAAGACTCCTGAACAGCTATTCATGGCTACCCAGACTATTTGCACTGCCCCCCCACCCCATCCTTTTACGCTGCTGCTACTCCGTTAATTATTTATGCATAGTCACTTTAACTCTGCCCACATGTACATATTACTTAAAAAACCTCAACTAGCCGGTGCCCCCGCACATTGACTCTGCACCAGCACCCCCCTGTATATATAGCCTCCCTACTGTTATTTTATTTTACTTCTGCTCTTTTTTTCTCAACACTTTTTTTGTTGTTGTTTAATTTTTACTTTTTTGTTAAAAATAAATGCACTGTTGGTTAAGGGCTGTAAGTAAGCATTTCACTGTACTGTCTGCACCTGTTGTATTCGGCGCATGTGGCCAATAACATTTGATTTGATTTGATTTGATTCACTCGATGTTGGAACATTGCTGCGGTGACTTGCTTCCATTCAGCCATGAGCATTAGTGAGGTCGGCACTGATTTTGGTGCGATTAGGCCTGGCTAGCAATCCGCGTTCCAATTCATCCCAAAGGTGTTCAATGGGGTTGAGGTCAGAGCTCTGTGCAGGCCAGTCAAGTTCTTCCACTCCGATCTCGACAAACCATTTCTGTATGGACCTCGCTTTGTGCATGGGGGCATTGTCATGCTGAAACAGGAAAGGGCCTTCCCCAAACTGTTGCCACAAAGTTGGAAGCACAGAATAGTCTAGAATGTAATTGTATGCTGTAGCGTTAAGATTTCGCTTCACTGGAACTAAGGGGCCTAGCTCGAACCATGATAAACAGCCCCAGACCATTATTCCTCCTCCACCAAACTATAAAGTTGGCACTATGCATTCGGGTAGGTAGCGTTCTCCTGGCATCCGCCAAACCCAGATTAGTTCGTCGGACTGCCAGATGGTGAAGCGTGACTCATCACTCCAGAGAACACGTTTCCACTGCTCCAGTGTCCAATGGCGGCGAGCTTTACACCACTCCAGCCGATGCTTGACATTGCGCAACATGACCAAAATAACTAACGACCAGATTTTTGACCAGACTATATCTTCTGGAGGAAGAATTAACTTCTTAGGCTTGTGTGCTGCTCGGCCACGGAAACACATTTTATGAAGCTTCCAACATACAGTTCTTGTGCTGATGTTGCTTCCAGAGGCAGTTTGGAACTCAGTAGTGAGTTTTGCAACCGAGGACAGACATACTTTTGTATATATAGTGTATATTCTTATATCATACTTTTGTTCACTTTCTAGCATTCAAAATAATAGATATCTCTAAATTCCCAAAACATGTCACTACAACTCTACACATCACTACTGGGACAAGCCAATCTGCTTACCTTACGTACTTTAAACAATGCATAAACACGTCTTGCAGTATAAAGGACTTGCATAATGTTTTATCATTGATAAATAGTTCAATATCAATAAAAACATGTATGATGACCCGCTGACTCCACATAATGGTCACTGACTCCACTCTCCATTCTCTCAAACAGAACATACAGTACATGTGTTACACAGTCAGCCTCCAATAGCTACAGCTACATACCAACCAATCCCACAGAGCAGAACACAGGCTGGAGGCATGCTCTTATAGTTACCGCCTGCCTTCTCTTTCATTTTCATCCTGTCGTCTCTCCCTCTTCCTAGACTTTTATTTGAGTCTATTCTTCCTCCACAGTGTTAGCATGTTGACCTGTGGGGGCTGTATGTCGTCTGTTATGACTCAAGGTTATTCTGCGTTCTTCTGATGCTATCCTGAAGATATCTGCCGCCTTTCAGTGAGCACAGTCTGTCAGCAGAGCAGCCCAGGTTGACTGAGGCTGGGAGGAGGAATGTAACCTACTTTCCCTGTATTGTTACAGAAGCTGTGGTTCCTGGTTCAACACTATGCCTCCATAGCAGCAGCCAGCAGCACAGGTGTGTTTCAGGCCATGGCCGCCCACCTACCTGTAAGTACACAGCAGTGCACTGTGGGAAGGAGATGAGAAGCCAGAGGATCAGGGAGGGTTTGATGTGGCTGGATGCTGTGCATTATAATCCTGGAGTGGAACCAATGTGAGAAATGTACACGAAAAACTGTATATTATATGGATTTCTTGGTATTATCAACAGTAAAATGCTCTGAAATGATTTTACTGTGGCATACAGTGCTTTAAATTATGGTGAATTGTAGGAAAATGTGGGCAGGGAAAGAATTGCTGTATATTGAATGGTACTGTAATTCCTCCCCACAGTACCGTACCGTATTTTTGGAGCGCCAAAAACCTTTTGACCAGTAGTTGGTGCATGGTGTTGTTGTTTCTGTCTCATTAACAAATTTTAAGGCATGCCTTGTAAGAGGCTATATTTGTTGCATCCATGAGTGCGAATGCTGTACCAATTTAACTCCTATGTGGTTATAGTGCTCTGTCAATTTAAACTTTATAGGGGACTGATTGGAGTGGCAGCGAGTCTTAAATCATGTTTTTGAACGACTCTAGTTTCTCTTCATTACACACAACTGTGCATGGTGGAGATTTTCTGGGGTTGTGTCGCTTTCACTACTCTCTCTCTTCTATCCTTTTCTTTGGATGGACCAGGAGGCAGCAACAGTAACAGTGGCTTCACCGTGGCTGGCACTGCCTTTCTGGTCCAGCAGAAAAGGGCGTGAACGCCTGAAGGACTTGGAAAGACGGAAAGGTAACAGTGGCTTGACCGCGCCCGACCTGACTCCCCAGTCCACAGACTACCCTGGAGCATCCAGAACCAGAAACGGACCAGCTGCCTGAGGAAGAGAAGACGGACTGCAGGCCTTGAGGCGAGTAGAGTGCGAGCCTTACCCCCTCTACCCTTGGCCTGCAGATCTCCTCCCCTGCCTTTCCTTTTTTCCCCATCTGCCCTCCTCAGGCCACCATCGAACAGACCAGGACCAGCAGACTGCCAACCACCCGGAGCAGACCAGACAGCATTACCACCTGAACCAGAGGTGTGGAGGAAAGACGAAAGACACCAACCTACGCCTGGAGCGAGCAGACCACAGGGGCGTGCCTCCACTGACCTACAGGTCACAGGCTTCCAGGTGTGTCTGCCCGCTCTGAGGTTTGATCTTCCTCCCCCCTGCAGGACTGGAGCAGACCCAAAAACCACCACCACCCACCTGAACAAGATGACCGTGATGAACACAGGAGCGATGCGCCGCTACAACGTGGTGAGGCTGACGAGGACGGAGCCGCCAATCGCCTAGGAGCAGCAATAACAACCGCCAGACCAGAAACCCCCAGGCCCACAGGAATCATTTGAAGCCAGTTTCAAGACGCCCCAGTTTTGGTCAAAATTCAGAAAGTGCAAAGATTTAGCCCTGTTTAACAAACTTTAAGCATCCCCCTTTCCGACACAGAATCTAAGGTAGTTACAGTACAGTTTCACAATGAATGCATCCAGGACTACGACATATAAGTTTGGTTATGCAGGTTTGCCACCCTCAAGTCAGTGGCTGGGAGGGTCCTGGATAGGGCTGTTGCGGTGACCGTATTACCGCCACACCGGCAGTCATGAGTCATGACCGCAGTAAAATTCCACGTAATATCCTTTTATGCACTCTGGACATGCTTTGGTAGTACCCAACTTACTAACGACCATCAGGTCCTAATGACATGGTACTCGGGGCTCTATTGTCCCTCTAACCACTCTGACATCAATGCAAATGCAATCAAAAAATCACATCAAACCCATTGCATCAAAACAGAAGGCCTATAGTACTTCTAAAACTCACCTCACTGTGATGATCAATTTGAAGAAAATACGTTTTTATTTTATTTTATTTCACCTTTATTTAACCAGGTAAGCCAGTTGAGAACAAGTTCTCATTTACAACTGCACAGTGTAACAGTGTAAATCATAGTTGTTGTGGACGTTGTTTCAAAGCCTAACACAATGAAATGGAAAGCCCTTTCTAAGGTGATGATTAATTCAAAACACCCATACCCATATTAGATCTTATGCATATGCATAGACTTATGAGCCCAAGCCCGAAAACAAAACCTGAATTAAAATGATGATTGTGTCATTATACAATACATAGCCTACTGCATATTACACATGGCTGAACAACATAAAACTGATTTAAGATGTCTTTGGTACATAATTGGTCTAGCCTGTACTCCAAAATTAAACACATTTGAGTAATTGCCTTTGAGTGTGGACTGTAGTATTATGCATACTGGATGGACTGGGTTACCTTATGCTACGCTCCAGAATTTCTATCCACAAGTCTGGGAGATTTCTATCCATGAGTCTGGGAGAGAACATATAGCCTTAGGCGATGCTGTTGGTTCATTGATTGTGCAGGGCGGCTTATAGTTAGCTTACAATTATAGTGAATTTGTATATCATTTTGAATAACCTAGTAATAGGGAATTTTTTATATTTTCGTAATTAATTGGGTGACACATTACCTTTAGATACAGAATATCTCACCACCATGCGTTTCCATCTCCTCCTCTCTCTCCTTTATTCCATTCTCGAGCGCGCAGAAGGGCTGTCAACACTTTAGTGAAATATGTTTTGTTGCGAAAACATGTTACTATCGATGTTCCCTAACAGATATTACTTGGTTTCCCAAATTAAGCACTGGGTAGCTGCAGGAACAGGGTTGGAGAGCCAACGGCATACAGAGTTTGGGCGGAATATCACCTGTCGGGCCAGCGAGACCATGCTCCTCAAACAGTGGTTGATGCGTGGAGTGAAATAAGTGTTCTTGTATTTATTTATCAGCTGCTCATATTAAGCACATGCTCCGCTATAAAGTAGCCTACAAAACGGAAAAGCGAGCGGCCTCCATTCACTATTCGAGTGCATACAGATGACATGTCTTTTTCCCTCTATCCTTGTTCCTGCTCATTTGATAATGGGCCATTCTAAATCGAAACAAATGTTACATATTAGTAAAGACATGATTAAATCTAAAATAGTCTAATGGGTGAAAATATGATCACTTGATGATAGAACAGCTGTGCAGCCTGAGGCAAGGAACAGGGTACGTACAGAGAGTTGTCCCCATGGAGGCATTCACACTGAACACACCTACCAACTGTTTGTGAGTGCTCCGTGGTCAGGTGGGTCTGGGCCCTGTTTGTTCCCACTGTCCTCCAGCCTCCAGCCTCCAGCCTTGCCGCCGCATCGCTCCTCCAACACCAGCCCAGGCCGATGGACATACCCTCCACCACCACAACCCCTGCTCCCTCTCTATCCCTTTCCTCTTTTCTCCCTCTACACTTATCCCTCTCACAGAACCAGACGAGAACCAGGAACCTTTTATCTAGGCTTGGGCGGTATACCCTATATACCGTATACCGGGGTATTTGGAAATAGCCAGGGGATGGTTTTTCAATACCGTTGAAAGTTTTTCAATACTTTTAAATATTTGTAGCTACTTTTTAAGTAAATGCCTGCAGTCATCTTGTGCAATACGTTAGGAGATTAAGCAGATCACGTTCTTCATTTCACCTGTCACATTATTTTACATTATGAAGCTTACCGTAGTATTGATTAAGTTTGATCATAAAGTTACTGGTCCCCTCCACCATGTCAAACATGACATCACCCTAACTCTCATTTTAAACACCAATGGTAACCTGATATTTTCTTACCAAATTTAAATAAGTATCGCCTTGTAACCAACATCGGAGAATGTGTGTTTGCGGAGGGGTGTGGTTTATATAGTTTACATTTAATCTATGGCAAAGATACTTATGTCTCCCTTTTCATCGGTATCTGGTGTTAGCTAGTTACTGGCTAGCTAGATCTTCAGCTAGCATGGAAGAAAAGGGGGGAAGGGTTGTTCAAAACTGACACAGTTGTCATGTCAACACATTCCTCAGTGCTACTGTGAACCGCATTCCAAAAGACATGCCAAATGGGAGATGTATTTTTAAAAAAAGTATATTTTACATGGGAATCAGAATGACTGTTTGGGACCTTTAAACCTTAAATGATTGAGCATTTTGCCATGTCCTTTTGGTCTGTTTTACCCTGATGTTGCTGCCAGTTTCGAAGCCTTTGTTAAGGCCTCTAGAAGTTAAAGTGATATAAAACACAAAATATGAATTAGTATACTGTAATGTTTGTAAACACTTACCTAGCAGCCAACCAGCTTGAACCAATCCCCTTGTAATTACAGTAAAATACTGTGAAATACAAACCGCGTCCCTCAACAAATTTCATTAATTCATCCATTCATTAATTCATATTTTCATTCTGATTACAGTAGCATTTACTTTTTTACAATATAATAGAGTACATTTTACAGTATTGTACTGTGTCATTACACAGTACTTGCTTTGATACCATATTTATATTACAGTAGGTGTACTGTAATATGAAATACAGAATTTTACTTGCCACTGAGCTGCTTGTAAGCTACTGTCAAATTCACAGTAACCCCTTTACAGTATAGGTCAACAGCTTCCCAGGACCTGATAGTGTAGTAGCCCATTCCACTGCCTTGCACTGCACAGTGGTATGCCTAGGCAATATGATGTGAAGGGACCATTCACTCTGCATCCTCCTCTATCCCAACGTCACTCATATTTATTACAGAAATCTATCTGACAACTCAGAGGCAGGCTTGTCGTCTAGGTAAAGCGTGGATAATACTATTTCATTCAGTAGATGCACACAGACGTAAACTCAGTACTTGTGTCTGTGCATGACTGGGACAGCTCTATGCTTAAGTGGGTAGTGTACATGTACAATATTAGCATCCATTGAGGATAAGGAAGTACAGTAAGTCAATGGTTTGCCAGTCACATGAGCAGGTCTCTCTCAAGCAAAAATATTTTTCTCTGGTATACTTATATTATCCATTTAATAGGGGGCCTAAACAGCATTAGGACCAGTGGTTAAATTGAGCCGCAGCTACCCGGAGCCGAGCTCCAGGACCTTACGGGTCCAACGAGGAGTAGAATAGAAAGTAGGATAAAAGTACTAACCCTAACACTAACCCTAGAATGGTAATACATTGCCTAAAGCAGTAAATCTAACCCTAGCCATAACCCTAATCCTGACATAACTCTAACCCTAGATTTATGTTCAATCCAGGCTCACCACTTACCCTAACCCCTCTAAATAGGTCTCCCCCACCTATGAATTCCAAATTGAACCTCTGGTTAGGACACTACAGAGAGGGAGCAATGTGTAGTAAATACACCACAGGTGTACAAAGCACCAAAGACTGTAGCAGGAGGCATGAGATAGATGACATCCAGTGGCAGATGGTGAGGGATAGTAAATGAGAGAACTCAGTTTATTTCTCCTTCTATTACATTTTAGTCACACTCTTATCCAGAGCAACTTACAGTTATTATTTTTCATACTGGCCCCCTGTGGGAATCGAACCCACAACCCTGGTGTTGCAAACACCATGCTCTACCAACTGAGCTACATCCCTGCTGGCCAATCCCTCCCCTACCCTGGACGACGCTGGGCCAATTGTGCGCCGCCCCATGGGTCTCCCGGTCACGGCCGGCTACGACAGAGCCTGGATTCGAACCAGGATCTCTAGTGGCACAGCTAGCACTGCGATGCAGTGCCTTAGACAACTGCGCCACTCGGGAGTTACTACCATAACCTATTACTATTACTATTACTACGGTAACCTCTCACAATCTGATCTAAACACTATGAGTGAGTATAAGGTAGGAGGACAAGAGAGAGGGAATGAGGTCTTGAACTGCTTCAGAGAACCAATTGCACTAGAAGAAATATGGAAGACCAGATCTATTGCTACACTGTTCTGCATCAAGTATTGCTTTCAGGGCCACGATATACTGTAGCAGCCTATAGACACTAACATGATACAGAGTCAGAGATGCAATGGTTTTGTAGTACAAGAAAGACATTTCCAAAGGGTTTTTATATCTTCAACATATCCAGACTTGTTTTACTACATGCTATTCATCATATTGAATGTGTGTAGCCCCCGGAAAAGCCATCTGTTTAATAATTACCCTTAAAGGCCTTGGAAATAAAAGATCTGGACACACATTTCATTAGATTAGCTGCAGAACTCATACCGTCTGCCTGCTCTACGTGGCCCGGGCCAGGAATGCAGAGCTTTAGCTGAGGTACCATGCCAGGTTCCAGGGAAGTGGATGTTTTAACTTATAAAACCATTCCTTCACCCTGATGGTCTTTCCTAAAAATGTATGGTCAGTACCATTCACATTGAATATGTAAGAGCAAGCACATTTCCTAAGCACATTGTAGACTAGCCTTCATGTGCTCTACCACCTCACTACACACACGCACGCACATACGCATGCAGTCACACATGCAGGAACGCACACACACACTCAAACACACACTATCAGCAATAAATCTTCATCTCTCCCTACAGCTCCCCTGGTAGTCATAAATTATCCAGATGCTTCAGCTGAAATTAGGGCTCTTAAGCCACTCAGTGTGTAAATTAGAGTAGCGGCTGCTCTGATGCTAGAGAGACATTAGCATCCTCACTCAGAGAAACAAACACTCGGACCAGAGCCCGTAATAAGTAGTGCACTATATAGGGAATAGGGTGTGATTTAGGACGCATTCTCTGTCATCATGTCATACTCCAGCGCAGCATCACACATATGAAGAGTTTATTTCCAAAACACTTTATATCCATTTTCAGAAATATTGGCAAATTAGTTTTTTATTGTTTAAAGAACTTAAGAAAGAGATTGGTGAGCTTTTACACTATCTAATCATGGCATGGGGTTGTTCAATTACATTTACATTTTAGTTATTTAGCAGACACTCTCAATGACAGACATGTATTTGTTTGAAATCTATCACTTGATGGTTCATTTCAGAGAGACAAATAATCATGTTTTTTTGCAAAACGCTATATTTCCGCGAGACATAAGTAGCAGTGCTAGGTTTTACACAGTGAAATGTAACAAATAACTACATTTTTTATAAAGAACTGTACAAATTATACATTTGTGACATCTATATATATATATATATATATATATATATATATATATATATATATATATATATATATATATATATATATATATATATATATATATATATACAGTACCAGTCAAAAGTTTGGACACACCTACTCATTCAAGGGTTTGTCTTTAATTTTACTATTTTCTACATTGTATAATAATAGTGAAGACATCAAAACTATGAAATAACATATATGGAATCATGTAGTAACCAATAAAGTCTATATTTTATATTTGAGATTCTTCAAAGTAGCCACCCTTTGCACACTCTTGGCATTCTCTCAACCAGCTTCATGAGGTAGTCACCTGGAATGCATTTTAATTAACAGATGTGCCTTCTTAAAAGTTAATTTGGGGAATTTATTTCCTTCTTAATGCGTTTGAGCCAATCAGATGTGTTGTGACAAGGTAGGGGTGGTATACAGAAGATAGCCCTATTTGGTAAAAGACCAAGTCCATATTATGGCAAGAACAACTCAAATAAGCAAAGAGAAATGACAGTCCATCATTACTTTAAAACATGAAGGTCAGTCAATCCGGAAAATGTCAAGAACTTTGAAAAGTTCTTCAAGTGCAGTTGCAAAAACCATCAAGCGCTATGATGAAACTGGCTCTCATGATGACCGCCACAGGAAAGGAAGACCCAGAGTTACCTCTGCTGCAGAGGATATGTTCATTAGAGTTAACTGCACCTCAGATTGCAGCCCAAATAAATGCTTCACAGAGTTCAAGTAACAGACACATCTCAACATCAACTGTTCTGAGGAGACTGTGTGAATCAGGCCTTCACGGTCTAATGACATTTACATTTACATCATTTAGCAGACGCTCTTATCCAGAGCGACTTACAAATTGGTATTGCTGCAAAGAAACCACTACTAAAGGACACCAATAATAAGAAGAGACTTGCATGGGCCAAGAAACACGAGCAATGGACATTAGACCGGTGGAAATCTGTCCTTCGGTCTGATGAGTCCAAATTTGAGATTTTTTGTTCCAACCGCCGTGTCTTTGTGAGATGCAGAGTAGGTGAACGGATGATCTCTGCATGTGTGGTTCCCACCGTGAAGCATGGAGGAGGAGGTGTGATGGTGTGGCGGTGCTTTGCTGGTGACACTGTCTGCGATTTATTTACAATTCAAGGCACACTTAACCAGTATGGCTACCACAGCATTCTGCAGCAATACGCCATCCCATCTGGTTTGCGCTTAGTGGGACTATCATTTGTTTTTCAACAGGACAATGACCCAAAACACACCTCCAGGCTGTGTAAGGGCTATTTGACCAAGAAGGAGAGTGATGAAGTGCTGCACCAGATGACCTGGCCTCCACAATCACCCGATCTCAACCCAATTGAGATGGTTTGGGATGAGTTGGACCGCAGAGTGAAGGAAAAGCAGCAATAAGTGCTCAGCATATGTGGGAACTCCTTCAAGACTGTTGGAAAAGCATTCCAGGTGAAGCTGGTTGAGAGAATGCCAAGAGTGTGCAAAGCTGTCATCAAGGCAAAGGGTGGCTACTTTGAAGAGTCTCAAATATAAAATATATTTTGATTTGTTTAACACTTTTTTGGTTACTACATGATCCCATATGTGTTATTTCTTAGGTTTGATGTCTTCACTATTATTCTACAATGTAGAAAATAGTACAAATAAAGAAAAACCCTTTAATGAGTAGGTGTGTCCAAACTTTTGACTGGTACTGTATATATATATTTTCTATGAATCAATACAGTAATATGAGTTCTGATGTAAAACATTTACATTTGACATTTTAGTCATTTAGCAGATGCTGTTATCCAGAGTGACTTACAGTTAGGGCATTCATCTTAAGATAGCTAGGTGAGACAACCACATATCACAGTAAAATATACAGTATACGAACATTCCATTCCAGCTAAACAATGGAAAAATAGCGTTTTGCACATTTTAATACACACCTAAAATCTATTAATAAAAAATCAGAGAACAGTAATATTTTACAAACAGATGAAGGTACTCATAAGCAATCACTTCTGGTGAAAAAACACAAATGTGAAACATTTGTGGATATAGCGTTATGGAAATAAACTCTTCATATGTAGGACACGGAGTGTGAGATTGTAGTTTGTAAATGGAAATAGCAGCAGCAGGACTTCTGCATGGCTAACAACCTTGCGCTAACCACATTAGATTTTTGTTTTGTTACTATGGTGATGATGATTATATCAATATAAAGATGATTCCACCTTTTACAGCCCACTGACAGAAAGACAGCCCCTGTATATGTGGAGAGTGAAGCCTGATGAAGAAGGTGTCAAACTGTTACAGTACATCTTGATCTTCCTTTTTTATTTCTAATTCCCTTTGAATGGCTCTTACTGTAATCATGAAGCTGACCTTACATTTTTGTCATTTAGCAGATGCTCTTATCCAGAGTGACTTACAGGAGCAATTAGGGTTAAGTGTCTTGCTTAAGTGCAGATCGACAGATTTTTTACCTAGTCAGCTGGGGATTCAACCTTTTGGTTACTGGCCCAACGCTCTTAATTAAGGGTTGTTGTATTCCTGTTCAGTCTTTATCTGCCATTTGGCATCGCAGAGCCAATTCACGTCTTCCTTTCCCATTTGCTGGGTTCAGCTTGGCAGGGTTGAGACATTTCAGAGAGAGAGAGAGAGAGAGAGAGAGAGAGAGAGAGAGAGAGAGAGAGAGAGAGAGAGAGAGAGAGAGAGAGAGAGAGAGAGAGAGAGAGAGAGAGAGAGAGAGAGAGAGAGAGAGAGAGAGAGAGAGAGAGAGAGAGAGAGAGAGAGAGAGAGAGACAGGCCAGTAGGCAGAGTGAGCCTCTCTTTCCACACACACACTATCAGCAGGTCGTATCTGTAGCTTTTATGATACAGTACTTTTTTTTATGTTCTACTGTTATGAGCACTATTATGAATAGCAGCCCCATATCAAGTTCTGCAGTGGTTTGTATGGCACTTTTCTGTACTACCCATTAATTGCGAACATCTCGTGACCCTTTAACATTTAACTAAAAGTTAAATGCAAATTAACTGATGACCAGTTACATACTGTGTATTGGGTTGGTGTGCAATAATATACATGCCTGTGTGTCCTCTTCGTAAGCATGTTTATGTTCAGTAAACTTCCCCGTCTGTGTTTTATGTGTCCATGTACTGTGGAATTGAAACAAAGTGGATCGTTTAGTGAAGCCACACCAAGCAAGGACAACGCTGGGTGAGTGGGAGGGAGTAACTTTATCTGGGCTTGGCAGCAGCAGCAGTGGTGGAAATAGCTTTGTTTGAGGGGGCAGGACAAACTTTGATATCAAGGGTAAACAGTCAGAAATGCTCTCTGTGAAACCCACAGCATCACTGTGTGATGTCACTGCCCACTGACAATGCAAAATCCTACTGCTGTGGCCAGATATACAGCAGTGATGGTAGTCTTGATAGATGTAATAAAGGGTTGGGCAACTTTGATGGGGGTGGGGGCCACAAAAAAATCTGAACTCATCATGAGGGGCCGCAGTTGCTCGCGGATCTGCGTACCCACATCTAATTTCCTGCAATTCTACACCTTTTGTCATAGGGTGGAGAAAAATGTTTGCAGTTTTTAATATTATATCTGAGTGAGACTGACTAAGAAAATCAATGGGGGGCCCCAAGCAGGTCATTCAACCATAATGTGGTCCTCTGTAGCTCAATTGGTAGAGCATGGCGCTTGTAACGCCAGGGTAGTGGGTTCGATCCCCGGGACCACCCATACGTAAAAATGTATGCACACATGACTGTAAGTCGCTTTGGATAAAAGCGTCTGCTAAATGGCATATTTAATTTAAAATAATAACAAGTTTAGATAGCTGGCCGTAAAACAAATTTAGCAATCTAGACCATTTTAGCTGACAAGGGCTAATTGACTGACTATCAGTGACTGACATAACAAGAGAAAAACTGCTGATGCACAACCACATTTCGAAATTGCACCTTGTCTATTCTACTATTCAATCAATCAATCAATTTTATTTTATATAGCCCTTCTTACATCAGCTAATATCTCGAAGTGCTGTACAGAAACCCAGCCTAAAACCCCAAACAGCTAGTAATGCAGGTGTAGAAGCACGGTGGCTAGGAAAAACTCCCTAGAAAGGCGAAAGCCTAGGAAGAAACCTAGAGAGGAACCAGGCTATGAGGGGTGGCCAGTCCTCTTCTGGCTGTGCCGGGTGGAGATTATAACAGAACCATGCCAAGATGTTCAAAAATGTTCATAAGTGACAAGCATGGTCAAATAATAATCAGGAATAAATCTCAGTTGGCTTTTCATAGCCGATCATTAAGAGTTGAAAACAGCAGGTCTGGGACAGGTAGGGGTTCCATAACCGCAGGCAGAACAGTTGAAACTGGAATAGCAGCAAGGCCAGGCGGACTGGGGACAGCAAGGAGTCACCACGGCCGGTAGTCCCGACGTATGGTCCTAGGGCTCAGGTCTCTCAGTTGGCTTTTCATAGCCGATCATTAAAGAGTTGAAAACAGCAGGTCTGGGACAGGTAGGGGTTTCGTAGCCGCAGGCAGAACAGTTGAAACTGGAATAGCAGCAAGGCCAGGCGGACTGGGGACAGCAAGGTGTCATCATGCCCGGTAGTCCTGACGTATGGTCCTAGGGCTCAGGTTCTCAGAGAGAAAGAGAGAACGAGAGAATTAGAGAGAGCATACTTAAATTCACACAGGACACTGGATAAGACAGGAGAAGTACTCCAGGTATAACCAACTAACCCCAGCCCCCCGACACATAAACTACTGCAGCATAAATACTGGAGGCTGAGACAGGAGCGGTCCGGAGACACTGTGGCCCCATCCGAAGAAACCCCGGACAGGGCCAAACAGGAAGGATATAACCCCACCCACTCCGCCAAAGCACAGCCCCCGCACCACTAGAGGGATATCCCCAACCACCAACTTACAATCCTGAGACAAGGCCGAGTATAGCCCACAGAGGTCTCCACCACAGCACAAACCAAGGGGGGCGCCAACCCAGACAGGAAGATCACGTCAGTAACTCAACCCACTCAAGTGACGCACCCCTCCCAGGGACGGCATGAAAGAGCACCAGCAAGCCAGTGACTCAGCCCCTGCAACAGGGTTAGAGGCAGAGAACCCCAGTGGAGAGGGGAACCAGCCCGGCAGAGACAGCAAGGGCTGTTCGTTGCTCCAGCCTTTCCGTTCACCTTCACACTCCTGGGCCAGACTACACTCAATCATATGACCTACTGAAGAGATAAGTCTTCAGTAAAGACTTAAAGGTTGAGACCGAGTCTGCGTCTCTCACATGGGTAGGCAGACTGTTCCATAAAAATGGAGATCTATAGGAGAAAGCCCTGCCTCCCGCTGTTTGCTTAGAAATTCTAGGGACAATTAGGAGGCCTGCGTCTTGTGACCGTAGCGTACGTATTGGTATGTACGGCAGGACCAACTCGGAAAGATAGGTAGGAGCAAGCCCATGTAACGCTTTATAGGTTAACAGTAAAACCTTGAAATCAGCCCTTGCCTTAACAGGAAGCCAGTGTAGGGAAGCTAGCACTGGAGTAATATGATCAAATTTCTTGGTTCTAGTCAGGATTCTAGCAGCCGTATTTAGCACTAACTGAAGTTTATTTAGTGCTTTATCCGGGTAGCCGGAAAAATAGAGCATTGCAGTAGTCTAACCTAGAAGTAACAAATGCATGGATTAATTTTTCTGCATCATTTTTGGACAGAAAATTTCTGATTTTTGCAATGTTACGTAGATGGAAAAAAGCTGTCCTTGAAACAGTCTTGATATGTTCGTCAAAAGAGAGATCAGGGTCAAGAGTAACACCGAGGTCCTTCACAGTTTTATTTGAGACGACTTTACAACCATCTAGATGAATTGTCAGATTTAACAGAAGATCTCTTTGTTTCTTGGGACCTAGAACAAGCATCTCTGTTTTGTCCGAGTTTAAAAGTAAAAAAGTTTTCAGCCATCCACTTCCTTATGTCTGAAACACAGGCTTCTAGCGAGGGCAATTTTGGGGCTTCACCATGTTTCATTGAAATGTACAGCTGTGTGTCATCCGCATAGCAGTGAAAGTTAACATTATGTTTTCGAATAACATCCCCAAGAGGTAAAATATATAGTGAAAACAATAGTGGTCCTAAAACGGAACCTTGAGGAACACCGAAATGTACAGTTGATTTGTCGGAGGACAGACCATTCACAGAGACAAACTGATATCTTTCCGACAGGTAGGATCTAAACCAGGCCAGAACTTGTCCGTGTAGACCAATTTGGGTTTCCAGTCTCTCCAAAAGAATGTGGTGATCGATGGTGTCAAAGGCAGCACTAAGGTCTAGTAGCACGAGGACAGATGCAGAGCCTCGGTCTGACGCCATTAAAAGGTCATTTACCACCTTCACAAGTGCAGTCTCAGTGCTATGATGGGGTCTAAAACCAGACTGAAGCATTTCGTATACATTGTTTGTCTTCAGAAAGGCAGTGAGTTGCTGCGCAACAGCTTTTTCTAAAAAAAAATTTTTATTCTAACTCTCAACATTAAGCTGAGACCACGACTGAGTTCCTTTTTGGGAAATTGATCTGAGGGCCTTCAAAAGGGGCGGCCCACCCCTGCTGTAATACCTGATGGATCTCAAAGGCTGTAGATGTGGCTCAGGTTGGTATGTGATGAGATTCCCAACTCCAGACATGAGTTGGAAGGAAAGATATCAATCCCTTGTGTTGTGTGCCAATTCAATACGAGAGGATCGTAATAGCTAGGCTCTTGGACACACAACTGTTGGGTGATCCTACTCTCTATGATGATGGTGATACAGGATTACATCCCTTTCATTCTCTGTGTGGATTATCTGTCTCTAACCTGATTATCTCATATCCCCTCTAGTTGCCTGCAGTAGGTAGTACAATAAACTGAGAAATGTATGATACAAACCGGACTAGAGCAAGTTCAGCTTTAGGTCTTCTTATTATTTCCCCTTCTTATCTTTTAAGTTAAGTGACTTCAGATCTGCATAATTCAGAGAGATGGTGATCGTAGCCATTGTCTTACTTCAGATGGCGTCCCTCCTACGCCACGTCCGTCCCTCATCCGATCTGTCTTGTAGGACGTGGAACTCATCTCTAAAAATGTAGATTTAGCTCATCCGCCTAACACTAGTTCCTTATTCTGAAAATCACTCTGACACACTTGTTAGTGGCTCCTACGGCAAACCATGCTCGATCAGCTGAGCAAACTTGCACCAGCATGCAGCCTAGTGTGAACTTGTTTGAATGGATACTTCCTATCCTCGTTGAGAACCAGGCTTCCCAAATTGGAAAGCCTGGTAAAGTCCATTGCAGAAAGTAGCTACAAAAGGGTGGAAACCAGTGACGCCTCACAACACATCAAACCAATCAAATGCCTTGCTTGGGCGGAGCTCAAAGGTGACCACTAGTGCCGTAGGAGCAACAGTGTGGGAGGATGGCCGGGAAATCGCAGATTAAAACCCCATCAAAATATGTTGATGTATGCCATGTTTGTGGTGACTTTCAATTTAAATAAATAGCAGACTGTCGGCCACACTTGATACACAAAAATGGTACTATAGCCTGTAGGTAGACATGCCATTACGTCTCTTTAAAAAAAAAAGAGTGTTCAAGCAGAGGAGTTGTAATGTCTTCATCAACTCAGAAAACAGTGACGAACATAACTCGCAGCACCCCTTCAACGGGCATGTGGGGGGATGGTTCTTGAAATGTAACATCCAATCAAAATGTAGCTGTTGAAACCATTCTAGCTGTTTCAGCTAATACAACATTTTCCAACAACGTGATTTGGAGGTATGGCTACGTGAGACTAGAAGTGTCCTCTCCCAGTGGTCCTCTCTGTCCTTACCCTAGGTGACAGACAGGTCCTCCCTCCTCTCTCGCTCTCTCTCTAGATGGGGGCAACTGTCGGGCGAGTGTCGTGCCCAACCTCCGGAGGTAGCGTTGGAGACTTAAGAAATACACACGTTTACATTACAGTAATGTCTCTTGAGAATCGATACCTCTCAAGAATCTCTCGAAATCCTCCTTGATTCACATCAATGAGGATAGACCCTTACATGAGTCTTTCACAAGACACCGTCACTGGACATAGTAATATATAACATGTAATGGCATTACACAACATATCAGATAAACTGGCATGACTCGCACTCACAGTTGCACAAAAAGGGTTCTTTGAGTTATAGGGTTCCACATAGAATCTTCACACTTCCCAAAGCAAACCCTTGAGGAACCCTCTTTCCTTAGCGTGTAATGACTAATGACTACTACCATGGTGACGATGCTGTACTAATCAATATAAAGATGACTCCACCTTTTACAACCAACCAACACAGAGGATGTTGAGATGTTGCAGTTGTTACCACAGAAAGAGAGCAACTGTATACAGCGTATGTGGAGAGTACACCTTGATCTTCTTTATTGATTTCAAATTCCCTTTGAATGGATCTTACTGTAATCATGGAGCTGACCTTACATTTTTGTCATTATGCAGATGTTCTTAACCAGATCGACCTACAAGTGCAATTAGGGTTAAGTGTCTTGGTTACTGGCCCAACGCTATTAACCGCTAGGCTGTACTGTATCTGTATGTATCTCTCGCCCCGCTGAAGCAGACTTACAGGGAACAGACATAGCAGCTTGATCTCTCTCTGCTATGTGTGTCTGCTTTAGCCACAATGGAAACTGACACAGGGCGATGGAGATGGCGAGAGTGAGTGTTACAAGAAGATAGACATTAGATCATCTCATTAGCCACTAGTGAATATTGTGTGGTGTCTGTATGTGTGTGTACAACAAGGCTGATAAAAGAGAATATGGATGACCTCAGATCTCTGTGGAAGCTTTTGTTAAATTAAAGGTCACAACCAGCAAGCCAATTCAAAGTGACATTTACAGATGCAGGGGAAAGCAGAGCATCTAAAAGGAAATTACATCAGTCCACGGAGATGGGTGGATGACGGTTATTGGTCAGCCAAATGACCGCGGTCACCGTTTTAATTGTTTGAATAGCAAAATTCAATGTATATATTTTTTAAGACACACATTTTCTGCTTTCCTCCACTCCTGACTGCATGTGCTGCTGCTGCAGGAAGGAGGGTGTTGCCTAGGCAACCAAAGACTTGTGTGCTACAACACCTTGCTTGTTTCAGCAAGGAGCAACAAAGTCGCATCTCTCTAACACAGCATGTCACCCACCTCCCTCAGTTTACACCTGATGCTGTATTCAGCAAGGTAAATGAGCTGAGGCTAATTTTCTAATTTAGAAACCTACCTGCTGCTACCCAGCTGTGCTGCATGTGCTGCTGGCTGCTAACCCACAGATAATAACTAGTATTGATGTGATCAGGCCAGGAAGGGAAGGCCAGGGATGTATGGGGCCCAGGTTGGGGCCTGGCTTTCCCCTCAGCTGACCTTGCTGCTCACAGCAGCATCACTAGCCCAGATACACAGCAGCACACCTCAGCAGGTAGCCGTGGCTACCACCACACCTCCCCATCCTTTCTACTGATGCCAAGCAGGAGGGGACATTAACAAACACTAATCATTGAAACTAAACTCACACCAGTGGGGAACCATGAGGTAGAGGTCTGCACAGGACTGATTTCTTCATCCCGCTCCCGCTTGCACCTGCAGCCTTTCATACTGCACCCGTCTGCTTTCTGTCTGACTCCCACCCACCCGCTACCGCAAGAACTGGTCCCAAACCCAACCGCAGTCCCACAATGTTATTTTAGGCGTATGTGACGCAGCTCACTTGCCAGCCATAGTCACAGCAATTTTGTGCCCTATATGGAATATCAAAATGTGCAAAAATAACCTAAGAAATTGGTTACATTACCAGAGATTCTGAAGTGGCCATTATATCTGAAAGGTTCTGTATTTGTTTTCTTAGTTCACTTTTTGTTCTTGTACGTAGCTCTGTTTCTTTGTGTTTTTGAACGTAGCCCTGTCTTTCATTTTTGTTCATTGATTTCACCTGTGTTAGTTACTCACCTGGTCTCATCAGCTCCTTATTTAGTTCAGTTCTTTCTGTTTGTGCCTTGTGAGGTATTGTTCGTTTTGACTCTACTAAGCCTTTTCCTAGCTCGTTTGTGAGAACCAGTTATAGCCTTCAGTCCTAGTTTTTGATTCTACTGCCTGTTTGCCTACCTGTGTATGACCCTTGCCAGCGACCACGATTCCTGCCTTTTGCGAAGGTGAAATAAACACCTGCCGCGCTCTGCGCGTGAATCTACAAATTTTTCTCCCTGAGTATTCATTACAATATCAGCCAATATGCTAGATGTGGTTTGAAGAGAGCAGAGTTGGAAAGACTTGCAGTTTCTCTTGGGCTACGTTTTATAGCCTACCTTTTAGGAGTGGGACAATTTCTAGGCAATGTAGTAAACTATAGCATAATCATATTTAGGAAGTACATTTCCTTTTAAATATAACTGCCCCGTGCTTCTCCGCCCATGCATAGGCTATAGCCTACTCTATTTAACTGAGACCGCACGTGCACCTGATCTCGCTGGTATGGCTACTGAACTTGAAGCAGCAAGAA
Organism: Coregonus clupeaformis; assembly: GCF_020615455.1. Lineage (NCBI taxonomy): Eukaryota > Metazoa > Chordata > Actinopteri > Salmoniformes > Salmonidae > Coregonus > Coregonus clupeaformis. The sequence goes on along the minus strand of NC_059203.1, from coordinate 51,682,060 downwards.
CGATGACAGCGGACACTTGTACTTTCTCCTGAGTTACGTTTTACATATAGGATATAGCCTACCTTTAGGAGGACGATTTGCATGCAGAGACAAATACATGGTTAATCAATATTTATTGAAAAAGAAAGTGTGCAATGCTCGCTCACTATGGTAGTCTGTGCGTGCGTTGTGCCTTTTCCTTTTTAATTATGATTTTTTTTATATATTGTGCCTTGACTCACGTTGGTTGAGCTCCCGACACTGTAGTCTAATTAAGCAATAAGGCCTGAGGGGGTGTGGTATATGGCCAATATACCACGGCAAAGGGCTGTTCTTACGCACGACGCAACGTGGAGTGCTAGGACAGCCCTTAGCCGTGGTATATTCGCCATATATCACAAACCCCAGAGGTGCCTTGTTGCTATTATAAACTGGTTACCAACATCATTAGAGCAGTAAAAATAAATGTTTTGTCATACCCATGGTATACGGTCTGATATACCACAGCTTTCAGCCAATCAGCATTCAGGGCTCGAACCACCCAGTTTATAATCATATTTAAGTTAATTTCCTTGGAAAGATAACTGCCACGTGATTATCCGCCCATGCATAGGCAGCCTACTCTATTTCAATGAGACCACATACATACTAGGCGCACTTGATCTCGCACGCCCAACTACACTCTTAGAAAAAAGGGTTCCAAAAGGGTTATTTGCAGAGGGATAGGGTTCTACCTAGAACCTTTAACATCCAAATAACCGTTTTTGAAAGGCAAGAGGATTCTTTGGAAGGCAAGAAGGGTTCTACATAGAACAACATTTAATATTTCTCAGCATGCTCTATTTCAGGTAGATTTTCTGAATTGTTTGTCTTACTGTAATATCTGTGTTTTTGCATGTGCATTGATTGGTTAATTAATTTAATGCTACACAAAGATAAATAACATACCGTTTTCTAAACTAATCAAATCTATTATTAACTGGATTTATTGCACCCGTTACTGAGATGGTTGTTCCAGTTTAGATGATTGAGGTAGTCTCAGTATTCAAGCTCCCTTACCCTGGCAGTTATTCAGAATGCAGGTTGCAGGTGATTAACAATTCCACTTAACTCTGGCTGGTGGGTTCAACCCGTTCATAAAAGGTTGTAGGAAGAACCCTCCAAAGATAAAAGGGTTCTCGGTAGAACCCTTCATAGATGGTTCTAGGAAGAACCTTTTAGATGATAAAATGGTTATTGGTAGAACCCTTCATAGAGGGTTCTAGGCAGAACCATATACAGGCAGTTCTTTGAAGAACCCTAAATAGAGGGGTTCTACCCAGCACCAAAAAAGGTTCCCCTATGGGGAAAAACTGATGGTTCTACTTAGCAACTTTCTTTCTAAGAGTGTAGGAGAAGAGAGCTAGGCTACTGAAGTTGAAGCAGCGTGTGAATAATAAGACAAAATTGTTTTCTTACAGTCTAAATGCTATGAAAATGCTTGAGTTGAATAGTGCTATTCACTGGTAACTTTCCTGTCCATTAACCTCTTCATACACCGCACAAAGGAGTGATTTGTTATTGGTTCCTTATCAACCAGGCTGAATTTTTGTTCTGTCTGTTTAGGCTATAAAGATCTTATCATTCCCCTATTGTCACGACTTACTCCGAAGCTGCCTCCTCTCCTTGTTCGGGCAGGCTTCGGCGTTCATCGTCAACGGCCTTCTAGCCACTGCCGCTCCTCATCTCATCATTCCATTTGCTTTGTCTTGTTTATTACACACACCTGGTTCATATCCCCTCATCAGTACCTGTATAAGTGTTCCCTCTGCCCCCATGTATGTGTGTGTGATTAGTTATTGTGGAGGTGACTCTAGCTCGGTGGAGCTACTTGTATTTTGTATCGTCGGGATATTCACACGTGTGCCTTGTATTTTCCAGTGCGCCTGTTTTGCGCACTGGAGTGTTTTGACGCATTACTGCGTAACTCTTTGTTTCGGAATAAATCCTGTTATTCTGTGATTTTCCCTCCTGCGCCTGTCTCCTTCGAAATCACCTCATCACACCTATCTTAAATCAAATCAAATCCAATTGTATTCGTCACATGTAATGCTTACTTACAAGCCCTTAACCAACAATGCAGTTTTAAGAAAATAGAGTTAAGAAAATATTTACTAAATAAACTAGAGTAAAAAAAAGTAACACAATAAAATAACGAGGCTGTATACAGGGGGGTACCGGTACCGAGTCAATGTGTGGGGGTACAGGTTAGTTGAGGTAATTGAGGTAATTTGTACATGTAGGTAGGGGTAAAGTGACTATGCATAGATAATTAACAGCGAGTAGCAGCATAAAAAAGCCAGACTACGGTTTGCAACTGCACATGGGGACAAAGATCGTAGAGTTTGGAGAAATGTCCTCTGGTCTGATGAAACAAAAATAGAACTGTTTGGCCATAATGACCATCATTATGTTTGGAGGAAAATGGGGGTTCTTGCAAGCCGAAGAACACCATCCCAACCGTGAAGCACGGGGGTGGCAGCATCATGATGTTTGGGTGCTTTGCTGCAGGAGGGACTGGTGCACTTCACAAAATAGATGGCATCATGAGGAAGGAAAATTATGTGGATATATTGAAGCAACATCTCAAGACGTCAGTCAGGAAGTTAAAGCTTGGTCGCAAATGGGTCTTCCAAATGGACAATGACCCCAAGCATACTTCCAAAGTTGTGGCAAAATGGTCAACAAAGTCAAGGTATTGGAGTGGCCATCACAAAGCCCTGACCCCAATCCTATAGAAAATGTATGGGCAGATTACAGTTTTTAATGTCCCGTTGGTAGGATATTCTTGATCGTAGATCATCCATTTTGTTTTCCAATGATTGCACGTTGGCCAATAGAACGGATGGTAGTGGAAGTTTACTCACTCGCCTATGAATTCTCAGAAGGCAGCCCGACCTCCGCCCCCTTTTTCTCCGTCTTTTCTTCACGCAAATGACGGGGATTTGGGCCTGTTCTCGAGAAAGCAGTATATCCTTCACGTCGGACTCGTTAAAGAAAAAATCTTTGTCCAGTGCGAGGTGAGTAATCGCTGTTCTGATGTCGAGAAGTTATTTTCGGTCATAAGTGACGGTAGCAGCAACATTATGTACACAATAAGTTAAAAAATAAGTTACAAACAACGCAAAAAATTTACTAAATAGCACAGTTGGTTAGGAGCCTGTAAAACAGCAGCCATTCCCTCCGGCGCCATTATATCCTTATATCCTTAATCACTCTAATCATTCAAAACACAAATACACATAATGATGATTACAGTTCTACTTTCCACTCAAGCACACTTTGGGACACACACACATGTACACACATGCAAGCACACGCACGAACACACACGTTGGAGGGGAGAAATTATATGGCTCTATGCTAACAACTCAAGTGTTTCGCCAATCAATGTCAGCTCAACAACAAACCCTGTGCTTCAGACTCCCTCCCTATTTGCCTAGACATTACCTGAAAGCAAAAGTATTGACTAAATTGAGAGTTTTCTCCTTTCTGTCTCTCTGAACCAGTGGTTTGCTCTTTTGATGGTGTGGAATAACATAATCTGCTAGGGCGCTACTACCACGTGAAGACACCATAACGCCAGCTCTAAAGAAAGCTCATGGGTCAAAATGAACAAGAAAGCCTACATAACAAACAAAAGAACACTGACATAAATGCTTGTAGGAAGGTCATTCTGTTCCCTGCAGGGGGTGTGAAGTGGTGTGAGGATTAATACTTGGACACTTTGTCCAGGACCATCAGAGTAAATCCTTTCAAACAGTCAGCTTGTCCCTCCTGGTCTCAGTACTCTCTACACATTGTGACGTCACGAGAGGCTACACAGCTTTCAGCGGGATTGCTCAAGTAGTGCAAGGAGACCAGGTTCAACCAAAACAAGGATTTTATTAAAGGTCTTGGGAAACTAACGAAAGTATAACACAATACTGTTCTCTGGTGGCTCTTAAGGGTTAACAGTTCAGGGATGTCTCTTCCACATCCAAAATCATAACTCTCCCTCGCTCAAATAACTTTTCCCCAGTCTTACTGTCTTCCACGTTGCAGCTAGTGGCCAACCCAGCAAAACGTCCTTCCAAATGTCCCACACGTATTTCCACAGGTGCATATATCCAAAGGTGAGTATTTCCCAAGCAAAGGTAAGTATCTCCAAATCCTTATATTCCTCATGGAAGTGGACGTGCAGCACTCTTGTCCTCCAGAGAGCCCAGCTTGGAGACTGTGTCTCTTCCCTTCCCAAACCTTCAGCTCATCAGCTCCTCATTTGTTTCAGCTGCGTGGGAAGATTGGCCATAGAGGGGTGGAGTTCCCGACCATACCAGCAGATGGAGCCATAGCTGTCTGGGTTTGCAGCCATCTCAGGGGGATGTAGTCCCTCCAGGACACAGCCTCTCGTGACATCACACATCCCCCCCTCCTGGACCACGCGTCCTCGTCGGGTAAAGGCAGCAAGAAGGCATCACGCCGGGAGAGGGCCCGCATTGCCGTGGTGCTTGCCAGACTGCTCTCTCTTCAACTCCTCCAACTCTAGGACCAGGGACTCAGCCTCCTGTTGTCTCTCCTTGAGTTTCTTACTGAACGCATCAGCCTTGGTTTTAGCAGAGTTTAGCTTGCTGTTGAGCAGCTTTCAGTTCCTTCTCTCTCTCTGCCTCCGCATTCTTCATCTTGTTCTCCAACACCTTGTACTTCTCCTCTGCCTTCTGATCTGGACCTCCTTACTACTGCGCAGGGTCTCCTCACACTCCTCGATGGTCCTGCGCAGCCTCTCCAGCTCCTCCTGTTGCTTAGGGAAGGAGCTCTGTTGGAGTTTAGCCTGGAGGATATCTAACTCTTCTGTCTTCATGTCTAACTGTTGCTTTAACAAACCGATACCTCTCAGCGGTCCCCTTCAGACCAGACAGTTCTTTGTCCAGATTCTTCAGCTCCGTCTCTGTGTCGGTCTGGGCACCTGCCATCCCTATCAGAGCCGGCGGGCGGGAGTGAGTAATTCGGAGGATTGCACCGGAGCCTTCCCGGGATGAGTCTTGCCTCTCCGTTTCCGAGGTACTCGGGTTATCCTCTCCTGAGACTCTCTCCAGAGTGGGTAAAAGGCTGGGCAGTCTCGTCCAATTAGGACAGGGACGGGAGGGAAAACCACCCCGCCGTCGTGTGTATGGTTCCCCGTGTGCTGGTCATTGTAAGTTCAGTAATGGGGTATTCTCTGGTGTCCCCATGGACACAGGAAACTGGGAGGACTTTCCCCGGGGTCAGACACGTTGGGCCCACCAAATCCTTACGCACCAGGGTGGCCCGCTTACCAGAATCCAGTAAGGCCTCCACATCATGGTGATTCACAGTTACCGGGCAGGTGGGGGTCGATCTGGGCCGCCATCTCACGACTCCGAAGCAGGCAGCGATGTGGGTGCTGAGCTGGAGGACTCCGCGAGGACACAGGTTCATCGGCTGGTTTCCCACACTGCCAGGAGATATGTCCCATCTCCCCACACCGGTAACACTGTCGAGGTTCCCCATCCTGGTGTACTCTTCTTGGACCCGCCTGGTTTCTGGCTCCCCCTGGAGCCGGGATAAGTCCTGACGCGGCGGGGTTCGAGACCTTGGGGTCCTTTGGACGGGGTTTTCCCCATTTGTGGTGGGGCCGCACTCCTGGGGTCTTTTCGGGAAGCATTCAGCATCTCCGCTGTGGCCTGGTACTTTTCCACAGCTTCCACGGTCAGATCAGCCGTGGTCAAGGCCTGTTGACTGATGAACCGTTTTGCCTCATAAGGCAGGGCGCGTAGGTAACGATCCACCACAACGACCTCCACCACCGCCCGCTGCTGTATTCCTCTGCGGATCCAGCCATTTCCTTGCGATCGGACAAGTTCATGCATCTGCGCCCCGAGGAGGTTGGTCTGGTTGGAAGGTCCAACTGTGAAAGCGCTGGGCCATACCAAACTTTGTGAGTCCATATCTGCTGAGGATCTCAGACTTCAGGGCATCATAGTCAGTAACCTGGTCAGGGCCCAGGTCCCGGACAGCATTCAGCGATTCCCGGTTAGAAAGGGGGCTAACAGACCAACCCACTGTTGCTTGGGCCAGGCTTCCCTAGTGGCCGTGGCCTCAAATGCATGCAGGTATGCCTCAATGTCATCGGTAGCTCCCATCTTAGATATAAAGTCACTTGCCTTTATTGGCGCGGGTATTTTGGACCACCCTCTGTCTCTGCAACTGCAATTCCTCTGCCTTCAGAAGGTTGGCTTTCTTTTGCTCCTCCAAGAGAGCCACGTTTGCTTGCATCTGGGCTTGCTGGCCAGCAACAAGGGCTTTCAATATGTCCTCCATTTCAGTCGGACGGGAGCCACGGCCAACTTGGAAAACTGGGTGATCAAACCTTCGGTATCCTCCTCTGACATGCACTTAATCGCTGAGCGTGCCTGTATTCTCCACCATCTGTGACGCCACGAGAGGCTACACAGCTTTCAGCGGGATTGCTCAGGTGCAGTGCCAGGTTCAACCTCAAACAAGGATTTTATTAAAGGTCTTGGGAAACTAACGAAAGTATAACACAATACTGTTCTCTGGTGGCTCTTAAGGGTTAACAGTTCAGGGATGTCTCTTCCACATCCAAAATCATAACTCTCCTCGCTCAAATAACTTTTCCCCAGTCTTACTGTCTTCCACGTTGCAGCTAGTGGCCAACCCAGCAAAACGGCCCTTCCAAATGTCCCACACGTATTTCCACAGGTGCATATATCCAAAGGTGAGTATTTTCCCAAAGGTAAGTATCTCCAAATCCTTATATTCCTCATGGAAGTGGACGTGCAGCACTCTTGTCCTCCAGAGAGCCCAGCTTGGAGACTGTGTCTCTTCCCTTCCCAAACCTTCAGCTCATCAGCTCCTCATTTGTTTCAGCTGCGTGGGAAGATTGGCCAGAGGGGTGGAGTTCCCGACCATACCAGCAGATGGAGCCATAGCTGTCTGGGTTTGCAGCCATCTCAGGGGGATGTAACGTCCCCTAGGACACAGCCTCTCGTGACATCACACATCCCCCTCCTCGGGACCGACGTCCCTCGTCGGGTAAGGCAGCCGAAGAAGGCATCACGCCGAGAGGGCGTCCGCATTGCCGTGGTGCTTGCCAGACTGCTCTCTCTTCAACTCCTCCAACTCTCGAACCAGGGACTCAGCCTCCTGTTGTCTCTCCTTGAGTTTCTTACTGAACGACCCGGCCTTGGTTTTAGCAGAGTTTAGCTTCTGTTGAGCAGCTTTCAGTTCCTTCTCTCTCTCTGCCTCCGCATTCTTCATCTTGTTCTCCAACACCTTGTACTTCTCCCTCTGCCTTCTTCTGGACCTCCTTACTACTGCGCAGGGTCTCCTCACACTCCTCGATGTCCTGCGCAGCCTCCCCAGCTCCTCCTGTTGCTTAGGGAAGGAGCTCTGTTGAAGCTGCCTGGAGGATATCTAACTCTTCTGTCTTCATGTCTAACTGTTGCTTTAACAAACGATACCTCTCAGCGGTCCCCTTCAGACCAGACAGTTCTTTGTCCAGATTCTGTAGCTCCGTCTCTGTGTCGGTCTGGGCACCTGCCATCCCTATCAGAGCCCGGGCGGGAGTGAGTAATTCGGAGGATTGCACCGGAGCCTTCCCAGGATGAGTCTTGCCTCTCCGTTTCCGAGGTACTCGGGTTATCCTCTCCTGAGACTCTCTCCAGAGTGGGTAAAAGGCTGGGCAGTCTCGTCCAATTAGGACAGGGACGGGGAGGGAATCAACCACCCCGCGTCTGTCGTGTATGGTTCCCCGTGTGCTGGTCATTGTAAGTTCAGTAATGGGGTATTCTCTGGTGTCCCCATGGACACAGGAAACTGGGAGGACTTTCCCGGGGTCAGACACGTTGGGCCCACCAAATCCTTACGCACCAGGGTGGCCCGGCTACCAGAATCCAGTAAGGCCTCCACATCATGGTGATTCACAGTTACCGGGCAGGTGGGGGTCGATCTGGGCCGCCATCTCGACTCCCAAGAGCGAGGCAAAACGGTGTGTGGGTGCTGAGCTGGAGGACTCCGCAGTGGGCATAGGTTCATCGGCTGGTTTCCCACACTGCCAGGAGATATGTCCCATCTCCCCACACCGGTAACACTGTCGAGTTTCCCCCTCCCCTCTGGTGTACTCTTCTTGGACCCGCCTGGTTTCTGGCTCCCCCTGGAGCCGGGATAAGTCCTGACGTGGCTGGGTTGTCGAGACCTTGGGGTCCTTTGGACGGGTTTCTTCCCATTTGTGGTGGGGCCGCACTCCTGGGGTCTTTTTGGGAAGCATTCAGCATCTCCGCTGTGGCCTGGTACTTTTCCACAGCTTCCACGGTCAGATCAGCCGTGGTCAAGGCCTGTTGACTGATGAACCGTTTTTGCCTCATAAGGCAGGGGGCGCGGTAGGGTAACGATCCACCACAACGGCCTCCACCACCGCCGCTGCTGTATTCCTCTGCGGATCCAGCCATTTCCTTGCGATTCGGACAAGTTCATGCATCTGCGCCCGAGGAGGTTGGTCTGGTTGGAAGGTCCAACTGTGAAAGCGCTGGGCCATACCAAACTTTGTGAGTCCATATCTGCTGAGGATCTCAGACTTCAGGGCATCATAGTCAGTAACCTGGTCAGGGCCCAGGTCCCGGACAGCATTCAGCGATTCCCGGTTAGAAAGGGGGCTAACAGACCAACCCCACTGTTGCTTGGGCCAGGCTTCCCTAGTGGCCGTGGCCTCAAATGCATGCAGGTATGCCTCAATGTCATCGGTAGCTCCCATCTTAGATATAAAGTCACTTGCCTTTATTGGGCGGGTATTTTGGACCACCCTCTGTCTCTGCAACTGCAATTCCTCTGCCTTCAGAAGGTTGGCTTTCTTTTGCTCCTCCAAGAGAGCCACGTTTGCTTGCATCTGGGCTTGCTGGCCAGCAACAAGGGCTTTCAATATGTCCTCCATTTCAGTCGGCGGGAGCCTACGGCCAACTTGGAAAACTGGGTGATCAAACCTTCGGTATCCTCCTCTGACATGCACTATTAACGCTTGAGCGCGCCTGTATTCTCCACCATCTGTGACGTCACGAGAGGCTACACAGCTTTCAGCGGGATTGCTCAAGTAGTGCAAGGAGACCAGGTTCAACCAAAACAAGGATTTTATTAAAGGTCTTGGGAAACTAACGAAAGTATAACACAATACTGTTCTCTGGTGGCTCTTAAGGGTTAACAGTTCAGGGATGTCTCTTCCACATCCAAAATCATAACTCTCCCTCGCTCAAATAACTTTTCCCCAGTCTTACTGTCTTCCACGTTGCAGCTAGGGCCAACCCAGCAAAACGTCCTTCCAAATGTCCCACACGTATTTCCACAGGTGCATATATCCAAAGGTGAGTATTTCCCAAAGGTAAGTATCTCCAAATCCTTATATTCCTCATGGAAGTGGACGTGCAGCACTCTTGTCCTCCAGAGAGCCCAGCTTGGAGACTGTGTCTCTTCCCTCCCCAAACTCTAGCTCATCAGCTCCTCATTTGTTTCAGCTGCGTGGGAAGATTGGCCATAGAGGGTGGAGTTCCCGACCATACCAGCAGATGGAGCCATAGCTGTCTGGGTTTGCAGCCATCTCAGGGGGATGTAACGTCCCTCCAGGACACAGCCTCTCGTGACATCACAACATGTATTAGGCATGGTTCTCTGGCCACCGTGTGTCTGTCAATTTTTTTGCCTGTATTCAGCACCACGCCTCTGAATCAAGCCTCTGCAAATAATCTAAAGTGAAAACTGACAAGAACCACAGGCTTGGGCCATCAGTGACAATTACCCAAGATTCCTCACTCATCAGGAGCTTGTTAGAAAGGGCAGGGCTACAGAGATGAAAGGGAAAGCAGATCAGACCTCACCAGGCCGGATATATCCTCTCCCTATCCCTGCCTCCGGTAATCAGCTATAACCATGTGTCTTCTGAATCATAGGCAGCAGGTGTACTGACAGTATTGTATTGATAACATCCGGAAAGCACCAGCCAATTGATCTTCTTCTCATCATTAAACTAGATAAGAGGTCCACTTCCACAGGTGTTACATCGAGTCTGAGGTGCATGGTGAGTACAATCAATAGACTGGTTTGGTGTTGGCTTGAGGGGTTGTACTGAAGCTGAGCCAAACTCCCCTGTACTGAAGCTGAGGCACACTAATGTTGTTGTTCTGTCTCTGTTCTCCCTTCATTTACAGCAGGGTTCCCAAACTGGGTGATTTTATTTGGCCCCCCAAGTTTTCTGAGAATGTATTTATTTATTTTAAATTTAATTTGTGAACATAAAACACTGTAAAAACAACAGCAAATCAGCTCCAATTTATTTTAATTTGGGAAATCTGTATTCCCACGCATAATGGAGAGATATATGTGATTGTGGTTTGGGATGAGTCGGACGGCAGGGTGAAGGAAAAGCAGCCAACAAGTGCTAAGCATATGTGGGAACTCCTTCAAGACTGTTGGAAAAGCATTCCAGGTTAAGCTGGTTAAGAGAATGCGAAGAGTGTGCAAAGCTGTCATTACATTTTAGATTTTAGTCATTTAGCAGACGCTCTTATCCAGAGCGACAGACAGTTAGTGAGTGCATACATTTTTAATACTGGCCCCCGTGGGAATCAAACCCACAACCCTGGCGTTGCAAGCGCCATGCTCTACCAACTGAGCTACACGGGGCAAAGGGTGGCTATTTGAAGAATCTCAAATCTCAAATATATTTTGATTTGTTTAACACTTTTTTGGTTACTACATGATTCCATATGTGTTATTTCATAGTTTTAATGTCTTCACTATTATTCTACAATGTAGAAAATAGCAAAAATAAAGAAAAACCCTTGAATGCATAGGTGTGTCCAAACTATTGACTGGTAGTGTATATACTGCATACATACATACAGAGCATTCGGAAAGTATTCAGACCCCTTGACTTTTTCCACAGTCACATTACTGCCTTATTCTAAAATGGATTAAATTGTTTTTTCCCCTCATCAATACCCCATAATGACAAAGCTAAACAGGTTTTCCCTCATCAATACCCCATAATGACAAAGCTAAACAGGTTTTCCCTCATCAATACCCCATAATGACAAAGCTAAACAGGTTTTCCCTCATCAATACCCCATAATGACAAAGCTAAAACAGGTTTTCCCTCATCAATACCCCATAATGACAAAGCTAAAACAGGTTTTCCCTCATCAATACCCCATAATGACAAAGCTAAAACAGGTTTTCCCTCATCAATACCCCATAATGACAAAGCTAAAACAGGTTTTCCCTCATCAATACCCCATAATGACAAAGCTAAAACAAGTTTTTAGATTTTGTTTGCAAACAAATAAATAAATAAAACTGAAATATCACATTTAGATAAGAATTCAGACCTTTTACTCAGTACTTTGTTGAAGCGCCTTTGGCAGTGATTACAGCCGCGGGTCTTCTTGGGTATGACGCTACAAGCTTGGCACACCTGTATTTGGGGAGTTTCTCCAATTCTTCTCTGCAGATCCTCTCAAGCTCTGTCAGGCTGGATGGGGAGCGTCGCTGCACAGCTATTTTCAGGTCTCTCCAGAGATGTTAGATCGGGTTCAAGTCCGGGCTCTGGCTGGGCCACTCAAGGACATTCAGAGACTTGTCCCGAAGCCACTCCTGCGTTGTCTTGGCTGTCTGTATAGGGTGATTGTCTTGTTGGAAGGTGAACCTTCGCCCCAGTCTGAGGTCCTGAGTGCTCTGGGGCAGGTTTTCATCAAGGATCTCTCTGTACTTTGCTCCGTTCATCTTTCACTCAATCCTGACTAGTCTTCACCGTAGGGATGGTGCCATGTTGCCTCCAGACGTGACGCTTGGCATTCAGGCCAAAGAGTTAAATCTTGGTTTCATTAGACCAGAGAATCTTGTTTCTCATGGTCTGAGAGTCCTTTAGGTGCCTTTTGGCAAACTCCAAGCGGGTTGTCATGTGCCTTTTACTGAGGATTGGCTTCCGTCTGGCAACTATACCATAAAGGTCTGATTGGTGGAGTGCAGCAGAGATGGTTGTCCTTCTGGAAGGTTCTTCCATCTCCACAGAGGAACTCTGGAGCTCTGTTAGAGTGACCATCTGGTTCTTGGTCACCTCCCTGACCAAGGCCCTTCTCCCCTGATTGCTGAGTTTGGACGGGTGGCCAGCTCCAGGAAGAGTCTTAGTGGTTCCAAACTTCTTCCATTTAAGAATGATGGCCACTGTGTTCTTGAGGACCTTCAATGCTGCAGAAATGTTTTGGTACCCTTCCCCAGATCTGTGCCTCGACACAATCCTGTCTCGGAGCTCTACGGACAATTCCTTCGACCTCATGGCTTGGTTTTTGCTCTGACATGCACTGTCATCTGTTGGACCTTTATTTAGACAGGTGTGTGCCTTTCCAAATCATGTTCAATCAATTGAATTTACCACAGCTGGACTCCAATATAGTTGTAGAAACATCTCAAGGATGATCAATGGAAACAGGATGCACTTGAGCTCAATTTCGAGTCTCATAGCAAAGGGTCTGAATACTTGTGTAAATAAGGTATGGGCTACATATCGAGAGGCGTTGTTTCGCTCGCTCGGATGTGTTCTCCGGTGATATAGTTTCAGCATAGCGGAAGAGGCGAAGCGAGTGGGCTCACTCTCGCCAAAATCTGTCCATTGTCAGTCCATTGCATTTCTATGGGAATAATATGCAGACCTAAGCTTGTCGCCTGCCTTTGGGACAAAGACTCCCATTGTTAGGGCAGAGACATGAGCATCTCATCATTATATACAGATCTCTTCACAGTGCAGGATGCTGGATTGCCCTAAAGTAAATTGATGTTTTGCCAAAATAATATAATTACTCCTGTAAATAAAATCATTCAAAATACTTCACCAGGGAGTATGACTTAGCCACAGAGGATCATTAGCCTTTTTTTTTTTTTAATTGCAGTGGATTGTTTCAAATCACAAGTGTGTTTGGGAAGCCTGCAATTTGGGTAGTGTGCGCGGCAATAGGTCTAGCTAATTGAGTTGTGGCTGTCAGTGAAAAGCGTCTAAAATGTGCGAAGATAATGTGTCTAAAATGTTGCATCAAGAAGAAAGGGAGGGGTGTGTGGCAAAGATATGGTGCATCTCTCTCCAGAATGCATGCATATGTAGGAAAGTGCCCATTTGTCAATGCCTTATTTCTGATTGTCTTAACTCACAATTTTTTTCTTCGCCTCATATAAGTCAACAGTCAGTTTTTTTTAACATCCATTGTGAATGATACTATTTGAAAAATCTTTACAACTCCCGGCCTCGATAATCACTAAGCCCCGGTGTGAAAGAGCAAAATATCATGCTCTGATGATCCCATATACAGTGAGGGAAAAAAGTATTTGATCCCCTGCTGATTTTGTACGTTTGCCCACTGACAAAGAAATGATCAGTCTATAATATTAATGGTAGGTTTATTTGAACAGTGAGAGACAGAATAACAACAAAAAAGTTCAGAAAAACGCATGTCAAAAATGTTAAAAATTGATTTGCATTTTAATGAGGGAAATAAGTATTTGACCCTTAAAATGCAAATCAATTTATAACATTTTTGACATGCGTTTTTTCTGGATTTCTTTGCTGTTATTCTGTCTCTCACTGTTCAAATAAACCTACCATTAAAATTATAGACTGATCATGTCTTTGTCAGTTGGCAAACGTACAAAATCAGCAGGGGATCAAATACTTTTCCCCCTCACTGTATCCAGTGGAAACATCATAAAAATGACTTTCTGTCCCGAGCTCACTGGTGCAGGAAATAGTTGATACAATGTTGCAAGTTTGTTAGCGATAGCTCAAGACAAGACAGATAGAAAGGGAAGCAGACAGGCGGAGAAGAGAGATATTTTCTACTGTTTTTATTTGTCGGTTTTAGGCCTATGGATTTTACTTAGTTGATGATGGAAGTTATAGGCCTACTGCTGCATTGGCCTATAGGCTTTATCTGAGTTCTATGCTCTCATTTCTTTAGCCTCCAATGGATCACAGTGTACCAATGTGTCCATATGGCAGAGGCTGGTGGTCTCGCCATAGTTGAATTTGAACTTTAAGATTTGTATCATGATACTTCAGATTTGTATGACAATGATTTTGAAGAATGAAAACATTATTATTGAAATTGTGAACACGCAAGCATTCTGGCTCCGGGTCTGCACAGAGACACAATTTTGCTGTTTTACAGCTAGTTTCCTGCAACTCTGTCTAGTTTTATTTTGGTTATTGTTAGTTCTCAACAATGATCATATTAAAAAAGATATAGCTCCATTATCTTTTCTACATACTTTATAACTGGTTTTAGCCGTTTAAGTTTGCACTGAAAAAAATGTACACCTCCCAAAAAAAATTCACAAACATTATACTGAACAACTTTTTTGGGTTTTCTGATCCATGTCCCTCTTTTTTTTTTGGGGAAGCTATCTGTGACCAACAGATGCATATCTGTATTCCCAGTCATGTGAAATCCATAGATTAGGGCCTAATGAATTTATTTCGATTGATTGATTTCCTTATAAAAACTGTAACTCAGTAAATTCTTTGAAATTGTTGAATGTTGCGTTTATATTTTTCAGTGTATTATGATTATGATTATTATAATTATTATGTGATTTTAAAAAATACATACAGTGGCTTGCGAAAGTACAGTGGCTTGCGAAAGTATTCAACCCCCTTGGCATTTTCCCTATTTTGTTGCCTTACAACCTGGAATTAAAATGGATTTTGGGGGGGTTTGTATCATTTGATTTACACAACATGCCTACCACTTTGAAGATGCAAAATATTTTTTTGGGTGAAACAAACAAGAAATAAGGCAAAAAAACAGAACACTTGAGCATGAATAACTATTCACTTTCAAAACGTTTGTGGCTGCATGGTATTGTTGTGGTCATTAACACATTTTGAGGTGTGCGTTGTAAGAGTTTATACTGTTGCACCCATTAGTGAGAGTGCTGTACCAATTTAAGTGATATGTGGTAGTAGTCCCCTAACAATTAAATGTATATAGAAGACAGATTAGTGGCAGCAAGTCGCAAACTTTTAATGGTTCAGTGTTTAGCCATGTCCTTTTGATCTGTTTTGCCCTGAAGTCACTGCCAGTGTAGAAGCCTTTGTTAAGGCCTCTACAAGCACAAGTGATATAAAACACCAAATATTCATTGGTATGTAGTAATATATAATTACATTTTCACTGTTAGCAATTGCTGTAAATTTATTACAATACAATTTAACAATAAAGTACTGTTTTGCTGTATATTTACTGCAGCACACTGTAAATTATGGTGAATTGTGGAACATTTTTGTAGGAGGAGAAAGAATTGCTGGCTCATTAACATATTTTGAAGTGTGCCTTGTAAGTGGCTAAATTTGTCACCATTGGCCTCATGGTGAAATCCCTAAGCGGTTTCCTTCCTCTCCGGCAACTGAGTTAGGAAGTACGCCTGTATCTTTGTAGTGACTGGGTGTATTGATACACCATCCAAAGTATAATGAATAACTTTACTATGCTCAAAGGAATATTCAATGTCTGCTCTTTAGTTTTTTACCCATCTACCAATAGGTGCCCTTCTTTGTGATGCATTGGAAAACCTCCCTGGTCTTTGTGGTTAAATCTGTGTTTGAAATTCACTGCTCAACTGAGGGACCTTACAGATAATTGTGTGTGTGGGGTACATAGATGAGGTAGTCATTCAAAAAGCATGTTAAACACTATTATTGCAACTTAATATGTGACTTGTTAAGCACATTTTTACTCCTGAACTTATTTAGGCTTGCCATAACAAAGGGGCTGAATACTTATTGACTCAAGACATTTCATCTTTTCATTTTTTATTAATTTGTGAAAATGTCTAAAAACATAATTCCACTTTGACATTATGGGGTATTGTGTGTAGGTCAGTGACACAAAATCTCAGTTTAAACCATTTTAAATTCAGGCAGTAACACAGCAAAATTTGGAAAAAGACAAGGGGTGTGAATACTTTCTGAAGGCATTGTATATGGTATATACAGTACATCAGATATTCTTCAGTACACTTTGAACACCCCCCCACCACCACCACCCATTTTAACCATTTGATTATACCAGAATGATAATGACGTTTAATTTTTTCAATCTATATTTGTCTCTGCCTTAAAATTGGAAAGTACCTGTTCAGAGAGAGTGATTAACATCATCAGACAGTGTTTGACGTCAGTAGTCAGTCAGTCCCTGTCATTATGCTCTCTCATCATAACCTCAGAAGCTCACTGTGTCAGGCTTAGGCCACTCTGGTATTGTTCAGAGTCTTTGACCTGAGGTGACACAGAGGAACACACACGCACACAAACTCCACTGTGAAGTAATGATGTGGCTGAGCTGAATCTGAAATAATATTGAATTAATCTGATGATAGCCCAGCCATCAGTGTGTCTCACTGAGGGAGCCAGCCTATTTGTGTATGATAGCACAGGATCCCATTAACTAGGCTTTACATCCACATAATTGACTTATAGAACCCGCTTGATTGAAATATTAAATCACTACTGTAATTATGAAACAGAAGATTTATGTTGGAGGCACAAACATAGGTTTCTTGTCAGACGTGTTTAAAGTGGCTTATAGTGGGTTGAATGACACCCCTGTGAATGGTGTTGTTGGACACAGCGCATCCAAATAGTCAATGCAAATAGTTGGGGTAGCTATTTGATTAACTGTTCAGCAGCCTTTTGGCTTGGGGGTAGAAGCTGTTGAGAAGCCTTTTGGACCTAGACTTGGCGCTCCGGTAAAGCTTGCCGTGCGGTAGCAGAGAGAACAGTCTATGACTAGGGTGGCTGGAGTCTTTGACAATTTTTGGGGCCTTCCTCTGACATCGCCTGGTATAGAGGTCCTGGATGGCAGGAAGCTTGGCCCCAGTGATGTACTGGGGCGTACGCACTACACTCTGTAGCACCTTGCGGTCGGATGCCGAGCAGTTGCCATTCCAGGCGGTGATGCAACCAGTCAGGATGCTCTCGATGGTGCAGCTGTAGAACTTTTTGAGAATTTGAGGACCCATGCCAAATCTTTTCAGTCTCCTGAGGGGGAATAGGCGTTGTCGTGCCCTCTTCACGACTGTCTTGGTGTGTTTGGACCATGATAGTTTGTTGGTGATGTGGACACCAAGGAACTTGAAGCTCTCGGCCCTCCTTTTCCTGTAGTCTACGATCATCTCCTTTATCTTGATCACGTTGAGGTAGAGGTTGTTGTCCTGGCACCACACTGCCAGGTCTATGACCTCCTCCCTCTCTTTTGTCTTATCTTTCTTCTTGTCCTCCTCCTCCACATCTCTGCGTCCTCACCCCTCTTTTGTCTTAACTTTTAGTCTGTCTGTCTTACCTTTTTTTCCTACCGTCTGTCCTACCGTCCGTCCTACCATCCGTCCTACCGTCTGTCTTGCCGTCCGTCGTCAAACAACCACCTGATTGGTTTGGTATTGGCTTCGGTATAAGACAAAGGCTACACGTAACGTGTGCAACTTCATCTATAATAATTTGGCTGTTCTAAATTCTTTGGACCAGCAGATGCCACTAGTGTACACTGTGTTGATCAAAGCCTCAATTAATAAACCTATTTTTGACACAATTGGCTGGAAATGCTCAATGCTTCAGGAGGTTTTGTTTGCCCATCACTAGATATAGGTATTTCAATACCTATTTTGTAATATGTATCTCACTCTCCTGAACTAGAATGAATGTAGCCTATTTTGTAACAGTTTACTTAGAATATACAGTATGTATTTTGTATTTTCTAATGAAAATATATACTTGCAAGTAGCCCGCTTAACTACAACATTCTCGGTAATGGTAACAATATTTTAACTTGCTATGACTGTGGTATATTCTTGTTTACCTTAGTTTAATACACTGACTGTAAGTCTCTCTAGATAAGAGCGCCTGCTAAAGGACCTAAATCTAAATGTAAAAATGAGCACTTGCAAAGCACACTGCTGGGTATTATTCTAATGACCTCCACCCTCAAACAATTTGATCAAAAGTTTGAGGGCAGAGCTCATTAGATTTATACCCAGCAATGTTTTTGCAAATGCTCATTTTTAACATTTACATTATGGTCATTTAGCAGACGCTCTTGTCCAGAGTAACTTACAGTCAGTGCATTCATCTAAGGTTAATTTAAAAAAAAACATATCACAGTCATAGCAAGTAAAAAGTTTATGCAACCGTTACTGGGAATATTGTTCTACTTAAGGATACATTGGTCTTCAAATTTGTAACAAGATACCTTTTGGATGTATAGTTGCCCATTGCTGGCTAGTGCAAAGTACATTACTGTAATATTCACAGTAATTTACCACCTTCCTGAAAATTACTGTACAATGCAGAGCAATGATACGGTACTGTAAAATTAGCGTACTTACTATACTGTAAGAAAGTAAATGCTACAGTAATTGTGTTGGTATTTTACTGAAGCCTGTACAGAATAAAAATATTTCAAAACATGCATCCTGTTTGCAATAAGGCACTAATGTAAAATGGCAAAAAAAAATGAACTGCATGTCATGATTACAGAGCATTATGTTTGGGGAAAAACCAACACAACAGTACCACTCTTCATATATTCAAGCATGGTGGTGGCTGCATCATGTTATGGGTATGCTTGTCATCGGCAAGGGAGTTGTTTTAGGATAAAAAGAAACAGGCAAAATCCTAGAGGAAAACCTGGTTCAGTCTGCTTTCCAACAGATACTGGGAGACAAATTCACCTTTCAGCAGGAAAATAACCTAAAACACAAGGCCAAATATACACTGGAGTTGCTTACCAAGACAGCATTGAATGTTCCTGAGTGGCCTAGATACAGTTTTGACTTAAATCAGCTTAAAGGTATATGGCAAGACCTGAAAATGGCTGTCTAGCAATGATCAACAATCAACTTGACAGAGCTTGAAGAAATATTGTACAATCCAGGTGTGCAAAGCTCTTAGAGACTTACCCAGAAAGACTCACAGCTGTAATCGCTGCCAAAGGTGATTCTAACATGTATTGACTCAGGGGTGTGAATACTTGTGTAAATGAGATATTTCATTTTCAATAAATGTGCTAAAATGTTCAAGCCTGTGGTCATTGAGTTGAAACCACTTAGTGGTATTTTGCAAGGATGAGGTAGTGTGGAATTAACCACTGACTTGCGATGACACCACAGATGATAGCAGAACACACATTAGTCATACAGAGAAACTAACTTGACTTTGGGTCAATGTATGGTCACACAAATAATTTGGTCATTGCTGTTACAAGCAAAAAGCAGAAGGCGTAGCCTATGGTGTTCTTAGACGGCATTAAACAATTCCATGGCAGTCATGTTAGCGCCTTCAGGGCAATATTGACCAACATCATTTTACACCAAGCTTAGCATTTCACTCAACAGAATGAGAGGACAAAATGCAAAGAGGTAGCAACATGATGTTTAGAAGTTTCATCCAAACTTTCTATGACTCAATCGGGATACACTGTTACAGCAGTCATGAGTGGGTGGGTAAAGTACCTAAAATGATAACACAGAAATAGTTGACCTGAGGCCCCCTCCAACATCCCTGTGAACATCGGCCACCCGTCAAGTACAATAATCAGACTGGAGGTAAATTACAATTTCTGAGCAGACACTTCAAAAGGCCATCCCGCAGAGCCTCGTTTACATCCTCCACTGGATGGCCTTTTATTCCCAGCAGGGGCTGGCTCAGGGAGATGACGTAATCACTCCTCTAACCTTGTTAAGAGGCCAGACACGTGGTGGGTGTTTGTAGGAGGCATGTCACTCCTCAAGAAACATGTCAAGTAGAATATTATGTCCCCTCACATGCACTCACACACACACAGACAAACTGACACAGACACACACGCAGAGCTTTATATACGGTCGACTCACAGAAACCAAACATCTGATGCCTTAGGAATGGGGTACTCCAAATGCCATCCAATGTCCATATATCTGACCAGAGATATCCAGAGAAAATCTCATTGAGTATCCCTACATCTGCCACAGAGAAGTCACAAAGAAAAGTCTCTCTTTACCCTGAATCAAAAATATACATTGTGGAAGAGAGACACTTTTTTTGCCTAGACCTTTATCCAGGGCACTTACATGAATGAATGATTACCGAATAAACTAGAAAGGATATTTTCTCCAAATGATTTCTGAGCGAGTGCGCACATGCGGCTATTCTGTGTTGAGCGGTTAACAAAGAAACAGGTCCCCCTATATGCTTAATTTAGAGTTATTTATGCAACTTTAGTTGTGATACAAACGTTGGGCTATATGTTTTGATTTTTAATACATTCTAAGGCTGCATGATGAGACTCAAATGATGATTTGAAAAAAGTTGCATGAAAGGCATGAGCTCTGCTTTGTTTATTGTGCAGGCTGCACACACTTCATCAGTCTGTCATTCACAATTTGAGAAGCACTTGATAATGCCTTGAATTTCCCGGCGGCAGCCCCCTTGTGTGGCCGTAAAAAAGTCCATGCCTTTTGTGGCGGTTTTGGTCTTGGGCTGAATATAATAGGCTAATTATAATTCCCTTCTCCCAGCTGCGTGCTCCGAAGCACCTCTCACTCACATGGCTCTCTCAGATATCTCAATTCCTATTAGCCAATGCCCGTCACGGGTCCTTCTCACAGGCATCTCAGCTCTGAGGTAGGCTACAAGTGAAGACAGACACATCGGGGAAGCAACAGCGGGCGTCCTTCTTATCGAATTCCGAGGTGCATATTGAAGATGTTAGAAGAAATGTCCACATTTACTTTTCATCAGCCATCAAGATGAGTAGGCCTAACAGCAAAAGCACTAGCCTATGTCAATCTACTACCCCACCATAGTACAAAAGTTGACCTATTCTATTGGTCAACTTGTCCTTCTGTGCGAGAAATAAATATTCCAAACATAGTCTGGGACAGTTGTGGGATGTGATAGATCCAAAAAACAATACAACCACTCGCATCAACAAAACTTTTAAAAGCAATGAGGCTGATGCAACAGATCAGAACGTTTAGCTTAAAATGTTGATAAACTATTAGGCTATTTCTTCACATAAGTACAGCAATGCAATCAATTAGTGGGAAAACCCCATTCTCAAAAGTGACCACAAATGCGATTATGCATGTAATGATTATTATAAAGGTGCATTTTTATGGTGAAAATTATCTTCCCCAGACTAAGTATGCCAGTTATTTGGCCACTTTAGTTGTGATACAAACCTTATCAAAACATATAGGCCTATCGGCTAGGCTACATGATGTGTGCGACTATGATTAGAAAAAGTAGCCAATAAAAAGGCATGTGCTGTTTCTGGCCTTACTGCACACACGCTGGGCATCATTCACTAGTGATAATACTGTATATCATTCACAAGTGATAATACTGTATATCATTCACTAGTGATAATACTGTATATCATTCACTAGTGATAGGCTAATATTGTCACTCATTAGACTATTCTTGATTTAATCTTGTCTTTACATATACTAAATAATATATGTGTAAAATTAGTTTTGATTTAGTTTTGACATTTTCATGTCAGCCAGGTAGGCTATACTCCTGTTGTAAAGTGAAGCAATGTGCTTAATATCAGGAAAGTTGAGAAATATACAGTAACAGTCAAAAGTTTGGACACACCTACATATTCAAGGGTTTTGCTTTATTTTTACTATCTTCTACATAATACTGAAGACATCAAAACTATTAAATAACACATATGGAGTCATGTAGTAACCAAAAAACTGTTAAACAAATCAAAATATATTTTAGATTTTAGATTCTTCAAAGTAACCACCCTTTGCCTTAAAGACAGCTTTGAACACTCTTGGCATTCTCTCTTCACCTGGAATACTTTTCCAACAGTCTTGAAGACGTTCCACATATGCTGAGCACTTGTTGGCTGCTTTTCCTTCACTCTGCGGTCTGACTCATCCCAAACCATCTCAATTGGGTTGAGGTCGGGTGATTGTGGAGGCCAGGTCATCTGATGCAGCACTCCATCACTCTCCTTCTTGGTCAAATAGCCCTTACACAGCCTGGAGGTGTGTTGGGTCATTGTCCTGTTGAAAAACAAATGATAGTCCCACTAAGCGCAAACCAGATGGAATGGCGTATCACTGCAGAATGCTGTCGTAGCCATGCTGGTTAAGTGTGCCTTGAATTCTAAATAAATCACAGACAGTGTCACCAGCAAAGCACCCCCACACCATCACACTTCCTCCTCCATGCTTCACGGTGGAAACCACACATGCAGAGATAATCGGTTCGCCTACTCTGCGTCTCACAAAGACACGGCGGTTGGAATCAAAAATCTTTGCAGCAATTCGACCTTCAAGACCTGATTCACGCAGTCTCTTGATGTTGAGATGTGTCTGTTACTTTAACTCTGTGAAGCATTTATTTGGGCTGCAATTTCTGAGGCTGGTAACTCTAATGAACTTATCCTCTGCAGCAGAGGTAACTCTTGGTCTTCCTTTCCTGTGGCGGTCCTCATGAGAGCCAGTTTCATCATAGCACTTGATGGTTTTTGCGACTGCACAAAGAAACTTTCAAAGTTCTTGAAATGTTCCGTATTGACTGACCTTCATGTCTTAAAGTAATGATGGACTGTTTCTCTTTGCTTATTTGAGCTGTTCTTGCCATAATATATTTTACCAAATTGTCACGTCCCCTCCCGATGCTCCCCTCCGGCGCTCTAATTCGCCAGTCTACTGAACCACCGGTCTGAGCGCACCACCTCGGCAACACCGGAATGGAAACCCAACACACCCTAATCACCTCCAACGCACCTGCACCTGCACCTCATCATCTCATCACCACCCCTATATAGCCCTGGACTGTTCAGTGTTGTGTTCGGTGTGATTGTTAGTGTCATGTCATGGCTTGTTGTTGTTCTCTTGCTCAGTAAACCTTTACATTGTTGATTCCTGCGTCTGCGTCCTACCTCTGTGTATCCTCAGTACTCGTCACACAAATAGGGCTATCTTCTGTATACCACCCCTACCATCACAACACAACTGATTGGCTCAAACGGATTGAGAAGGAAAGAAATTCCACAAATTAACTTTTAACAAGGCACACCTGTTAATTGAAATGCATTCCAGGTGACTACCTCATGAAGCTGGTTGAGAGAATGCCAAGAGTGTGCAAAGCTTCATCAAGGCAAAGGGTGGCTACTTTGAAGAATCTCAAATATAAAATATATTTTGATTTGTTTAACACTTTTTTGGTTACTAAATGATTTCATATGTGTTATTTCATAGTTTTGATGTCTTCACTATTATTCTACACTGTAGAAAATAGTAAAAAATAAAGAAAAACCCTTGAATGAGTAGGTGTGTCCAAACTTTTGACTGGTACTGTGTATATATATAGGAAGCCTAGCCTATAGAAAGCTGATGGGATCCTCCTCTTTTTAATAGAGGCCATCAAAACTGTGTTTTCTCACACAATTGCATAGCCTATCGAAATGAAATGTTGCGCAACATGAGCTCATGGCCTCTCATGAAGTGTTTGATTAGATTTTCGATGACATTTGCATTGATGTCAGAGTGATTAGAGGGACAATAGAGTGTTGAGTACCAGGCAGTTAGCAAGTTCGGTAGGCTACTACTGACTATCAGCAGCATCAGAGCTTGGAGAAGCCTAATTACCCTGACTAAACAGTCACATGGAATTTGACTGCGGTCATGACTCGTGACCACCGGTGTGGCGATAATAAGGTCACCGTAACAGCCCTTGGTTCACATACAAGTCTTCCTCTCTGTGAGCAAGGATGTGATCTTTCTTTGTCTACAGTGAGCTGCATGGTTTATTTTCAGGACTGCAGAGACAGCAGCAGAATCAGGATGGAAGGCTGTTGACAACAGATGGCAGAACACACATGACATGACCAGGGCTCTTGTACGGTCTGATTCACTACAGACCAGAGACAGTTTGTTTCACAGGAGCAATGCACTGACCAATGCTGCTGGAGTGGTGGGCTGAAGCAGGGTGCTAAGGGGTTTTAATATTTATCCATTCTCACTAACACAGCACAAAGGAAGGATTTGATAGTACAGGGGCGAGTGGTGGTGAAGTTGGCTGGAGATGACAGGAAAACAGACATGCTCATCAGAAGAGAATAGAAGAGATCTGATAATGGCATGCAAAGGTTTTTCCTCCTCGAAAGAGGCATTCTGATACACTATATAAGGTATGTGGACACCGCTTCAAGTTACTGGATTCGGCTATTTCAGCCACACCTGTTGCTGACAGGTGTATAAAATCGAGCACACAGCCATGCAATCTCCATAGACAAACATTTGCAGTAGAATGGCCCGTACTGAAGAGCTCAGTGACTTTCAACGTGGCACCGTCATAGGATGCCACCTTTCCAACAAGTCAGTTTGTCAAATATCTGCCCTGCTAGAGCTGCCCCGGATAACTGTACGTGCTGTTATTGTGAAGTGGAAACGTCTAGGAGCAACAATGGCTCAGCCGCGAAGTGGTAGGCCACACAAGCTCACATAACGGGACCGCCGATTGCTGAAGCGGGTAGATTGTAAAAATCGTCTGTCCTCGGTTGTAAAGCTCACTAAAGAGTTCCAAACTACACACAATACCCCATAATTGTCAAGTGGAATTGTGTTTTTAGAAATGTTGAAACATTTACAGTAAATGTTTCAACATTTCTAAAAACACAATTCCACTTGACAATTATTGTGTATTGTGTGTACGCCAGTGACACAACACCTCAATTTAATCTATTTTAAATTCAGGCTGTAACACAACAAAATTTGACAAAGTCAAGGGGTGTGAATACTTTCTGAAGGCACTGTATGTACATACACTGTATCTAGCTCAATTATTTCGTACCCCTGCACATCAACTATTACGTGTTTTACTTTTCTATTATTTCTCTATTTTCTTTCTCTCTCCAATGTTGGGAAGGGTCCGTAAGTAAGCATTTAATTGTTAGTCCACACCTACTGTATACGAAGCATGTAACAAATATAATTTGATTGATTGATGGATTGATTGACATATACTGTAATCAGAGAGAATTTGCAATAAAAGACACAACTGTGAAATTTAAACAGACAGTGACAAATGCCTTTTAGAATTACAAGACAAACAGGGGTCAAGCAAAGGCTAGAGTCCACTCAGCAGAAATGTCTGATTGGGGCTAAACTGGATCAGTCGTCTCAGGACTGTAGAGCTAACACTGAATATCAATAAATCAAGCTCTGCAAATACATGCAAATAGTGCAATCCATCTTCTTCCCCTGACCCCTGGGGACTGGATACACACACACAGCACTGCTCATGCAAATTCATCCATTCACATGTCAAGTTAAACTTTTTATTAGTCGTATGTACGGGATACACATCGTATACATCGTCCAACGAAATGCTTACTTGCAGGTTCCTTCTTGACAATGCAACAATAATATAATATAATATGCCATTTAGCATACAACAATAAGAAATAATAAAAGATAAGAATACGAACATGAAGTAAATGGCTCAGTAGAATAGAATAAACATTTGAGCATAAGTATAATACAGGAAGGCACAATTTATAGTCCAATATTTACACGTTTTGTGGAAGGGGGATTGGGGGGCAAGTGTATAAATTGTGTGGTATCTAGCAATAATAAAAGTCTGGTAGTGAGTGAGTGCATGTGTGCGGAGAGACAGTGGTCAGTCCAGTTCAAGTGTTCAGCAGTCTGATATTCCACATGGGAAATATCTCTGTGAGAAAACTGCCAATTTGTCTAGCTGTATGTGTGTTATCATGTGTGCCACATACACAGAGCCGTAAATGAGAGGCAAGGTACAAAGTACATTTTGCAATATTAAATCAACACTTAAAGAGTTTATTTTAACACTACCTAAGATTGCATATGGTCCCACTCTACAGAGTGTAAAAAGTACTCTGATTATAGTGTTACATTTTGAGTGTTAATGTAACACTTCATAGTGTAAAACATTAACAACACATTACACTTGCCAGTTTTACTCAAATGTAACACTATGGAGTAATTAACACTCACAGTGTTATTTCTATTCAACACTAGTGTTAATCTAGAGTTAAATCCTATTAGTGTTATGCAAAAACAATGTTACAGTAAGTGGTTTAGGGTGTTTTAACACTATATGGCGTAAAGCCTAATTTGCCTTTTCATTTCGAGTGAATTGTAGAGTTACCACCCATGACTGTATTTGTTAGTGACAGGGACATGGTTGTTGAATGCTTTCCTTTTAAAGGCCTGTGGCTTTCACCAAATGAGTACCTAGGTGAATGTTATCATTAAAAATGTTACTTCATGACAATACGTTACATATATCATAAGGCCTTACTTTGATGGCTTAGTTCTACCTTAAAACAGTGGTGTCAGAAAAATCCTGGTTTACAAATTATAGGTCACATCAGGCCTGCAAATCACATTATGCTGGCTGGCAAAGTGATGTGTAATTCCTTTTGGAATCCAGACAGAATTAAGATATCCATCCTGCATTCCGAATGACTACCTGGGTTAGGAGACTACCTAAATCATTTAAACCGGAAAAAACATTCCAGTAACGGGTGCAATAAATTGAACTAACTGATTGGATTCACTTAGAAAAATATCCAACAGTTTAAATACTTATTCACCTGCATTCATAATGACGGTTAGGGTTAGGGACATTGTGAGGCGACTACATAAGCCATTTAAACTGGAACAACCATTTCAGTAACGACTGCAAAAAATCTAACTGACTGGATTAGTTTAGAAAAATGTATGTTATTTATCTTTGTGTAGTTAGTTTAAGATTAATCAATGTACATGCAAAAACACAGATATTAAAAACAATCCTAAAAAAAATCTACCTGCATAGCATGCTGGGAAATATGATAATGATGGGTGTGGGTTTGATGGGACTGTTTTACTCTCCACAGTGTAAAATAATAACTCTGGTTATTAACACCAACACTGGGATTATTTTATACCACTAAGTGTTAATTTCACTCTAACAGAGTTAATTTTACTCCTGAATCAACACTAGAAATGTTACACTGAAAAATCAACACTGGCCAATTTGCTGTGTAGGCTATAAGCCAATGATCAGGAACAGGGACTAGCTAAGCATTTTAATGCCACAGAGACACAATGATAACTGGTATGGCCACCCATATCATTACTGGTCAGTCTGTTACTGCACAGGACATTGGATCAGCTGTCATGCTCCAACTAGTTGTTTGCGCAATTGCTGGTACTAAAACAGTAATTAACACTTACTCCTGATGTTTACTGCCACTCTCTTCCCCACCGTCACCCTAACTTCACACCCACAGAAAGGCAATGTCAGGCACTGTCAGATACCACGTGACCCTTCACATCAACCACACAGACACAGACACAGACACAGACACAGACACAGACACAGACACAGACACAGACACAGACACAGACACAGACACAGATACAGACACACACACACACACACACAAACACACACACACACACAAACACAAACAGACACACACACACACATCAGTGGCGGTCGGTGCCGTTTAAGATAAGGGAGGACAATATTTTTTTTTTATGAGCATGGCCTTATTTCTATTACAGCATATTGGATGACTGTCATTCATATTCTATTCAGCCAGCTCAATGTAACATAAATAGATTTAGGCTACTACATTATACTCAAATTTCCATATACCCATCATGAGGTTGCTACAAACTAGCCTATGAATTAAAGTTTACAACGTTGGTGCACATTTCGAGAATTTTTTGTACTCAAGGTGACACATTCAATACCGCCTTGCACACTCTTGCCTGCATCTAGCTGATCTAAGGTGTAATCATTAGTCCAACAGTTGCAAACAAGAGTTTCTATTGGAAAAATTCAGGTATGTTTATCCCCGTTTCGTTCCATATGCTTCCGTTTAAGAAACGTTTTTAAACAGAGTTGGCGGAATGAATAGATCCCTGATCACACGCAAACACAGTTCACTTTAATAGCAGCCCCATACAAACAGCATGATCACTTTGCTCGTTGTAATTCCTTCTCGCATCTACGTGCTCTCCTCCTCTCTCACCTTTTCCCTTCGCTTGTGGACTTCAGCGCACAACACATCAGCTGTCTGTGACCAGGCGAAAAAACGTTTCCCAAGCCAAACCTTCATATCATACACAGCCTACATCGTTGTCACCATATTATTTAATGTCATAGTCAACATAGCTAATAGAACTAATGCATTAGTAAACCCGCTACAATCAGGCAGTACAGTGTACCGTCAGCAAGCACTTTAGCAGTTACAGCGGCAGGCCCCGGTGGCAATAAATTAATAAAACCAAAAGCTTACCTTGACTTGAAAGAGTTCCAGCGTTGGATAGCCATAGCCAGCTAGCTAACATAGCATCCCTCTCTGTTTGAGCCGGATGTTTGAGTCGGCTAAACTTGCTAGCTAAGTAAGTGAAAGTGAAAAAAAATACTATGAAATATAGCTAGCTCTCTCTCTCTCTCCCTCTCTCTCGCGTCTCCTTCCTTTTTGAATAAATGTATTTGTTCAAAACTGTTCAACTATTGTCTTTCTCTCTCTTTGAGTCAACTAGCTATGCACTGCAGTGCTAGCTAGCTGAAGCTTATGCTTTCAGTTCTAGATTTATTCTCTGATCCTTTGATTGGGTGGACAAAATGTCAGTTCATGCTGCAAAATCTCTGATAGGTTGGAGGACGTCCTCCGGAAGTTGTCATAATTACTGTGTATGTCTATGGAAGAGGGTGAGAACCATAAGCCTCCTAGGTTTTGTATTGAAGTCAATGTACCCAGAGGAGGACGGAAACTAACTGTCCTCCGGCTACACCATGGTGCTACCCTATAGAGTGATGTTGAGGCTACTGTAGACCTTCAATGCAAAACAATGTGTTTTACTCAATTATATTGGTGACATTAATATATTTATTATAGTTGAATCTAAAAATGATTTTTTTATGTTTCACAGGATGGTCCTCCCCTTCCTCCTCTGAGGAGCCTCCACTGATACACACACACACACACACACACACACACACACCTGGGTGGCTTGGCCTGGCCTCTTACCTCCAGGCCAAAAGCAACAGATGTTAATAAATTGCTTGTAACAGTTGGGAGTTCCCAGGTCCACAATACAACCACATACACTCCATATCTGAATATACCTTGACATTCATAAACCAATCCTTATGCCTCCTAATGTGCTCTGTGCACATTTAGTATGGAATAGTACACTCTTCTCACAATTTCTATGAGTATGAATAGTGGTCTGTATAATGGTTAGTCAGACCCATATCTGGGAGGCAAGTTCATAAAAGCAATTAGGTTCATACAGGTACACTAAAACTAGAAAGATAAAGTGTGCAGTGACACGTTCACGGTGGACAGCCAGACATGTTCTCCTTGGTAAGTCGTTGGGCTTAGCCACCCAGCCATTGAGACACAGGACCTGAGTCACATCTGTCTCAAATGCACAGACACACAGCAAATCCTCCAGTGTTGAATCCTCATTGACAGTGTTACATTTAACACTGGTCCTGTGTCTATACAGGTCCACACTTTTCATTGTTAAATTTACACTTTGCTTAGTGCTGACACTGTTACATTTTCTCAGTGTTTGGGAATGAACACTTTTAGTGTTATGCAATAACACCTCATATTGTATTTTTAACTATTATACCTAGAGCAGGGTTTCCCAAACTTGGTCCTGGGGCCCCCCACTGGGTGCACATTTTGTTTTTTGCACTAGCACTACACAGCTGACTCAAATAATCAAAGCTTGATGATGAGTTGCTTATTTGAATCAGCTGTGTACCTGGGGGGAACCCTGGCCTAGAGGTCCATATCGCTTGACAAGGTCACAATATTATTTTGAACTTTATTGTCACATGCTCGTATGTAAACATTTACAAACTATAGAACTGACAGCAGTCATGCTTAAACTTTAATTAACATAACCATAGACCACATAAACTGGTACAACAATTCCACTCATGGGTGGCCAAAAATAACTTACTGAAAAACACGCCACCACTAAACCATGCCTCCAATATAATTTCCCAGTGTGCCTTGCCTTTTCGAGTGAATTGCAGTTGCCACCCATGACTGTATTTGTTAGTGATAGATATGGTTGTTGAATGTGTTCATGTTCAATCTTGTACCCTTCACCTAGTGAGTTTCTAGATAAACGCGATTATTAAACTTTAACTGTTTGACCTGTCTCATGCCCAGTTTTATCCTAATGCTGTGTACTGAAACTCCTGGTTTACAGGCCACATCTGGGCCGCAAGTCACATTATGCTGTTTTGCAAAGTGACGAGTAATTGTTATTGGAATCCAGACAGAGTTAAGATATCCAACAGTTGGAGTTTTTATTCCACCTGCCATCACATGGTTGGAGAGATATTTATCCAATTGAACACAGAGTGTTCTTCAATGGAAGCTTCTCAAACATCAGATATGTACAGTGCGGTGTCCCTCACGGCAGTTACCTTGGGCCGTTATTCTTCTCTATTTTTACAAATGATTTGCCACGGGTCTTACACAAAGCTAGAATGACTACGTATGCAGATGATTCCACACTCCACATGTCAGCACCCAAAGCCAGTGAGCTCAC
Organism: Coregonus clupeaformis; assembly: GCF_020615455.1. Taxonomy (NCBI): domain Eukaryota; kingdom Metazoa; phylum Chordata; class Actinopteri; order Salmoniformes; family Salmonidae; genus Coregonus; species Coregonus clupeaformis. The sequence goes on along the minus strand of NC_059203.1, from coordinate 51,651,376 downwards.
TGAAATTCTAAATAAGTAATTAAATCAGAATCAATGATTAATAATAAACTGGTTTTAAACACAGTTGAAGTCGGAAGTTTACATACACTTAGGTTGGAGTCATTAAAACTCATTTTTCTCCCACTCCACAAATTTCTTGTTAACAAACTATAGTGTTGGCTAGTCAGTTAGGACATCTACTTTGTGCATGACATAAGTAATTTTTCCAACAACTGTTTACAGACAGATTATTTCACTTATAATTCACTGTATCACAATTCCAGTGGGTCAAAAGTTTACATACACTAAGTTGACTGTGCCTTTAAACAGCTTGGAAAATTCCAGAAAATGATGTCATGGCTTTAGAAGCTTCTGATAGGTTAATTGACATCATTTGAGACGATTGGAGGTGTACCTGTGGATGTAGTTCAAGGCCTACCTTCAAACTCAGTGCCTCTTTGCTTGGATCATGGGAAAATCTAAAGAAATCAGCCAAGACCTCAGAAAAAGATTGTAGACCTCCACAAGTCTGGTTCATCCTTGGGAGCAATTTCCAAACGCCTGAAGGTACCACGTTCATCTGAACAAACAATAGTACGCAAGTATAAACACCATGGGACCATGCAGCCGTCATACCGCTCAAGAAGGAGACACGTTCTGTCTCCTAGATATGAATGTACTTTGGTACAAAAAGTGCAAATCAATCCTAGAACAACAGCAAAGGATCTTGTAAAGACGCTGGAGGAAACAGGTACAAAGTATCTATATCCACAGTAAAACAAGTCCTATATCGACATAACCTGAAAGGCCGCTCAGCAAGGAAGAAGCCACTGCTCCAAAACCGCCATAAAAAAGCCAGACTACAGTTTACAACTGCACATGGGGACAAAGATCGTACTTTTTGGAGAAATGTCCTCTGGTCTGATGAAACAAAAATAGAACTGTTTGCCCATAATGTTTGGAGGAAAAAGGGGGTGGCTTGCAAGCCGAAGAACACCATCCCAACCGTGAAGCACGGGGGTGGCAGCATCATGCTGTGGGGGTGCTTTGCTGCAGGAGGGACTGGTGCACTTCACAAAATAGATGGCATCATGAGGAAGGAAAATTATGTGGATATATTGAAGCAACATCTCAAGACATCAGTCAGGAAGTTAAAGCTTGGTCGCAAATTGGGTCTTCCAAATGGACAATGACCCCAAGCATACTTCCAAAGTTGTGGCAAAATGGCTTCAGGACAACAATGTCAAGGTATTGGAGTGGCCATCACAAAGCCCTGACCTCAATCATATAGAAAAGTTGTGGGCAGAACTGACAAAACGTGTGCGAGCAAAGAGGCCTACAAACCTGACTCAGTTACACCAGCTCTGTCTGGAGGAATGGGCCAGAATTCACCCAACTTATTGTGGGAAGCTTGTGGAAGGCTACCCGAAACATTTGACCCAAGTTAAACAATTTAAAGGCAATGCTACCAAATACTAATTGAGTGTATGTAAACTTCTGACTCACTGGGAATGTGATGAAAGAAATAAAAGCTGAAATAAATCATTCTCTCTACTATTATTCTGAGATTTCACATTCTTAAAATAAAGTGGTGATCCTAACTGACCTAAGACAGGGAATTTTTACTAGGATTAAATGTCAGGAATTGTGAAAAACTGAGTTTAAATGTATTTGGCTAAGGTGTATGTAAACTTCCGACTTCAACTGTACATCTAAAACTAAAAGCATTGTATTTGGTTCAAAACATTCTCTAAGACCTAAACCTTAGCTGGAGTTGTACTTAAAGGGTGTGACCATTGAGAAAGTTGAGGAAGCTAAACTCCAAGGTATAACATTGGATGGTCAATTATAACGTTCAAGTCATATTGACAAAGTTGTTGTGAAAATGGGGAGGGGTATGTCTGTTATAAAATATGTACTGCGTTTTTGACACACAAATCAACTGTACTAGTTGTTCAGGCTCTGGTCTTGTCCCATCTTGATTACTGTCCAGTAATATGGTCAAGTGCAGCAAAGAAAGACCTAGAAAAGCTGCAGCTGGCTCAAAAGAGAGCAGCACGCCTTGCCCTTAACTGCATATACAGAATTAACATCAACAACATGCATGCCAGTCTTTCCTGGTTGAGGGTTGACGAGAGATTAATTGCTTCTCTTCTAGTATTACTGTAATGAAAATGCCAGATTGTCCGCATAATCAAATAACATTTGGCTCAGACACCCATACATATCCCACAAGACATGCCACCAGGGTCTCTTCACAGTCCCCAAGTCCAAAATGAATTCACAGCAACGCACAGTATTACACAGTGCTATGATCGCATTGGAACTCCCTTGCATCTCCAATTACTCAAGCAAACAGCAAAATGACCTTAAAAAAACAAGATTAAACAACATTTAATTGAACGGCAAGGTCTGTGAGGGGACACACACACAAACACACACTGACACACTCTAACACACACAATGTTTTTAGTTATATTGTTTGTCCTAAGTTGAATGCAACACTTTGTAAGTCGCTCTGGATAAGAGCGTCTGCTAAATCAATTAAATGTAAATGTAAATGTACTATTATTTGTATTTATTTTATTTTTATTGTTTGTATATCGTTGTATTTTTAATTTGTGTGACTGTCCTTGTCTATCAGTGTGTCAGTGTTTTGTTACTTGTCATGTTTTGTGTTTTTTGTGGACCCCAGGAAGAATAGGTGCTGCTTTGGCAAAAGCTAATGGAGATATGAATAAACCAATAAATCAATACATGCAAAAACACCAATATTAACCTTTTGATGCGTGAATTCCAAATATTTTAACGGTCGCACCAGCGTGAGTTTTGTTAATGTGTGTGATGTCAGAATGCACTCAGTGTTCCAAAATGTGATTGTTACGCAACAGGACAGTTAACCTGCACTGCCCTCAAACCAAGGCATGTTGGCTGCTAATTACAGTGCATTCGGAAAGTATTCAGACCCCTTGACCTTTTCCACATTTTGTTACATTACAGCCTTATTTTAAAATTGATTAAATAGTTTTTTCCCTCATCAATCTACACACAATACCCCTGTAGCTCAGTTGGTAGAGCATGACGCTTGCAACGCCAGGGTTGTGGGTTCATTTCCCACGGGGGGGGGGCCAGTATGAAAATGTATGCACTCACTAACTGTAAGTCGCTCTGGATAAGAGCGTCTGCTAAATGACTAAAATGTAAATGTAATGACAAAACAAAAACAGGTTTTTAGAAATGTTTGCTAATGTATAAAAAAGAAAAGAAAAACGGAAATATCAAATTTACATAAGTATTCAGACCCTTTCCTCAGTACTTTGTTGAAGCACCTTTGGCAGCGATTACAGCCTCAAGTCTTCTTGGGTCTGACGCTAAAAGCTTGGCACACCTGTGTTTGAGGAGTTTCTCCCATTCTTCTCTGTATATCCTCTCAAGCTCTGTCAGGTTGGATGGGGAGTGTCGCAGCACAGCTATTTTCAGGTCTCCCCAGAGGTGTTCGATCGGGTTCAAGTTCGGACTCTGGCTAGGGCATTCAAGGACATTCAGAGACTTGTCCCGAAGCCACTCCGGCGTCGTCTTGGCTGTGTGCTTAGGGTCGTTGTCCTGTTGGAAGGTGAACCTTTGTCCCAGTCTGAGGACCTGAGCGCTCTGGAGCAGGTTTTCATCAACGATCTCTTTGTACTTTGCACCGTTCATCTTTCCCTCGATCCTGACTAGTCTCCCAGTCCCTGCCGCTGAAATCCCCACAGCATGATGCTGCCACCACCATGCTTCATCGTAGGGATGGTGCAAGGTTTCCTCCAGACGTGACGCTTGGCATTCAGGCCAAAGAGTTCAATCTTGGTTTTATCAGACCAGAGAATCTTGTTTGTCATGGTCTGAGAGTCCTTTAGGTGCCTTTTGACAAACTCCAAGTGGGCTGTCATGTGCCTTTTACTGAGGAGTGGCTTCCGTCTGGCCACTCTACCATAAAGGCCTTTGGTGGAGTGCTGCAGAGATGGTTGTCCTTCTGGAAGGTTCTCCCATCGCCACAGACTAACTCTGGAGCTCTGTCAGAGTGACCATCAGGTTTTTGGTCACCGCCCTGACCAAGGCCCTTCTCCCCCAATTGCTCAGTTTGGCCGGGCGGCCAGCTCTAGGAAGAGTCTTGGTGCTTCCAAACTTCTTTCATTTAAGAATGATTGAGGCCACTGTGTTCTTAGGGGCCTTCAATGCTGCAGACATTTTTCGGTACCCTTCCCCAGATCTGTGCCTCGACAATCTTGTTTCGGAGCTCTACGGACAATTCCTTTGACCTCATGGCTTTGTTTTTGCTCTGACATGCACTGTCAACTATGGGACCTTATACTGTGGGACCTTATATAGACAGGTGTGTGCCTTTCCAAATAATTTCTAATCAATTGAATTTACCACAGGTCGACTCCAATGAAGTTGAAGAAACATCTCAAGGATGATCAGAGGAAACAGGATGCACCTGAGCTAAATTTTGAGTCTCATAACAAATGGTCTGAATACTTATGTAAATAAGGTATTTCTATTTTTTTCTTTTAATACATTTGCAAAAATGTCTAAAAACCTGTTTTCGCTTTGTCATTATCGGGTATTCTGTGTAGATAGATGAGGATTATTTTATAGATACAGTGCATCCATTTTGGAATAAGGCTGTAACGTAACAAAATGTGGAAAAAGTCAAGGGGTCTGAATACTTTCCGAATGCACTGTATCTATAGGCTATGTTTCAACTTGTCAATTTCAAATAATTATTTTCTAACAACAGTTTGAATTGTGGTGTGTTCAGCCTCCTCATTATTTTACATAGAAGAAGCCCATTTCACTGTTGTGGACAATTTATGTTTGAGGCTTTAATAAGCCGGACAAACTTCTCTCTTTGACGAGAGCTCAAGCACTTCCCCAGCGTTTCCCCAGATTAAGTATGCAGACATTTTCCGGCTGGCACACACATTGCCTTCATTGTTGTTTTCCTTACGAATAATAACTTTGAACATGTGTGCGTTCCTATCAAAGTAAGTGTCTTATTACTACACTATCATTATAGTTTCTGTATATTATGTTGTTGTTTCTACTGTAGCACACCGTATGTATGTATGGAGCATAATGTATTTACTGTTTTATTCACGTTTTCAAATACTGGTGACAAATCATGCATTCCGATTCTTGCATAGACTGTAATGGACACTTATGATGTGTGTAAAATATTTTTGGGAAGGTTGTACTGATTATGATGCTAAGCTAAATGCCAGCTATGTGTGGCACCATGTTTGTTGACATCATACAATGCATTCTGGTTGTCACGTAAACGTCTGTCAGACCAAAGATGTTATAACAAAATGAGGTGAAGGGATAGTTCACTCCACTGACTTAGATTGTAACTATCATTACTCAGGGTTGTCAGCTCAGACCCCCCTTTCCAGGGGGTTTATTTTTATTTAGCTTATAAACTTCTGTGTTTTCCTCCCATTTATTGATAATCCCCCATCATGGTAATATCTCCTGCATCATATCCCCCCACGATACCTTTCCCCATTTCTACCCCCCCAAGATTTTCTAATACTTATTTCAAATGCATGGGTTAAATCCATGGGAGTTTATTTGAGTCAGTGTGTTTGAGTATTTTCAAATAGTTTCCAAGTGTATTTTCAAACATTACAATATTCAACTACTTGTCTTTTCAAATAAAAATCTATTCAAAAATACATCTAAATACTTAATTCCAAATGTATTTGAAAGTAATTGAAATACCCTAAATAGTAGTCACAGAGACCTTGCTAGAGACCTAGGGGCTAACCTGTCACAAATTAAATCCCCCACAAATGAAATGAACCCCCACACAAACCCCCCTAAAATGGTTTCACCCAAATTTGGCAACCCTGTTTAGCTTCCGTGCTACGCTAAGGCTAAGCAGTAGGTTTGTATTTGGGGCGATGATCTGTGAGGTGATAACATTTTTATTTGCTTTGTGATTTATCAAAAACTGTAAAATATTTGTCATCATGTGCTCCGGTTCTTGTATACACTGTAAAAGTACATCAAATATTTGTAATATGCTGAAAAGTGGCCAAACTAAGTTTGCGTTTTATAGTGAATGGCATTCTGGGATTAGGGAGTTTTCGCTTATCAAACATAAACAAACATGGCTGCCATCATAAAGAATTTAGCTGCTGTTAGCTTAGCTGACACACATCTCTTTTCTAAACAATATTACATTTCTCCCTTGTGCTCACCAGAGATGTGGTACATTGTAAACAAGTCTAGCTGTTAATTTGCTAACTTGTGTTTTTTGTCAGCGCAACCTGTTATTAAGACTGGTTTATGGAATGAGTTTGGCTGTGGATGTGATGCTTGGATGATGAAGTTTGCATTTATCTTTTACAATAAAAGGTGACATTGAGGAATAAAGTTGTGAAGTAGAAAACATTGTTTAGATGCTTTTCAGACAACAATGCTGTTTAGACACGTTTGTTGTATCATTCGTTCTGTTGCTACTGTTCCAATCACATATTTGCGACGGTATGCTGCAGGGACCACTCAACAATGATCACAAATATGTGATCGTATGGGTCATAGGGTTAAAAAAATCCCCCAAAATCTACCTGCAGTAGAGAATGCTGGGAAATATGATCATGATGGGTGTGGTTTTGATGGGAATGTTTTACTCTCCACTGAGTAAAACTGGCACAATCCCACTCAACTCTGGTTATTAGCACGGACACTGGGTTATTTTACACCACTGAGTGTTAATTTATCTTACGGAGTTAATTTAACTCCTGAATCAACACTAGAAAATGTTACACTGGCCAACACTGGCCAATTTTCTGTGAAGACTTGACATGGCTGGCTCACCACAGACTCAGTCACATTACCCTGAGTACCTTATTTCCCTTCTGTTGTCCCTCTATCTGAGTGTACTGTATACAGTATGTGGTCAACTATAAGGGTATTCTTGATTAAAGTGCATGCTTTTGAGCCTATTTTCTACAGTATTGAATGTGAGTGCATGTGTGTGTTTGTGTTCTTGTTGAGGTATCTGTGAGTGTGAGAGTGAAGTCTTCTCTCAGAGGAAATGATCGTGTCATCAAGCACCCAGACTTCTGTCTCTCAACTGTCAGTGACGTGTCAGGTTAGTGCTTGTGGCAGCCAGGTCTCAGGGTCTCCCACACAGACACTGAATATTTAATACTCAGCAACCAAACTAGTGGTTGGCCGAGGGATCAATGGAGTTAGAGGAAGATGTGTTGTGCGTGTTAGAGATTTGATTTCAGCATGTGGCATTTACTGTTCTGTCTTCACAGTGACTGTGTGACTAGTTTTGGGTTTTGATGTGCCACCACACAACGCTTTACTCTCGAGGTAATGTGTGTGTGTGCGCGTGGGTGTGTGTTTGCGCTTGTGCGTGGGTGCGAAAACCAACACAGCTATTTAAAAGTCTCAGACTTGTCCTTTCATGTCAGCAGAATTGGGCCAGACTGATTACTGATGCAAAAATATATATAATGACCAGAAAAAAAATGCACACCACAATCCTAAACAGTGGCGTACAGCAAGGTCTGAGCAAGCCTGAGGATTTTTTTGGAGGGGAAACAACTTCCTACAATTCTACACATTTTGCCATGGGCCAAAGAGAATGTTGCTGTTTTAAAGCTAATTTCCTGCAATGCTACACATATAACCATGGGGCAGAGAGAAAATGTGCAGTTCTATAGCTAATCTCATGCTTTTCTACACATTTTGCAAAGAGGCTGAGAGAATTTTGCATTTTTAAAGCTAATTTCCTGTCATTCTCATCGTGCTGGCTCCAACAGCTCTGGTGTGTGGCACGATCAACCAAGGTTCCCAGACAATGTTTTTTCTGTTTGGGAACACTGAGACCAGTTCTAGTCAGAAACTGATGTCAATAATAATTCTTAAACTCAACCTATTCAGAGAAAAAGCAACAAATCAATCAGTATAAATTGGTACTACGCTGAAAGTAGTTGCAGAATGTTCTTAAACAAGATGGCATCTTCCTCCTCCATTTCTCTGAACGTGTTGTTTTTTAGTAGCTCTCCGATCATGCCCAACCAGCCCAGTCAGTTCTTAGTCACTGTGGTTACTTACGTCTCTGGTCGGTCGATACAGCATCGCCTCAGCCAGCCTAGAGGGCTTAGGGCTCCAATTAATACCTCTGGGTGTAATTCTGACTATGTGGTTGGCAGAGCCGTCATGACTCAATTTACTCATACTGAGAAAAAGGAGCGGGCATTTTGTTCTCTCTGCTCGGTCGTATTGTACCCCTTCCTTCATGAAAAACTGGTCAGTGCACTGCATACACAGAACTCTATTCCACATCAAGTAACTCATGCAAGCAGTAAAATCAGATAAAAATACACCTTATGGAACAGCGGAGACTGTGAAGAGACACAAACAGGCACAGACACATGCATACACACATATGATAACATACACACTATACAGACATGTACACATGGATTTTGTGTTGTAGATATGTGGTAGTAGAGTAGTGGCCTGAGGGAACACACTTAAGTTTTGTGAAATCTGTTGTGAAATGTATTGTAATGTTTTTAAAATAGTATATCTGCCTTAATTTTGCTGAACCCCAGGGAGAGTAGCTGCTGCCTTGGCAGCATCAATGGGGATCCATAATAAATACAATACACTGTATCTAGTCGGGAAAGTCTGGCTATGCGCTCAGGACCGATTTCTGAGAACAATAACATGTCTACAACTTCATCTGCAATCTGTCAAGTTATCGTGAATAAAGCACTGTGCCCAAAATCACTTGCTAGCTAGCTAAGTTCCAACTCTGTGTTTGTCAATGAAAATAGCAAGTAGTAGATAGCAGGCACATTGAGCGGCCAGGCCACAATCAGCTTATCAAGTGACTGGTGAGTGGCGACGTGTGTGCTTCGGTGCCATTTAGTTTTTTACAACTTTCTCACTATCTATTACCAGAGTGTGTATCTGTCTGGCTGTATTTCATAGCGAATCTTGTTACAAAACAGGTCACGGGAGGACACAAGATGCTCGCGAATGGGTTTTGAATTTTTGAATATTGACAAGTGGCAGTTGGGATACGTGCTCTCTGATCATCTCAATTCTCATTTTGCCTAAAACAGTGTCGGACTCGAGTGATCACTATCAAACACATGTGACCACTACATAAAGGGCTTAGGGCCAAGTGTTCTTTCAACATAACATTGGCGACGTGTTGTCTTATGTAAACAAGTCCGGGGTGCTGCGTAATGGACGAGACTTGGCAAGACTGACTGTATGACCAAACGTATCCTATTTATACTTTCTAGTCAATTTCTGACACTAGAATAAATATTTCTGAATAATATCGATGCCACATAGATTATAACATGATTTCTGGATTACAGGCCTGTAATCTAGCTCTTTCATGTTGTGTTTCTGAGAGCCTACTGACTTCACAGAGGTTGTTATTCACATTTCACATACACCCAAATCCCTCTGGGTAAATAACATTGTTCGTATTTGCACTGGGACCATTAGTGTTTTAATTAATATGAAACAGATGAATGTTAATGATATGGGTTAGATGTATCATTGATTTAATACTTTAAGACCCAATAAAACCTGTCACCATGTACCAAAACAAATGGTTTACCTGAAAACACTTTAGGGGAGAGCTAGATGAATGCCCTTTGTTGTGTTTCTATGAAAGAGAGTAGAGCATTCGTTGATTTCAAAGAATAGATTAGTCACATTCAATTAATATTGCGCTATTAACCTGGAGGGACCGTCGGTGCTGAGAGTGAATTGTTTTTTTTTATCCACTCTGATGGCTTTACCTTTCTCTTCCTTTGTTCACAGAAAATGGACAACCTTGACCTCCATGTTATGACAACCTTCTCTTGAGAGCATGGGGTAATGGAACAGTGGAAAGTTTTACTTTAAACTCATTCATTCAAAGGTCTGGGTTCTCTCAGGCTATAATACAGTTTATTCTCCTGCATCCCAAGAGATACCAGAATAGGGACAAGGGATATTTATATTGCGAGCTGTACCGATTCTCCCAAAAAATAATTGGTGGAGTTAGAGTTATTGTAGCCAGGATCAGAGTAGAATTGTCTTAATTTGAGGCTTGGGAAAAACCCTGCTCTGGTATTTCCCACTGGTTCTGATTAGTCATAAGAACCTCAAGCCAAGGAAACATTACAAAGCCTGATTTCTATAATCTCTCTCTTACTGTTTCAGCTCATTCCTAACTCCCACTCCCCACGCTCCACGCACTAGTTCCCTTCCCACTCTGTCTTTTTCTGTAATTTCCTGAAGATGCCAAACAAAGGAAGTTATATTTTGATGAATTAAGTCTCTGTCTTTGGCTCTGCTAGTTCAGTGTGTGGCTGACACACCTGTCCCCTCACAGGGGCTCTCCGAGCGTAACTGTACTGTCACAAAAAGCAGCTCTGACAGCCAGGACTCCAGCTGCTGTCACTGAGCTTGATGTATGGCCACCACCTATGGTCGTGACACAATAACATTTTAAACAGCAGGCAATTCAGAAAACAGCTGGTGGAATACACAAGATAGAACAGTATAGCCCAGCCAGGCTCAATAGGCGGACCGCAGTCCGGATCCGGACCTCGAACGGGGTCAATGCGGTCTGTGGGTCCCGACTTTAATGATTTTTTTTTTTCTTTTTAAGGAACTCAGTCGGGCTTTCATTTTAATGCTGTCGAGTTGTAATAGTAGAATGCACAAGGTGCAATTTCAAAATGTTGTAGTGCATGGGCAGTTTTCCTCTTATGTCATTGACAGACCTTAGAGAGCTATTTATAACCTGTCAGAAATTTCCAGTTGATCAACTAGCTATCCCATGTGTGTTTTTAGAAGGAAAAAAATTCTATCCACATTGAAATTACTAAAACCAAATTGAAACTGTCTAGAAATTATAATAGACCTACATTTATAGTCTCTTCACTCTGTCCACCTCGCTGACAATCATCTAAATTAAATTCCAAAAGCGATGGATAGAGGACAATTTTTCGGGGGGGGACGGCGAGGAAATATAATAACATTTAAGTGGGGCCCTTCTCGGTGAAGACCGAATGCAGCCCGCGGGGAAAATGAGTTTGACACCCCTGAACTAGCCCATGTTAGCTAGGTAGGTTAGTTACACTAACCAGCTATCTAAATATTGTAGTTATGATGGCCAGACTATGTGCCCATATGGGTCCCCAAAGATGTTGTTGAATCACTCAGGTATCATATGAACACACATACTGTAAGACATGGCAAAATGTGTAGAATTGCAGGAAACAAGCTTTAAAACTACAAAATGTTCTCTCCGCCAAGAGGGGTTTAAACAGTTTGGGGTTGCATGGGTTGTGAGGTGGTGGTTTGTTACCTCGTCATAAAATGTATCCATCTGGACCCATGCCACCTAGGAAATTTGTGTGACCGGACCTTCTCAAATAGTATTTGAGTACCCCTGGTATAGGCTATAGGATAGTACAGTATATTATAGTCCATGGCCCAGGGGGGTCAGTCTAGCTCACAGTGATTTTCTTGAAGGTCTACTACAGTGTCTTCAGAATGTATTCTCACCCCTTGACTTTTCCATATTTTGTTGAGTTACAGCCTGAATTTAAAATGGATTAAATATAGATTTTTTTTCACTGGTCTACACCCAATACCCCATAATGTCAATGTCATAATGTTTTTCAAAATGTTTACAAATGAATTAAAAATGAAAAGCTCAAATGTCTTGAGTCAATAAGTATTCAACCCCTTTGTTATGGCAAGCCTTAATAAGTTCAGGAGTAAACGTTTGCTTAACAAGTCACATTATAAGTTGCATGGACTCACTCTGTGTACAATAATAGTGTTTAACAAGTTTTTTTTATGACTTACCTAATCTCTGTACCCCAGACATACAATTATCTGTAAGGTCAAGCAATGAATTTCAAACACAGATTCAACCACAAAGACCAGGGAGGTTTTCCAATGCCTCGCAAAGAAAGGCACCTATTAGTAGATGGGTAAAAAAAAAAGAAGCAGACATTGAATATCGCTTTGAGCATGGTGAAATTATAAATTACACTTTGGATGGTGTATCAAGTTTAATGGCTGTCATAGGAGAAAATTGAGGATGGATCAACAACATTGTAGTTACTCCACAATCCTAACCTAATTGACAGAGTGAAAAAAGGAAGCCTGTAAAGAATACAAATATTCCAAAACATGCATCCTGTTTGCAACAAGGCACTAAAGTAACGCTGCAAAAAATGTGGAAAAGCAATTACCTTTTTGTCCTGAACACAAAGTGTTATGTTTGGGGCATATCCAATACAACACATTACTGAGTACCACTCTCCATATTTTCAAGCAGAGTAGTGGCTGCATCATGTTATGGGTATGCTTGTAATCGTTAAGGACTGGGGAGTTTTTCAGATAAAAAAATTAATGGAATGGAGCTGAGCACAGGAAAAATCCTAGAGGAAAACATGGTTCAGTCTGCTTTCCACCAGACACTGGGAGATGAATTCACCTTTCAGCAGTACAATAACCTAAAACACAAGGCCAAATCATAACTAGCGTTGCTTACCAAGAAGACAGTGAATGTTCCTGAGTAGCTTAAATTTGAATTACACTACCAGCCAAAAGTCTGGACACACCTACTCATTCAAGGGTTTTTCTTTATTTTTACTATTTTTACAAAGTAGAATAATAGTGAAGACATCAAAGCTATGAATTAACACACATGGAATCATGTAGTAACCAAAAAAGTGTTAAACAAATCAAAATATATTTTATATTTGAGATTCTTCAAATAGCCACCCTTTGCCTTGATGACAGCTTTGCACACTCTTGGCATTCTCTCAACCAGCTTCATGAGGTAGTCACCTGGAATGCATTTCAATTAACAGGTGTGCCTTTAAAAGTTAATTTGTGGATTTTCTTTCCTTCTTAATGCGTTTGAGCCAATCTGTTGTGTTGTGACAAGGTAGGGGCGGTATACAGAAGATAGCCCTATTTGGTAAACGACCAAGTCCATATTATGGCAAGAACAGCTCAAATAAGCAAAGAGAAATGACAGTCCATCAGTACTTTAAGACATGAAGGTCAGTCAATACGGAAAATGTCAAGAACTTTGAACGTTTCTTCAAGTGCAGTCGCAAAAACCCTCAAGCGCTATGATGAAACTGGCTCTCATGAGGACCGCCACAGGAATGGAAGACCCAGAGTTACCTCTGCTGCAGAGGATAAGTTAATTAGTTACCAGCCTCAGAAAATGCAGCTCAAATAAATGGTTCACAGAGTTCAAGTCACAGACACATCTCAACATCAACTGTTCAGAGGGGACTGTGTGAATCAGGCCTTCATGGTCGAATTGCTGCAAAGAAACCACTACTAAAGGACACCAATATGAAGAAGAGACCTGCTTGGGCCAAGAAACATGAGCAATGGACATTAGACCTGTGGAAATGTGTCTTTTGGTCTGGTCCAAATTTGAGATTTTTGTAATCGCTGCCAAAGGTGCTTCTACAAAGTATTGAGATAGGGGTGTGAATACTTATGTAAATATATTTCTGTATTTATTTAATTTAATTTTTCACTTTGTCATTATGCGGTATTGTGTGTAGATGTGTGATAATATTTTTATATTTAATCCATTTTGAATTCAGGCTGTAACACAACAAAATGTGGAATAAGTCAATACTTTCTGAAGGCACTGTATGTCCCTAGAGTTGGAAAATGTGTGATAGCAGTGCAGCAATGGCAGCTGTGTTATCACTCTACTTCATCCCTGCATTCCATTCATTTTTCCCATTGGGATTTTACCATACACTCTCAGAAATAAAGGTTAGATTTGTTCCTAAAGGGTACAACCGCTTGTCACTGTGGTGGTAGCCTGTAAGGTCCTCCTTTGTACTGTTAGTTATAGGTACATAATTTTACCTCAGTTCATACCTCAGATAGTACCTTTCTCCACATGTAAAATAAATAAATTCATGCTTTTTGCCTTCATAGAGAACCACCACAGTGAAAAAGCCATTTGTTCATTGTAAGTGGCAAAAATGTACCTCTACCATAGACCACTTAAAATGGTACAATACTTCCACTGAAGGGTGGCCAAAAATAACTATCTGAAAGGCACTAAGCCACTAAGCCACGCCTCCAATATAACTTCCCAGTGTACCTTTTCGAGTGAATTGTAGTGCTACCAGCCATGACTGTATGTGTATTTGTGACAGAGACAAGGTTGTTGAATTGTTCATTTTCAGTCCTGTGGCATTCACCAAATTAGTTCTTAGGTGTATATTATTGTTAAAATTAAACTCTTTATGACAATACATATCTCATAAGGCCTTATTTTGATGACTAGTTTTACCCTAATACATTGTCCTGAATCTCATGGTTTACAAGCCACATCAGGCCTGCAAGTACACTTGGAAAATTCTGGTCATGTTTTCAGATTTTCAAAAAATCTTGGTTGAAGGATTTCCTGCTTATTCCCTCCCGTTTCCAGGAATCTTCCAACCAGGATTTCTGGAAAACCTGAGAAATGTGAGAAAGTTACTAGAGTTTTGCAACCCTACCTGCAAGTCACATTATTCTTCTGCACGCTACTCCTCTTACACCGTTTAAGCTAGAAACGCCATTCAAACTCTAAAACGTGTAGAACGGTCTGGCATAGTGCCCTTACATTTAACGTTCATTCATTCACTTTAAAGTGACTTTTTTCAACATTCTAAAGCTCCCCATTGTGACATCATGACTTCACCATTCATTGTAAACAATGTAACTTTTGACACAAATCAGCTACTTCGACCACTTTTTTTGTGTGAATGACATCTTGGTCTACTTTTTTTTGTGACTGCTGATCGGTTCATTTGTACATTATTTTTGTACTTATGTATTGTATATTGTTTTTTAGTGGTGTGGTTTTTATATAAGCCCTTGAGCTTCCAACCACACCTGCACACTGTTTAAAAAAATAAATATATATATATATATATAATTTGTTTTTAGCTGTATTGTTGTTTATCACTTATTTTCTTTGGTGCAAATAAATTAAACCTAAACCTACGTCCCTGCTATTCAAATCCGGAATCGGAACAGAAATATATTGTACAGATCCGATGATACAGCTGTTTTAGTAACCACATCAACAACTTTTCGTAAAAAGATTTTCAACAACTGCCGTTTTCACCACTTTCCAAACAAGTTCGAAAAATCTTGTAAGCATATTGAGAAACACCCAATGAGTAAACAGTGTGACTTTTTAAACAAATCAGCTACCTTGACCACTTTTCCCAACAACGCGTCTTAGACAAAAACTTAAAGGGTATGACACCTCTGATATTAAAATCTGAAATCAGAACAGCAATAACTACTACCAATCACTACACCCCACATACACACACACACACACAGACACACACACAGCATCAACACCTTCAACCTCCCTTCAACCATACATCCATTTATCTATCCATCCTATTTATTTATCTATCCAGTCAAAACTTAATTTTAACAGATTTATCGTTTGATTAAGAAATTAATCTATGGTTTAAGGGAGAAACGCTTACGATAAAATCATGTTTTTTCATTTTAAACTTTAACAATGCCTCCTTGTCTTCTGTACACTATTACAGTTTGCATATACTGTGGTATTCTAGTAGGAGAGTGTATAAAAGTGTAGTAGGCTAGTCTGACTGCATTATTTGTGATGAAATATGTGATCTAACTGCCTGACAATCCAATGTAATAAGGTTTAAAAAAACGTGTATAAATTGCTTTAAAAAGGAAACCCTTTGTTGGACTAGTAGTTCTGAAAGGTCATGAAATTACCTTTCAAATTATATATAATATAATTAACTTTGAAAGCACCACTTACAACCTTTCTAAAAAAGTAGCCCATATTGTGCCTTTGACATTAGAATGTTGGAAGCTTAGCCATATAATTCCATGTAGTGGGTCAGCTATGTTTTTGGATCATAACTTTGGTGATAGAAGCACCAAATTGAACACACAGCTATAACAGGGTCTTAAAAAGATTTGTAGATACAAGGCCATCAGGGTTCATGCATTAACACTACATAAGCCTTTTTCCAATATGGCCGCCAAACAACTCAAATTAGTGGATTCGGCTATTTCAGCCACACCCGTTGCTGACAGGTGTATAAAATCGAGCACACAGCCATGCAATCTTCATAGACAAACATTGGCAGTAAAATGGCCTTACTGAAGAGCTCAGTGGCTTTCAATGGGGCACCGTCATAGGATGCCGCCTTTCCAACAAATCAGTTCATCAAATTTCTGCCCTGCTAGAGCTGCCCCGGTCAACTGTAAGTGCTGTTATTGTGAAGTGGAAACATCTAGGAGCAACAATGGCTCAGCCGCGAAATGGTAGGCCACACAAGCTCAAAGAATGGGATCGCCGAGTGCTGAAGCACATAGCAGTCCATCTGCTCTTGTCCTTCTAGACCTGTCTGCTGCCTTTGATACAGTGAACCATCAGATCCTCCTCTCCACCCTCTCCGAGCTGGGCATCTCCGGCGCGGCTCACTCCTGGATTGCGTCCTACCTGACCGGTCGCTCCTACCAAGTGGCGTGGCGAGAAGCTGTCTCCGCACCACGTGCTCTCACCACTGGTGTCCCCCAGGGCTCAGTTCTAGGCCCTCTCCTTTTCTCCCTATACACCAAGTCACTTGGCTCTGTCATATCCTCACATGGCCTCTCCTATCATTGCTACGCTGACGATACACAACTAATCTTCTCCTTTCCCCCTTCTGATAACCAGGTGGCGAATCGCATCTCTGCATGTCTGGCCGACATATCAGTATGGATGACGGATCACCACCTCAAGCTGAACCCTGGCAAGACGGAGCTGCTCTTCCTCCCGGGGAAGGACTGCCCGTTCCATGATCTCGCCATCACGGTTGACAACTCCGTTGTGTCCTCCTCCCAGAGTGCGAAGAGCCTTGGCGTGACCCTGGACAACACCCTGTCGTTCTCCGCCAACATCAAGGCGGTGACCCGATCCTGCAGGTTCATGCTCTACAACATTCGGAGAGTACGACCCTGCCTTACACAGGAAGCGGCACAGGTCCTAATCCAGGCACTTGTCATCTCCCGTCTGGATTACTGCAACTCGCTGTTGGCTGGGCTCCCTGCCTGTGCCATTAAACCCCTACAACTCATCCAGAATGCCGCAGCCCGTCTGGTGTTCAACCTTCCCAAGTTCTCTCACGTCACCCCCTCCTCCGCACACTCCACTGGCTTCCAGTTGAAGCTCGCATCCGTTACAAGACCATGGTGCTTGCCTATGGAGCAGTGAGGGGAACGGCACCTCCGTACCTTCAGGCTCTGATCAGTCCCTACACCCAGGCGAGGGCATTGCGTTCATCCACCTCTGGCCTGCTGGCTCCCCTTCCTCTGCGGAAGCATAGTTCCCGCTCAGCCCAGTCAAAGCTGTTCGCTGCTCTGGCACCCCAATGGTGGAACAAGCTCCCTCACGACGCCAGGACAGCGGAGTCACTCACCACCTTCCGGAGACATTTGAAACCCCACCTCTTTAAGGAACACCTGGGATAGGATAAAGTAATCCTTCTACCCCCCTCCTCCTTATTAATGCCCATGATTTTGGAAAGAGATGTTCGACAAGCAGGTGTCTACATACTTTTGGTCATGTAGTGTATAACCTTTTCACAAGTGAGTTCCAAATATCTCTAACGGTTGCCCCAGCGTGAGTTTTCTTATGCGCGTGATGTCAGAATGCACTCAGTGTTCTATGTGATTGTTACACAACAGGACAGTTAACCCACGCTGCCCTCAAACTAAGGCACGCTGCCTGCTAATTATCTATAGGCTATGTTTCAAATAGTCAATTTCTAATTATTTTCTAAAGTTGTACTCTCTAACAACCGTTTGAATTGAGGTGTGTTCTGCCTCCTCATTAATTCAGATAGAAGTAGCCCATTTCACTGTTGCGGGCAATTTACGTTTGAACCATTACTGAGCCGGACAAACTTCTCTCTTCGAGGTGAGCCCACGCACAAAGTCTTTCCTCCCTGGCACATTTTCCAGCTGGCGCCCGCATTGCCTTCACTACTAATAATAACTTTGGACATGTGTGCGTTCCTATCAAAGTAAGTGCCTTAATAAGTTATCATTATAGTTTCTGTAGGCTATATCATGTTGTCGTTTCTACTGTAGCAAACCGTATGTATGTATGTATGTATGGAGCATAATGTATTTATTGTTTTATTCATGTTTTCACATACTGGTGACAAATCATGCATTCAGATTCTTGCATAGATTGTAATGGACATATATGATGTGTGTAAAATACTTTTCGAAGGTTGTACTGATTATGATGAGCTAATGCTAAGCTAATTGCCAGCTATGTGTGGCGCCATGTTTGTTGACATCATGCAATGCATTCTGGTTGTCACGTAAACGTCTGTCAGACCAAAGATGTTATAACAAAACGAGGTGAAGGGATAGTTCAATCGTCTTTCGAGTAAACTTCCAGAAGTGAATGATGATAGATGACATACCACCTTCAACATGCATACTGAAAACAGACCCAACTCATCTTGTAACATTTACATTTTTACATTTACATTTACATTTGTTGTAACCTCTTGTCTTTGGTTGATGTGAAAGAAAAAAAAACATGCGGCACACACAAACTACCCATCGTCAGATTGGATGAATTCTAAATAGTAATTTCAATTAGCTAATTCATATTATGGTTTCTATCAGCCGCCATTTTCTGGTTTGGATGAGAATTGTGTTATGCTGTTACTACTTCTGCTAATGTCTGAACATTGCATCTAAAAAATAAACTGCTCACATTGAGGACATTCTAAATAAGTGTTCTAATCACACCGGTTTGAGCGTACGCTACAGGGACCACTGTAGAATGATCACACCCGTGTATTCGTACGTGTCAAAGGGATAAAGATGTTAAAAATATTCACAAAATTGTTGTAGGAATGTGCCGAAAAAGCTGAATCACTGATTTTTGAAGATGTTTTAATCCTTAATTGCAATATTTCATCTTCAAACATTTCAAATGGATTTATGAATGTAAATATTCATGGATGTGGGCTGATTAAAATTATATACAATGTTATAATTTTAACTGCTTTCATTATGAGGACTATAAACCTGCCCCGTACATTCCATTACAATGTAGTCAAATCCAATGTTGGGCCTGTTGAGGCCAATTATATTACTTGATACTTTTAGTATTCTAGTAACAGGCTAATATGCTATGGCCCCATAGTAAGAATACATCTTAAATTAGTCTATGTTTAATGGTTTGCTGCTCTTATCATCAAGATATTAGGTTTAAACGTATTGGCAGTCCTATGGAATTGTACAAGTTTTTCGTACTCTGTTTTATGAAAACAGCTAATAGAATAACATTGTATATGCTTTTAATCAATTCACATCGATGAGTTTTCACATGTACCTATCCATTTTACTTGTTTGATAATGAAATATTGCAATTAAGGACCGAAACATCGTCAGAAATCTGCGATTTGGGCACATTTTTACCACAATCCTGTGACATTTTTTTTCTCTGGCACACCTGGCTCATTTGCGTGTGTATTCTACATCACTATGTACATTTTAAGATATTATTGGGCATACTACAATTATATTTCCTACAGGTATGGTCATGCGAAATTGATCCAATAAGACCCCATTGAGTTGTTTGGCGGCCATATTGGGAAAAGGCTTCTGTGGGATGAATGCATGAGTCCTGTGATAGCCTTGTATCTACAAATCTTTTTTTAAACCCTGTTCTAGCTGTGTGTGTGCAATTTGGTGCTTCTATCACCAAAGTTACAATCCAAAAAACATAGCTGACCCACTACATGGAATTATCTGGCTAAGCTTCCAACATTCTAATGTCAAAGGCACAATACGGGCAACTTTTTTACAAAAGTTGTAAGTGGTGCTTTCAAAGTTAATTATATTATATATAATTTGAAAGGTAATTTCATGACCTTTCAGAACCACTAGTCAAACAAAGTTTAAAATGTATAAGGGTTTCCTCTTTAAAGCAATTTATACAGGCAATTCTGATATGTACCATAGAGGTCAAAGTTCTGTTGACCTGAACATTCTGAAAATGTGCCTGATGGATAGCTGTGAAACTAGGCTTTCCATGATAAATGATTAAAGGGTATATATACGTGAGCAATAACTTTTTTTATTCTGACATTGATTGTCATAGGTTAAAATCCCTATGGGGAAAATGAATGGGATGGAGGGATGAAATAAAGAGTGCTAACACAGAGAAAGATGCCACTGCTGCACTGATACCACACATTTCTCTAGGGATATAGACCTTCAAGAAAATCACTATGAGACATCGTCACCCCAATTGAGCCTGACGGCCCAAATTTGGGGGTGGCTATGTGCCAGACCCATACAATTACCATAATAATACTGTATCTGCATTGAGTGGAGAGGCCCGAATGGAAAGTGATAAGAAACTTAGTTCACTAAGAGATTCCTACTGCTGAGCGATTAGTGCGTTTTGAGGTCGGTTCAGTTTCATTTTTTATTTTTTTTACTTTAATTGCATTATGAAATAATGACATTCAAATGATTTTAGAGCTTTTTAATAGCCAAAAATAGTGAACATTCATTTGCTAAAACATTGAAAATATTCCATTGTCTCTGTCATGTCCACGTTGGGTAGACATCAATAGAAAAATAAGAAATTACTATGAAATAATAAAATATTTCAGTTGTGTACATTAGTTTTTATTTAAAGACTTTATTATTTTTCCATTCTTTAAAGTAATCTCATCTCTGCTCAGGCAATAACAGCCAGCCAACGTATCTGTGCTCCCCATACTGTGCTGTCTTGTACTCTCCTGGATTATGGTCATTGTAGTTACAGTTGAAGTCGGACGTTTACATACACTTAGGTTGGAGTCATTAAAACTCGTTTTTCAACCACTCCACAAATTTCTTGTTAACAAACTATAGTTTTGTCAAGTCGGTTAGGACATCTACTTTGTGCATGACACAAGTAAATTTTCCAACAATTGTTTACAGACAGATTATTTCACTTATAATTCACTGTATCACAATTCCAGTGGGTCAAAAGTTTACATACACTAAGGTGAATGTGCCTTTAAACAGCTTGGAAAATTCTTGAAAATGATGTCATGGCATTAGAAGCTTCTGATAGGCTAATTGACATCATTTGAGTCAATTGGAGGTGTACCTGTGGATGTAGTTCAAGGCCTACCTTCAAACTCAGTGCCTCTTTGCTTGACATCATGGGAATATCAAAAGAAATCAGCCAAGATCTCAGAAAATGTTTTGTAGACCTCCACAAGTCTGGTTCATCATTGGGAACAATTTCCAAACGCCTGAAGGTACCACGTTCATCTGTACAAATAATAGTATGCAAGTATAAACACCATGGGACCACGCAGCTGTCATACCGCTCAGGAAGGAGATGCGTTCTGTTCTCCTAGAGATGAACGTACTTTGGTGCAAAAAAGTGCAAATCAATCCCAGAACAACAGCAAAGGACCTTGTGAAGATGCTGGAGGAAACAGGTACAAAAGTTTCTATATCCACAGTAAAAAGAGTCCTATATCGACATAACCTGAAAGGCCGCTCATTAAGGAAGAAGCCACTGCTCCAAAACTGCACCATAAAAAAGCCAGACTACGGTTTGCAACTGCACATGGGGACAAAGATCGTACTTTTTGGAGAAATGTCCTCTGGTCTGATGAAACAAAAATAGAACTGTTTGGCCATAAGGACCATCGTTATGTTTGGAGAAAAAAGGGGGTTGCTTGCAAGCCGAAGAACACCATCCCAACCGTGAAGCACGGGGGTGGCAGCATCATGCTGTGGGGGTGCTTTGCTGCAGGAGGGACTGGTGCACTTCACAAAATAGATGGCATCATGAGGAAGGACAATTATGTGGATATATTGAAGCAACTTCTCAAGACATCAGTCAGGAAGTTAAAGCTTGGTCGCAAATGGGTCTTCCAAATGGACAATGACCCCAAGCATACTTCCAAAGTTGTGGCAAAATGGCTTAAGCACAACAAAGTCAAGGTATTGGAGTGGCCATCACAAAGCCCTGACCTCAAAATTCACCCAACTTATTGTGGGAAGCTTATGGAAGGCTACCCGAAACGTTTGACCCAAGTTAAACAATTTAAAGGCAATGCTACCAAATACGAATTGAGTGTATGTGAACTTCTGACCCACTTGGAATGTGATGAAAGAAATAACATCTGAAATAATTAATTCTCTCTACTATTATTCTGACATTTCACATTCTTAAAATAAAGTGGTGATCTTAACTGACCTAAGAAAGGGATTTTTTACTAGGATTAAATGTCAGGAATTGTGAATAACTGAGTTTAAATGTATTTGGCTAAGGTGTATGTAAACTTCCGACTTCAACTGTAATTACAACGTTTATGCGCTGAACTAGGTTGAATATTTGCTTAGTGAAAACTACAACTCCCTTCAGCCCAGCGTCCCACATACTTCTTGACTTGATTTATTGTGAATTATTTTTATTTTATTTTTTTATTTCACCTTTATTTAACCAGGTAAGCCAGTTGAGAACAGGTTCTCATTTACAACTGCGACCTGGCCAAGATAAAGCAAAGTAGTGCAATAAAAACAACACAGAGTTACATATGGGGTAAAAAACATAAAGTCAGAAATACAACAGAAAATATATATACAGTGTGTGCAAATGTAGCAAGTTATGGAGGTAAGGCAATAAATAGGCTATAGTGCAGAATAATTACAATAGTATTAACACTGGAAAGCTAGATGTGCAAGAGATTATGTGCAAATAGAGATACTGGGGTGCAAAAGAGCAAAATAAATAACAATATAGGGATGAGGTAGTTGGGTGGGCTAATTTCAGATGGGCTGTGTACAGGTGCAGTGATCGGTAAGGTGCTCTGACAACTGATGCTTAAAGTTATTGAGGGAGATAAGAGTCTCCAGCTTCAGAGATTTTGCAATTCGTTCCAGTCATTGGCAGCAGAGAACTGGAAGGAATGGCGGCCAAAGGAGGTGTTGGCTTTGGGAATGACCAGTGAGATATACCTGCTGGAGCGCAGACTACGGGTGGGTGCTGCTATGGTGACCAATGAGCTAAGATAAGGCGGGGATTTGCCTAGCAGTGATTTATAGATGGCCTGGAGCCAGTGGGTTTGACGACGAACATGTAGTGAGGACCAGCCAACAAGAGCGTACAGGTCACAGTGGTGGGTAGTGTATGGGGCTTTGGAGACAAAACGGATGGCACTGTGATAGACTACATCCAATTTGCTGAGTGAGTAGAATTATTTGATATCTCTCTAAAGAAACGGCACGTTGGGCTCACCCAAAACATTTAAATAATGTAATTCAAGTAATTGAACCAACATAGGTCAATTAGTTGTTTAATAACCGGGGAAAAAACTACATTTTGGTTATCGCTCAGCACTAGAGATTTCTCATGTTTCTTCTCTTTCGATCTCTCTCTCTCACACATACGGTACCTCTTTCTTTCTTTCTTTCTTTCTTTCTTTCTTTCTTTCTTTCTTTCTTTCTTTCTTTCTTTCTTTCTTTCTTTCTTTCTTTCTTTCTCTCTCTCACACACACAAATAATGGGGGAGTGCAAGCGCCTAGAAGACATCCACTCAGCTGCTGAACTGCAAGAGGCTTTACAGAAATTGTGGAAAAGTGGAATCCAATAGGTAAGAACAGCTGGAGAAAACTTGCTGTGAAAACGATTTATGAAAGGATTACCTATAGGTCAAGGTCTGAAATAGAAAAACATGGTGTTGAGCCAGGGCTGAGATATTACCACTTTCACCAACAGATAAATCATTTCCATCCTCCCAACAGTTTGGTATGACAGAGAAAGTATGTATGGGGACAGGTTACACTGTTTTGTTTATAACTGATGGATGGATGTGCACGTGATCTATCTCTCCTTTTAAAGCTCTATAATGGCCATGAAACACATATTTATCCTGGTTACAGCATGGTGGTGAGGTGACAGATGGAGGGGATATTTTACATACTATCTACAGTGTTTACTAACACACAATGTATAAGCAGTCATCTATCAAATCGGCAGACCTATCCATCATACAGTGCATTCGGAAACTAGTCAGACCCCTTGACTTTTTCCAAATGTTGTTACGTTACAGCCTTATTCTAAAATTGACTAGATCGTTTCCCCCCTCATCAATCTATACACAATACCCCATAAACACAAAGCAAAAACAGGTTTTCAGAAATTTTAGCAAAAAAAAATACTGAAACATCACATTTACATAAGTATTCAGAACCTTTACTCAATACTTTGTTGAAGCACCTTTGGCAGCGATTAGAGCCTCAAGTCTTCTTGGGTATGATGCTACAAGCTTGGCAAACCTGTATTTGGGGAGTTTCTCGTATTCTTCTCTGCAGATCCTCTCAAGCTCTCTCAGGTTGGATGGGGAGAGTCGCTGCACAGCTATTTTCAGGTCTCTCCAGAGATGTTCGATCGGGTTCAAGTCCGGACTCTGGCTGGGCCACTCAAGGACATTCAGAGACTTGGTCCCAGGTTTCCTCCAGATGTGACGTTTGGCATTCAAGCCAAAGAGTTCAATCTTGGTTTCATCAGACCAGAGAGTCTTGTTTGTCATGGTCTGAGTGTCTTTAGGTGCCTTTTGGCAAACTCCAAATGGGCTGTCATGTGCCTTTTACTGAGGAATGGCTTCCGTCTGACCACTCCACCATAAAGGCCTGACAGGTGGAGTGCTGCAGAGATGGTTGTCATTCTAGAAGGTTCTCCCATCTCCACAGAGGAACTCTTGAGCTCTGTCAGAGTGACCATCGGGTTCTTCGTCACCTCCCTGACCAAGGCCCTTCTCCCCCGATTGCTCAGTTTGGCTGGGTGGCCAGCTCTAGGAAGAGTCTTGGTGGTTCCAAACTTCTTCCATTTAAGAATGATGGAGGCCACTGTGTTCTTGGGGACCTTCAATACTGCAGAATGTTTTTGGCACCCTTCCCCAGATCTGTGCCTCGACACAATCCTGTCTCGGAGCTCTATGGACAATTCCTTCAACCTCATGGCTTGGTTTTTGCTCTGACATGCACGGTCAACTGTGGGACCTTATATAGACAGGTATGTGCTATTCCAAATCATGTCCAATCAATTGAATTCACCACAGGTGGACTCCAAATAAGTTGTAGAAACATCTCAAGGATGATCAATGGAAACAGGATGCACCTGAGCTCAATTTCGAGTCTCATGGCAAACGGTCTGAATACTTATGTAAATACGGTATTTCTGTTTTTTATTTTTAATAAATGTTAAAAAATGTCTAAAAAGCTGTTTTCACTTTTTCATTATGGGGTATTGTGTGTAGATTGATGAGGGGGAAAAATAATTTCATCAATTTTAGAAGATGGCTGTAACGTACCAAAATGTGGAAAAAATCAAGGAGTCTGAATACTTTCCGAATGCACTATACAGTATAGCCTACTCAGAGATTCCCTGGTATGTCTACAGCAGGGTTCCCCAAGTTTTCGGAAGTAAAATCACCAGGAAATGATTTTAATTTAGGAAATCTGTTCCCAAGTATTCCCACGCATAGAAAAGAGGCATATGTCATCGTATCCCAATGTAATCAAGGTTTGAAATGGTTCTGTTTTTCTCAAATACTATATCTGTTTGCGGTCAATTTGCAGTGTACAAATTATTTATAACTATGTTCCAGCACCCTGACCATCCGCTCAAGGAAAAATCGGCCCACGGCTGAATGTAATTGGGGTACACTGGTCTACAGTGTCCAAGAGAAGAAGCATGCTTCTACATTGTTCTGTAATTGGAAAATCCCTTTACACTAGACTAGGCTACACTTACACAGGGCAATTCTCCTTGCTCACATCCTTGGAGCTTGGCAGTGAGGACAAAAGAAGAGTGACATTGACACTTGGTCAAAGTATTATATTTAATCTCCCTAAACACCTTTCCCTACCTCCAGATACCTGAGCAGGCACAGGGTTTTAAAAACCTGTCATACATCAGCTTTCTTTGCCATTAGGTGCAACATATCCGGTTAAAGTTTGTCACAGCTACCAATGCCAGGAAACCTAAATCATTTGCTTACTGCCCATATATTACATGGCCACAATGTGTTCCTAACCACAGAGAGGTATTCTGATACACTATATATACAAAAGTATATGGACACCCCTTCAAATTAGTGGATTTGGCTATTTCAGCCACACCCATTGCTGACAGGTGTATAAAATTGAGCACACTGCCATGCAATCTCCAAAAAGTCAGTTTGTCAAATTTCTGCCCTGCTAGAGCCGCCCCGGTCAACTGTAAGTGCTGTTATTGTGAAGTGGAAACGTCTAGGAGCAACAACGGCTCAGCCGCGAAGTGATAGTCCACACAAGCTCACAGAATGGGACTGCCAAGTGCTGAAGTGTGTAGCACGTAAAAATCGTCTGTCCTCGGTTGCAACACTCACTACCGAGTTCCAAACTACCTCTGGAAGCAACGTCAGCACAAGAACTGTTCGTCGGGAGCTGCATGAAATGGGTTTCCATGGCCGAGAAGCCGCACACAAGCCTAAGACGACCATGCGATCATCAAGCTGTTTGAGAATAAAGATGATGAGTTCAACGGGAAAGTGAGCCTGTCAAGTAGCCAGTAGCCTTAATTATTTCACAGAATCCAGCCTAGGTGATGCAAATGCAATTTTCCAGATTTTTGAAGGGAGAAAAATGATCTGACCTAATTCTGGCCATCTTACAAGTGTAAAAACTTTTAAACGGATTATGATAGATACATGAAGTTTGGACTATTAGTTTTCTTAGAGAAATATCTACATAATTAACATTTTATTTATCCCATTGGTCGAAATATGTGTTTTTGATTGGACACCCTAGCAGAAGCTATTTGGCTTCCATTGAGGATTTAAATTACACATAGCCTTGCCTGTTGACTTTGATTAGACCAATGTCAAGCTGTTCAGATTCAATGTACTCCTTGTCCTGTGCTGAGAGTGGGTTGTTTGTCTGGGTAATATCTTTTTGCCTCTTATCTGGCAAAATCTTATCTGACTGCAATTACTGCTGCACAAGACTCAATGGGCAGAATTCCATCTGCAGAGATCTTATTCAGTTCTTATCCACAATAGCTATCTTTGTTTCCTATCATGTCCCCCTGTAATCTGAAGGTGTTCAACTTGGTGCTGACATATGACTTGTCTCTCTCTCTAGGCTCTATTTTTTTTTAAACATAACGGAATGGTAAATCTTAGTGCTGGCAATAGCGTTATAGGTTGGGGGGGGGGGGTTCCAAAATATTGTAGCTATTTTCACAAGAAGAATTATGGGTGCAGTAACTGGCCATGGCTCAAAAGGGCTGGGTTTTGATGAATTTATCAAGTTGTGGGTGTGTCCCCTCACTGGCCAATCAGAACCTGCTCCATGGCTAAATATGTGGTTGCTTCAAGTTGTGTATTTACGGTATTTTATGTATTGCTTTGTCATCAAATCGAATTCCAATGTTAGTCCATTATAGCCTAGTTCATTAAATGGCCTGCCAATACAGTGTTAAACATAGGCTATAGCATGATATCTTGGCCAATGTTCTGACAGAAATACTGTGTGCCTGAATACAGAAACCTTCCTTTTGCACACCATCTCACTCACTGAAAATGGGCCAAACGGGAATGTCTGACTGTTTTGCTGGTCATTAAATTTTTATAAAACATTGGTTATGGGTCTTTCTATAAACTAGGGTACCAGTGAGAGTTTCCTACACTGGACAACTTGTTACAGCTGTTGATAAGTCATTGATAATAATCTGTTAAATTCTATCATGTCATTACATTAAGATAAAAGGTGGGATCATAGCTATATTCAATCAAATTCACAAGTTCATTTAAAACCTATGTTTCACCCTTTATCATGGTTGGCTTCTTGACCGATTTGTCCAAAATCTTGCGACATAAAACATTACTTTTCTGTCCGTTCATTTATGGCAGTGTAAGTTGTCGTTATATAAAATATTAAGCATGAATTAGTTAAATTAGACATTGAACTTGAACCCTGTAAGAATCCTGGCTCTAGTTGTCGGACAGTTTTTTTTGTATAGAGATCTATGTAACTACGTAACATTTAGTTTCTCCTTATGTTACGTGGAACAGAAATCCAAAATATTAAATGCGATTGCAAAATCGAATGCTTCTAACCGAAAGAGTCACCTTACCTGATACTTAAAACCTAAATCGATACTGTCATTAACGTGGTTCTTCAATAATTATGCATAATACTGGATGCGCATTTGGTGTCCAGCTGATTAGTTACACTGTGATATTTTCACACATCATCATCTGATCCAGGAAGGAATTTTCCGATAATGACAGTCAAGTGACGAACAGCTGTTGTGAACAGCCCAAGTGCTGGAAAAAAGGTGTTTGTGTGGAATGTCCAGAATATTTTGGTGTCTCATTCGTTACGCCGGTGAAGACCGTTGTGCCTGGCTCCATGTTGGATCTAATATCCCTAGCGAATTGAGGTTGATCATCTGTTGTTGTCTGCTTGATTTTCAGCAGGGTCTCGTTAGATTTAACAGAGAAAGCATCAAGGTAATGTACTCATGTTTCTGTGCCTTGGATTGGACACCGAGTCTACTGTGTGCAATTGTGTAGGATAGACTATTGCGCAACACCCAACGCTATTCCTATTAATTATTCTGGATATAATGACAAAGAATTACATAGCCTAGTGGCCTTATTCACAATATGATCTGGTAATGAAATAACATGATAAATAAAAAAAATTACAATACAAGAGGCTTGAAGTAGCTTCCTTGAATTTGAATTTTGAGCTCAGAAATTCAAGTACTGGAAGAGGCCTACCTTGAAAATCAGACATTTCCTCAATTTGGTGATTGAAAAGTCCTTCTAATTATTGTAGCCAATTTATAAGTTTGCCTGCTCCCTTAAAGTGATCCGTGATAACATTTTTGATCCGTTTTTGTGAAAGATGTGGCCACTTTCGTTTGTTTCCCGCCGCTTCAATTGAAGGGTGTTGCGATACTCTGTTGTGGTAAAACCACATGTGGTTATTATGAGGACGACAACATCTAATGTTGGCTTCAACTTGGCTTTCCATACAAATCCTTCCATTAAAAAAGGAACCTGGTTTTTGGTCATTTTCTCATTATAAAAACAGTGACGGTGAGATTCAAATAATGTTACCGCTATTCATGGCTTTATTATGTGTGCCTGAGTTGCCCACATTGGCTACAGAAAAATCTCCATGCATGCTATCTATTTAGTCAGGAAATGTCCACATTATTCTCCCATATTTTAGAATGTAATAATAATTTGAATATCAACGCATTTGCAAGCCTAAAAAACGTGGTAATGGCATACTTTTTTTGACACTTTTTTTGCATGCTTTTTTTGGGGGAGGGGTTCTATATTAGGCTCTATATGTACAATTATATAAATTATATCATTGATAACATTGAGGTCCTTGAAAATTACAATAAGTGCTTGAAAAAGTCCCTGAAAGTCCTTGAATTTGACTTGCCAATGTCTGTATGAAGCCTGCTTAAAGAATGTATAGTCCTAGGCCTATGTTGTTGTATAGGTGGAGTTATGGGCAATTTGCATATATTAACATTTATTCCTCTAAGTACACATGTGGAACTGCATGAAAATCATTTTTATTTTAGTTTCAAACCATTTTGAAATGTTGATCCCAATGTCACACATTGGCCCCATTATTTATAGAAAGACCCTTATAGGCTACTGTCTTTCACATGTTGACCACACCGCTCGTGCACATACACGTTATTCAATCATTTCATCCAAACTGCTCGCATGCGTTAACGAGCATCTGCGTAGTCAGGCGCAGTGGTGTAAAGATGAGCGTGGTGGTGTAAAAAATACTTTTAAAGTACTACTTAAGTAGTTTTTTACTGGGTGACTTACACTTTTACTTGAGTAACTTTCTATTAAGGTATCTATACTTTTACTCAAGTATGACAATTGGGTACTTTTTCCACCACTGTCCAAGCGCTAAAATAGAACTTGGTATTTTTGACGCATGACGCGCTGCAAGTCCCGCCTTTCCCATCTCCTCATTGGTTTTTAGGAGCATATAGCCACGTGGGTGATTGAAAGCTGAACTGAGGTCCACACTCCAGTCCAGTTGGTGGTGGTAATGCACCGTAAAGTTGGTTTCCAACCGCCATATAAAGTCCAAAGAAGAAGAAGAATCCTGAAGGAGGGGAGATTACTAGAAACAAACTAATTTTACCCTTTTATCTGTGGCTTAATTGTCAGAGTAGAGATCACATGATTTTGTGTGACTCAAAATGTCCATGCATAAAATTCTACAAAGATCCAGGAAAAAAAGGACCTTGTGCATTTCAGCTAAAATAACAACCCAATGCTTATATCCCAGGACAAATTAGCTAGCAACAGCAAGCTAGCTAGCTAAATGTCCATGAATGTTTAATGTGATTCGACCTGTCCACAAATTAATATAGTTGGTTCAGAGTTCGTTTGATATTTCAACCTGCGTGTCCTGATCGCGTCTGGTGTGGACGGACAAAATCAACATGCGCGCAATGGCGCACTCAGACACACGCGCGATGGCGCACTCAGACACACGCGCGATGGCGCACTCAGACACACGCGCGATGGCGCACTCAGACACACGCGCGATGGCGCACTCAGACACACGCGCGTAGTGTCAGGCTCATCTTTAACCAGATACTGACAGAGTTGTGAATCCACTCTGCCATTCCACTATAGGCTTTTGTATCGGTTTTATTGACCTATTATTACTGTATAATGATACATCAGGGAAGGAAACATTTATATTTTCTATATGAACTAGTCTCATATAGTCTCATATATTCTGAAAAATTCATGCCCTGTATTATCCTTTTTCTTTTTGTGCCATAGGCTTTTTAGTTTCCTGGCAGCTCCCCCAAATGTAGGTCTTACAACGTTGGCCCATTTTCAGTGAGCGAGATGGTGTGCAAATTGAGGGTTTCTGTATTCAGGCACACAGTATTTCTGTCAGAACGTTGGCCAAGATGACCAAAGAGGTACTGTACAGTCAAGCTTTGTCAGCAGATGTTACTGTAATATCTTTACGCCCATCACAGGACATAAGACTCCGGTGTGGAACATCACAAGACATAAGACTTCAGTGTGGGACATCACAGGACATAAGACTCCAGTGTGGTTCCCTCTGCAAACCGGGAACCTATGCGACTCAGTGGGCAGCAATTTACTCCATATTTCCATATTTTCTTTGGCTTTGTTTTGAGCACCTTGGAGGGTTCCAATGTAGATCATCATGCAAATAGGCATTGTGATGTCACGAGAGGCTACACAGCTTTCAGCGGGATTGCTCAAGTAGTGCAAGGAGACCAGGTTCAACCAAAACAAGGATTTTATTAAAGGTCTTGGGAAACTAACGAAAGTATCACACAATTCTGTTCTCTGGTGGCTCTTTAAGGGTTAACAGTTCAGGGATGTCTCTTCCACATCCAAAATCATAACTCTCCCTCGCTCAAATAACTTTTCCCCAGTCTTACTGTATTCCACGTTGCAGCTAGTGGCCAACCCAGCAAAACGTCCTTCCAAATGTCCCACACGTATTTCCACAGGTGCATATATCCAAAGGTGAGTATTTCCCAAAGGTAAGTATCTCCAAATCCTTATATTCCTCATGGAAGTGGACGGGCAGCACTCTTGTCCTCCAGAGAGCCCAGCTTGGAGACTGTGTCTCTTCCCTTCAACAAACCTTCAGCTCATCAGCTCCTCATTTGTTTCAGCTGTGTGGGAAGATTGGCCATAGAGGGGTGGAGTTCCCCGACCATACCAGCAGATGGAGCCATAGCTGTCTGGGTTTGCAGCCACCTCAGGGGATGTAACGTCCCTCCAGGACACAGCCTCTCGTGACATCACACATCCCCTCCTCGGGACCGACGTCCTCGTCGGGTAAAGGCAGCGAAGAAGGCATCACGCCGGGAGAGGGCGTCCGCATTGCCGTGGTGCTTGCCAGACTGCTCTCTCTTCAACTCCTCCAACTCTAGGACCAGGGACTCAGCCTCCTGTTGTCTCTCCTTGAGTTTCTTACTGAACACATCAGCCTTGGTTTTAGCAGAGTTTAGCTTCTGTTGAGCAGCTTTCAGTTCCTTCTCTCTCTCTGCCTCCGCATTCTTCATCTTGTTCTCCAACACCTTGTACTTCTCCTCTGCCTTCTTCTGGACCTCCTTACTACTGCGCAGGGTCTCCTCACACTCCTCGATGGTCCTGCGCAGCCTCTCCAGCTCCTCCTGTTGCTTAGGGAAGGAGCTCTGTTGGAGTTTAGCCTGGAGGATATCTAACTCTTCTGTCTTCATGTCTAACTGTTGCTTTAACAAACGATACCTCTCAGCGGTCCCCTTCAGACCAGACAGTTCTTTGTCCAGATTCTGTAGCTCCGTCTCTGTGTCGGTCTGGGCACCTGCCATCCCTATCAGAGCCCGGGCGGGAGTGAGTAACTCGGAGGATTGCACCGGAGCCTTCCCAGGATGAGTCTTGCCTCTCCGTTTCCGAGGTACTCGGGTTATCCCTCTCCTGAGACTCTCTCCAGAGTGGGTAAAAGGCTGGGCAGTCTCGTCCAATTAGGACAGGGACGGGGAGGGAATCAACCACCCCCGCCGCCGTGTGTATGGTTCCCCGTGTGCTGGTCATTGTAAGTTCAGTAATGGGGTATTCTCTGGTGTCCCCATGGACACAGGAAACTGGGAGGACTTTCCCCGGGGTCAGACACGTTGGGCCCACCAAATCCTTACGCACCAGGGTGGCCCGGCTACCAGAATCCAGTAAGGCCTCCACATCATGGTGATTCACAGTTACCGGGCAGGTGGGGGGTCGATCTGGGCCGCCATCTACGACTCCCAAGAGCGAGGCAAAACGATGTGTGGGTGCTGAGCTGGAGGACTCCGCAGTGGGCATAGGTTCATCGGCTGGTTTCCCACACTGCCAGGAGATATGTCCCATCTCCCCACACCGGTAACACTGTCGAGGTTCCCCATCCTGGTGTACTCTTCTTGGACCCGCCTGGTTTCTGGCTCCCCCTGGAGCCGGGATAAGTCCTGACGCGGCGGGGTTCGAGACCTTGGGGTCCTTTGGACGGGTTTTCCCCCATTTGTGGTGGGGCCGCACTCCTGGGGTCTTTTCGGGAAGCATTCAGCATCTCCGCTGTGGCCTGGTACTTTTCCACAGCTTCCACGGTCAGATCAGCCGTGGTCAAGGCCTGTTGACTGATGAACCGTTTTGCCTCATAAGGCAGGGCGCGTAGGTAACGCATCCACCACAACGGCCTCCACCACCGCCGCTGCTGTATTCCTCTGCGGATCCAGCCATTTCCTTGCGATTCGGACAAGTTCATGCATCTGCGCCCGAGGAGGTTGGTCTGGTTGGAAGGTCCAACTGTGAAAGCGCTGGGCCATACCAAACTTTGTGAGTCCATATCTGCTGAGGATCTCAGACTTCAGGGCATCATAGTCAGTAACCTGGTCAGGGCCCAGGTCCCGGACAGCATTCAGCGCTTCCCCGGTTAGAAAGGGGGCTAACAGACCAACCCACTGTTGCTTGGGCCAGGCTTCCCTAGTGGCCGTGGCCTCAAATGCATGCAGGTATGCCTCAATGTCATCGGTAGCTCCCATCTTAGATATAAAGTCACTTGCCTTTATTGGGCGGGTATTTTGGACCACCCTCTGTCTCTGCAACTGCAATTCCTCTGCCTTCAGAAGGTTGGCTTTCTTTTGCTCCTCCAAGAGAGCCACGTTTGCTTGCATCTGGGCTTGCTGGCCAGCAACAAGGGCTTTCAATATGTCCTCCATTTCAGTCGAGCGGGGAGCCTACGGCCAACTTGGAAAACTGGGTGATCAAACCTTCGGTATCCTCCTCTGACATGCACTATTAACGCTGAGCGTGCCCGTGTTCTCCACCATCTGTGATGTCACGAGAGGCTACACAGCTTTCAGCGGGATTGCTCAAGTAGTGCAAGGAGACCAGGTTCAACCAAAACAAGGATTTTATTAAAGGTCTTGGGAAACTAACGAAAGTATCACACAATTCTGTTCTCTGGTGGCTCTTTAAGGGTTAACAGTTCAGGGATGTCTCTTCCACATCCAAAATCATAACTCTCCCTCGCTCAAATAACTTTTCCCCAGTCTTACTGTATTCCACGTTGCAGCTAGTGGCCAACCCAGCAAAACGTCCTTCCAAATGTCCCACACGTATTTCCACAGGTGCATATATCCAAAGGTGAGTATTTCCCAAAGGTAAGTATCTCCAAATCCTTATATTCCTCATGGAAGTGGACGGGCAGCACTCTTGTCCTCCAGAGAGCCCAGCTTGGAGACTGTGTCTCTTCCCTTCAACAAACCTTCAGCTCATCAGCTCCTCATTTGTTTCAGCTGTGTGGGAAGATTGGCCATAGAGGGGTGGAGTTCCCGACCATACCAGCAGATGGAGCCATAGCTGTCTGGGTTTGCAGCCACCTCAGGGGGATGTAACGTCCCTCCAGGACACAGCCTCTCGTGACATCACAGCATGTTCAGCAGAGGTGAAAACATTGGATGTTTTGTTTACAGCACTGTGATTGGAAGGAATGTGTGGTATCGTAGATACAGTACTTTGTTTTGTTTTGGAGTCTCCTTGTATGTAGAGATCATATTGCAAAATACTCAGAATCACTATAAGTGAGCGTGCTGTTGTTCTTCCAGCACTGCAGTTGGAAGGAGTGAGGCATTTTGCACCAACAGATTTGAGGTTGGGATAAGAATCAGCAATAACAAGAAGGTTACCCATGGTAGGCTACTGTTTTTGTCCAGAACATACTCCTCAATGCATTGATTACATTTTTCGGCCATGATGTCATCTTCCCTGGGACCAGAATACATTACTGATGGTTAAATTTGGGGTTTTGAGTGCTAGCAGGAGGGTGGTATTGAGATCAAACAGGAGGATAGTACAAGCTAATTGTGATATGACCCAGATAACATGGGATTCAAAGAGTTAGTGGCCACACTGTGCATGTTGGAATAGCCTACTGCTCAACAATCTAATGGCACTACTAAGACAATGAACCCAAACATACACTATATATACAAAAGTATGTGGACACCCCTTCAAAATTAGTGGATTCAGCTATTTCAGCCACACCCATTGCTGACAGGTGTATAAAATCGAGCACACAGCCATGCAATCTCCATAAACCCCAAGAACTGTTCGCTGGGAGCTTCATGAAATGAGATTCCATGGCCAAGCAGCCACACAAGCCTAAGATCACCATGCGCAATGCCAAGCGTCGGCTGGAGTGGTGTAAAGCTCGCCGCCATTGGACTCTGGAGCAGTGGAAAAGTGTTCTCTGGAGTGATGAATCACGCTTCACCATCCGTCCGACGGACAAATCTGGGTTTGGCGGATGCCAGGAGAACGCTACCTGTCCCAATGCATAGTGCCAACTGTAAAGTTTGGTGGAGGAGGAATAATGGTCTGGGGCTGTTTTTACTACAACTAGATATTTAACCCTGTTTAAAATGGCCAATATTGAAGAGGTAGAATTGACAAAATAAAATGAATCATAGAGGTCTTATAACCTATTCCATCCTACAGGTAAACATGCTTGGCTTATGTCTGTTATTTCCATATAGGCTATATAACTATTTGTAAAAAACTGCCAATTATTAAATTGGTGAAATTATTTGTATTATTCCTTTTATTCACTTAGCTACTTACTTTTTCTATTGTTGTTGAATTGTCGAGAGGTGAACCTGCAAGTAAGCATTTCATTGCACTTTTTACTCAATGTTTATCATGTGTATATGACAAATAAACAAACTTTAACTTGAACTTAGAAGGGAAGGGGGAGGGGAGGGCAGCCAGAAAGAGAGGGGAAAAGATGGCCAGCTTTGTGGTTAGAATTTAGATGAACAAACATTGAAAATACATAGGACCTTAAGTTACAGTGCATTCGGAAAGTATTCAGACCCCTTCACTTTTTCTACATTTTGTTACGTTATAGCCTTATTCTAAAATGTATTAAATTGTTTTTCCACCTCAATCTACACACAATACCACATAACGACAAAGCAAAAACAGGTTTTTAGAAATGTTTGCAAATGTATTAAAATAAAAAACTGAAATATACATTTACATACAGTACCAGTCAAAAGTTTGGACACACCTACTCATTCAAGGGTTTTTCTTTATTTTTACATTGTAGAATAATAGTGAAGACATCAAAACTATAAAAAGTGTTAAACAAATCAAAATACATTTTATATTTGAGATTCATCAAATAGCCACCCTTTGCCTTGATAACAGCTTTGCACGCTCTTGGCATTCTCTCAACCAGCTTCATGAGGTAGTCACCTGGAATGCATTTCAATTAACAGGTGTGCCTTCTTAAAAGTTAATTTGTGGAATTTCTTTCCTTCTTAATGTGTTTAAGCCAATCAGTTGTGTTGTGACAAGGAAGGGGGGTGGGTATACAGAAGATAGCCCTATTTGGTAAAAGACCAAGTCCATATTATGGCAAAAACAGCTCAAATAAGCAAAGAGAAACGACAGTCCATCATTACTTTAGGACATGAAAGTCAGTCAATACGAACATTTCAAAGAACTTTAAAGTTTCTTCAAGTGCTGTCGTAAAAACCATCAAGTGCTATGATGAAACTGGCTCTCATGAGGACCGCCACAGGAATGGAAGACCCAGAGCTACCTCTGCTGCAGAGGATAATTGCAGCCCAAATAAATGCTTCACAGAGTTCAAGTAGCAGACACATCTCAACATCAACTGTTCAGAGGGGACTGTGTGAATCAGGCCTTCATGGTCGAATTGCTGCAAAGAAACCACTACTAAAGGACACCAATAAGAAGAGACCTGCTTGGGCCAAGAAACACGAGCAATGGACATTAGACCGGTGGAAATCAAGGCAAAGGGTGGCTATTTGAAGAATCTCAAATATAAAATATATTTTGATTTGTTTAACTTTTTTGGTTACTACATGATTCCATATGTGTTAGTTCATAGTTGTGATGTCTTCACTATTATTCAACAATGTAGAAAATAGTCAAAATAAAGAAAAACCCTTGAATGAGTAGGTGTGTCCAAACTTTTGACTGGTACTGTAAGTATTCAGGACCCTTTACTCAGTACTTTGTTGAAGCACCTTTGGCAGCGATTACAGCCTCAAGTCTTCTTGGGTACAAGCTTGGCACACCTGTATTTGGGGAGTTTCTCCCATTCTTCTCTACAGATCCTCTCAAGCTCTGCCAGGTTGGATGGGGAACGTCGCTGCACAGCTATTTTCAAGTCTCTCCAGAGATGTTCGATCGGGTTCAAGGCTGGGCCACTCAAGGGCATTCAGAGACTTGTCCCGAAGCCACTCCTGCGTTGTCTGGCTGTTTGCTTAGGGTTGTTGTCCTGTTGGAAGGTGAACCTTCGCCCCAGTCTGAGGTCCTGAGCGCTCTGGAGCAGGTTTTCATCAAGAATCTCTCTGTACTTTGCTCCGTTCATCTTTACCTCGATCCTGACTAGTCTCCCATTCCCTGCCGCTGAAAAACATCCCCACAGCATGATGCTGCCACCACCATGCTTCACCGTAGGGATGGTGCCAAGTTTCCTCCAGACATGACGCTTGGCATTCAGGCCAAAGAGTTCAATCTTGGTTTCATCAGACCAGGGAATCTTGTTTCTCATGGTCTGAGAGTCCTTTAGGTGCCTTTTCGTAAACTCCAAGTGGGCTGTCATGTGCCTTTTACTGAGGAATGACTTCTTGGTCACCTCCCTGACCAAGGCCCTTCTCCCCCGATTGCTCAGTTTGGCCAGGCGGACAGCTCTAGGAAGAGTCTTGGTGGTTCCAAACTTCTTCCATTTAAGAATGATGGAGGCCACTGTGTTCTTGGGGACCTTCAGTGCTGCAGAAAATATTTGGTACCCTTCCCCAGATCTGTGCCTCGACACAATCCTGTCTCGGAGCTCTATGGACAATTCCTTCGACCTCATGGCTTGGTTTTTGCTGTGACATGCACTCAACTGTGGGACCTTATATAGACAGGGTTGTGCCTTTCCAAATCATGTCCAATCAATTGAATTTACCACAAGTGGTCTCCAATCAAGTTGTAGAAACATCTCAAGTATGATCAATTCCACCTTTTAGAAACGCAAAGCTCTCAGTATAGTGATGCAGGTCTTTAGATGTTGTACACATGAAATTGTGTCATTTACACTTTATCTGCAATGTTATATTCAATTTTTTTGCGACTCGAGTGATACCTCCATTATACAGGTAACTACCAAAATAAAGGAAACACTCGAGTAAATGAGGGATACAAAGCCCTATTAAGACAATTTGTTGGTGTTTCCTTTATTTTGGCAGTTACCTGTAGCAGCAGGCTTCACAGAGAATGGAACAGCTGGATAGGGGAAATGGCTTGAGTCGCACAAAAGGGAATATAACGTTGCAGATAAAGTTCAGAATGACACAATTTCATGTGTACAACATCTAAAGACCTGCATTACAGAGCTTTACCATTTCTAAAAGGACGTATTTGGGTGTTTTTGGAGTCTTTGTTCATGTTTTGTCAGGGCCCCCATACTACACAATGAGGATGAGGAAATGATTTGCTGTTTGGGATAAGTTTCTCAAAAACATATGAAATCACAAAAAGGTGTCTGGACCTTTCTATAACAAACAATTTACATCAGAAATAGAGATTAAGCTACCCCAGTATCCCCTTAACCACTTTGGATTGCAAATGAGGGCCTTTCAACACAAGTGGTTTGAAACCTTTGATTGGTTAGAATACTTGATTGGTTAGAAATGCAGCCTTCTGCTTTTCCTGTAGACTATATGGAAGACAACACAGCAGAAACAATAAGAATACATTGATCAACACCGGGTACACAAATTAGAAGAGAACTCTGAACTCATTCCATGACCATGAGAAAAACACAAAGCTACAATCGTGTCTTGGAAGAGTTTTAGTAGTAGTGTAGAGCATGGAGTTGTTGTAGAGCAACTGAAAGCTGCAAGTATGTGTGAGATTCAGGAGAGGCGGGAGTACCTTGATTGCTTAATGGCAGTCACTGCACTTTTAGGTTAACAAAGAATTTGCAGGTGAGGTGAAAAAGACTGTGAAATTACTATTAAAACAATTGTATAGGTTTACATTTTTTACAACCAGGACAGGACGAGAGAGGAGGTTAGACAAATGAGACAGCAACATAGAAGACTAAGAGACAGCAACAGAAGAGGGCAGACAAGAGCGACAGCAAAAGATGACACAGAGAAAGCGATGGAGAGAGGCAGAGTGAGCACACAGCAGACTGTATCACTTAACGCTGCTCTATGGATTCTAATTACTGCATGTGTGTGTGTGTTCGTTCGTGTGTGAGAGAGAGAGGGTGAGGGCGTACTGTGGGATTTTTTAACCTTTTCACACGTGAGTTCCAAATATCTCTAACGGTCGTCCCAGCATGAGTTGTTTTATGCACGTGATGTCAGAATGCACTCAGTGTTCCAAAATGTGATTGTTACGCAACAGGACAGTTAACACGCGCTGCCTGTTAATTATCTAAAGGCTATGTTTCAACTTGTCAATTTCGAATTATTTTCTAACAAGTTTTATTTTCTAACAGCAGTTTGAATTTAGGTGTGTTCCGCCTCCTCATTAATTCACATAGAAGTAGCCCATTTCAGTGTTGTGGACAATTTATGTTTGAGGCTTTACTGAGCTGGACAAACTCCTCTCTTTGAGGAGAGCCCAAGCACTTCCCTAGTGTTTCCGCAGATCAAGTTTGCTGACATTTGCGCAGTCTTGCACGAACTGGCACATTTTCTGGCTGACATTTACAGTTTTATTCACGTTTTCAAGTACTGGTGACAGCTAATGCATTCCGATTATTGCATAGATTGTAATGGACACCTATGATGTGTGTAACATACTTTTTTGAAGGTTGTACTGATTATAATGAGCTAATACTAAGCTATTTGCCAGCTATGTGTGGCGTCATGTTTGTTGACATTATACAATGCATTCTGGGTGTCACATAAACATCTGTCAGACCAAAGATGTTATACTGAGGTGAAGGAATGGTTCTCTCATCTTTCGAGTAAACTTCCGGAAGTGAATGAAGGGAAGTGAATGATCCTAGATGACACACCCCCTTCAATATACATACTGCAAACAGACCAAACTCATCTTGTCTCCTCTTATTATGGATTGTCTCCTACAATCCAAACTAGATGCCCTCAATCTCACACAAATTATCAACGAACCTACCAGGTACAACCCTAAATCCGTAAACATGGGTACCCTCATAGATATCATCCTGACTAACTTACCCTCTAAATACACCTCCGCTGTCTTCAACCAGGATCTCAGCGATCACTGCCTTATTGCCTGCGTCCGTAACGGGTCCGTGGTCAAATGACCACCCCTCATCACTGTCAAACGCTCCCTAAAACACTTTAGCGAGCAGGCCTTCCTAATTGACCTGGCCCTGGTATCCTGGATGGATATAGATCTCATTCCGTCAGTAGAGGATGCCTGGTTGTTCTTTAAAAGTAATTTCCTCTCAATCTTAAATAAACATGCCCCATTAAAAAAATACAGAACTAAGAACAGATATAACCCCTAGTTCTCCTCAGACTTGACTGCCCTTGACCAGCACAAAAACATCCTGTGGCGTACTGCATTAGCATCAAATAGCCCCCGCGATATGCAACTTTTCAGGGAAGTCAGGAACCAATATACACAAGCAGTTAGGAAAGCAAAGGCTAACTTTTTCAAACAGAAATTTGCATCCTGTAGCACTAACTCCAAAATGTTTTGGCACACTGTAAAGTCCATGGAGAATAAGAGCACCTCCTCCCAGCTGCCCACTGCACTGAGGCTAGGAAACACTATCACCACCGATAAATCTACAATAATCGAGAATTTCAACAAGCATTTTGCTACGGCTAGCCATGCTTTCCACCTGGATACCACTACCCCGGCCACCAGCTCTGCACCCTCCGCTGCAACTTGCCCATGCCCCCACCGCTTCTCCTTCACACAAATTCAGACAGCTGATGTTCTGAAAGAGCTGCAAAATCTGGACCCCTACAAATCATCCGGGCTAGACAATCTGGACCCTTTCTTTCTAAAACTAGCCGCCGAAATTGTCGCAACTCCTATTACTAGCCTGTTCAACCTCTCTTTCGTAACGTCTGAGATCCCCAGAGATTGGAAAGCTGCCGCGGTCATCCCCCTCTTCAAACGGGGTGACACTCTAGATCCAAACTGTTACAGACCTATATCCATCCTGCCCTGCCTTTCGAAAGCGTTTGAAAGCCAAGTTAGTAAACAGATCACCAACAATTTCGAATCCCACCGTACCTTCTCCGCTATGCAATCCGGTTTCCGAGCTGGTCATGGGTGCACCTCAGCCACGCTCAAGGTCCTAAACAATATTATAACCGCGATCGATAATATACAGTACTGTGCAGCCGTCTTCATCAACCTGGCCAAGGCTTTCGACTCTGTCAACCACCGCATTCTTATTGGCAGACTAAATAGCCTTGGTTTCTCAAATGACTGCCTCGCCTGGTTCACCAACTACTTCTCAGATAGAGTTCAATGTGTCAAATCGGAGGGCCTGTTGTCTGGCCCTATGGGAGTCTCTATGGGGGTGCCACAGGGTTCAATTCTTGGGCCGACTCTTTTCTCCATGTATATCAATGATGTCGCTCTTGCTGCTGGTGACTCTCAGATCCACCTCTACGCAGACGACACCATTTTGTATACATCTGGCCCTTCATTGGACACTGTGTTAACAAATCTCCAAACAAGCTTCAATGCCATACAACACTCCTTCAGTTGCCTCCAACTGCTCTTTAACACTAGTAAAACTAAATGCACGCTCTTCAATCGAACGCTGCTGGCACCCGCCCACCCGACTAGAATCACTACTCTCGACGGGTCTGAACTAGAGTATGTGGACAACTACAAATACCTAGGTGTCTGGTTAGACTGTAAACTCTCCTTCCAGACTCACATTAAGAATCTCCAATCCAAAGTTAAATCTAGAATCGGTTTCCTATTTCGCAACAAAGCCTCCTTCACTCATTCTACCAAACATGCCCTCGTAAAACTGACCATCCTACCGATCCTTGACTTCGGCGATGTCATTTACAAAATAGCCTCCAACACTCTACTCAGCAAATTGGATGTAGTCTATCACAGTGCCATCCGTTTTGTCACCAAAGCCCCATATACTACCCACCACTGTGACCTGTACGCTCTTGTTGGCTGGTCCTCACTACATATTTGTCGCCAAACCCACTGGCTCCAGGCCATCTATAAATCACTGCTAGGCAAATCCCTGCCTTATCTTAGCTCATTGGTCAACATAGCAACACCCACCCATAGTATGCGCTCCAGCAGGTATATCTCACTGGTCATCCCCAAAGCCAACACCTCCTTTGGCCGCCATTCCTTTCAGTTCTCTGCTGCCAATGACTGGAACGAATTGCAAAAATCTCTGAAGCTGGAGACTCTTTTCTCCCTCACTAACTTTAAGCATCAGTTCTCAGAGCACCTTACCGATCACTGCACCTGTACACAGCCCATCTGAAATTAGCCCACCCAACTACCTCATCCCCATATTGTTATTTATTTTGCTCATTTGCACCCCAGTATCTCTATTTGCACATCATCTCTTGCACATCTATCATTCCAGTGTTAATACTAATTGTAATTATT
Organism: Coregonus clupeaformis; assembly: GCF_020615455.1. NCBI lineage: Eukaryota > Metazoa > Chordata > Actinopteri > Salmoniformes > Salmonidae > Coregonus > Coregonus clupeaformis. The sequence goes on along the minus strand of NC_059203.1, from coordinate 51,608,546 downwards.
TTGCACTATAGCCTATTTATTGCCTTACCTCCATAACTTGCTACGTTTGTACACACTGTATATATATTTTCTGTTGTATTTTTGACTTTATGTTTTGTTTTACCCCATATGTAACTCTGTGTTGTTGTTTTTATCGCACTGCTTTGCTTTATCTTGGCCAGGTCGCAGTTGTAAATGAGAACTTGTTCTCAACTGGCTTACCTGGTTAAATAAAGGTGAAATAAAATAATTAAATAAAAAATATATTTGGTTGAAGCGAAAAAACCAAACATGGCGGCGTGCGCAAACTACCCATCGTCTGATTACTTTCGATTACTAGAAAGTGTTTTACTCAATTATTTAGGTCAATGGTGAGCTCACCCGTGATGTGATGAACTATAAATAGTAATTGCTATTAGCTAATTCATATTGTGGTTTCTGTCAGCTGAGATTTCTCTAAATATGACCTCTTGTGTTACGTCAATCTTTCCTCAGGTAGTGCTAGAACTAATGTAGCCTACATTTTCCGATTTGGATGATTGTGTATGTGTCGCTACTTCTATGAATGTCTGAACATTGCATCCAAAAATAAACTGCTCACATTCAGGACATAACTTTGTAAGGACTGTGTTTGTGCGAAATGTTTCTGTGTAAAAAACAATGTGGCTAGCTCAAATGCTGACTGTTGCATCAATCAAAACTGGACGTTCTAAATAAGCATTCTAATCAAACTGGTTTGATCGTACGCTGCAGGGACCACTGTAGAATGATCACACCCGTTTGTTGGTACGTGTGAAAGGGTTCATCAGTTTGGCTCATTGGACAGGTCAGAGTCTGTTTTAAATTGTTGAGTGGTATGAAGGTTTTTGGCAATACACTTTAGATATACTGAATGTGTTCCACAGTAGAGAGTGTTCCAGAATATAGAGACCCACAATAGCTACTGTAATTTAGTACTGGCAGTGTCTGCTGTGTCAGGTGGGAAGGTGCAAGTTACCTGAAAAATATCTAATCTCTCAATGTTCTAATCTCTCAATGTTAATCTCAAAGTGCACCAAATTCATGCATTTAGCTGTTGAAATTCCTTTTTATTTTGCCGGGGGAGGATGCCCCTGGAGCCCCCTACTGGCTTTGGGTTAAGCCCCCAATGTCTTCAAATCCTAGAAACTACTCTGCTGTCAATCTGTCCAATTCCTGACAAATCTGTCAAAATCACTCTCCAGCATACATTAGTATGCCTGTTCAACACGGACTGTGTAATAAGACTGTGTAATAATAGGAATGTCGCTACCAGTGGCGGCTGGCCGATAGAGGGCGCTAGGCGCCGCCCCTTAAATAAAATTATTTTTTTAAAAATAAAAAAATAAAAATAATAATAATAATAATAAAAACATCAGTATGTCAATATTTGTGTGTTTGAAATATGGAATGCACACAGTAATATGTGTAAGATATGATGAAAATCATATTCGCAACCTTTCCTCTGCCTGTCAAACGCCTCGTCAGCTCTGGGCGATACAGAAAGTGCCCCGAGGAGGCGGGTCTACGTAGCAGTTAAGCCAATTGCTAATTTAAGATATGAATGTATGACATAAAATGTAGCTAATCAGCGATTTTAATTCGAATCCAAGGAGGGCGATAATTTTATCGCCCCAAGGTCGCCCTGATAAAATAAGGACCGGGCTCCAGTGGCGCCATTTTTACTAGACGACAATGGCGAACGCAAACGTTACTCCTCCAAGACCCAACCCTAACTCGGTGAAATCTCTCCTCCAAGATCCGTTTGAGAGGAGAACTTTGTCAGAGAAAGTTCGGGTGAAAGAGCTGGGCCCAGATCAACCTGACCTCTCAATCAGACAGCAGGCTAGCGAGAAAGGGAAGCAGTATATGCGCGGCTTCTCCCGTAGCTGGTACACCAGGAAGAGCTTAGCTAGCTGGGTGCACTGATGCTAATGCTTTATTTTGCTTTCCGTGCTTGCTTTTAAAACGACGGGGTCAGATTCAGCATGGACAGGTACCGGAGTGAGGGATATGAAGCACCTGTCAGAGAAGGTAAAGAAACATGAGAACACCAGGGCACACATGGACAACTCTGTAAAGCTAGCTGTATTAGGAAGGGGTGAACATTGCTACGCAGCTGGATGACGGCCACAGGATTGCGGTGAGGAAACACAATGAGGAGGTGGATAAAAACAGGCACATTCTATCCAAAATTATCGATTGTGTGAAGTTCTGTGGGGCTTTTGAGTTGGCCTTGCGTGGGCACGAGGAGACTCCCCAGAGCCTCTACAACACGGTGGAACTTCCACAGTCGCGCTGTAAACACTGTGTACGAGTACAGGGATGACCTCCTAACGTGTTTCCAGACCATCAGAGACTCTGGGAACTTTGATGCCCCGACTGTCAGAGAGGCGGGGGGCTTTGTGAGGATGCTCGAAGACGAGGCTTTCTGTTTTTTCCTGGCACTGTTCCACAAGATCATGCCAAATGTGGACATGCTTTTCAGCCAGCTGCAGAAGAGGAACATCGACCCTGTCTTCATTAAAGCACTTGTCCAGAGGTTCACAGAAAGCATGCTAACAATCAGGTAAATAACTATATTTACTATTGGCTGATAAAGATGCTGTTAGAAAGATGAATAGTTCACTTACAACAGTTTAAAAGCCTAAATGTGTCTGGTCATCAAAGTGAGTGATTATCATAGAGCCGTCACAATTATATTTGTTTTAGTATTTTAAAAGGAAAGAGAAGACATTTACATTACATTTTAGTCATTTAGCAGACGCTCTTATCCAGAGCGACTTACAGTTAAGAGTGCATACATTTTTCATACTGGCCCCCGTGGAAACGAACCCACAACCCTGGCGTTGCAAGCGCCATGCTCTACCAACTGAGCTACACGGGACCACATTAGTTTTGGCAAGATCTGAAAAAAAGAAGTTGGTGGAGTGCAACCCTCAAACATTGAAGAATTACAGCAGTTTGCTGCTGAAGAATGGGCCAAATTGCCAGCAGAAAAGGTGCAGCAAGCTCATTGATGTCTACAATAAGCATATGTTGGCAGCTATCTTGGCCAAAAGCTGTGCAACCAAGTACTAGCTCCAGGGTGCCAATAATTTAGTCCATGACATTTGTCTATATTTTCTAAATTACAATTGTAAACTTAAGTTTACAGAAATATAATTAAAGGTGTGGAGACCCATTTTTTCCTCTCAAATTTCAACTGATTTTAGAAGAAATAGGGAATTATTTAAGAAAAGCCCAAGGGTGCCAATATATTTGGACACAACTGTATGCCTTCAGTCTAATTGGAATGTATGGCAGTAGAGTTGTTTGTATTTCTCCCTAACCAAAATGGCTGCCATTAGGATACCATTCAGGATTTTTTTTCACCTGTGTTACCACGACAATCACGCCAAATGAGCATTGCATTTGTGTGCTCCTTCAGTGTGAATGCGCAAATTTGATATGGGTCACATGTAAAACTGATACATAATTGATACAGATTTACGGTATGTTGCCTATATATTACTATATACCGGTATTGATGCACAGACCAGTTTGGGTTTTTACTTTACCTTCTATAACGGTATTTCAATGTTTGGTTTGTTAAATGTGGTAATGCCACTCCGCCATGTGTAACGTCCGTTTTTCTAGTTTACTCCGCAATTTGGGTCGTCTCTCTCCCTCTCTCACCAAGTACCACCCCGTCACTCAAGGAGCGCAGTTGTTGTTACTCGACCACGAGAACAAGTGTTTGTCCAAAAAGACACAATCAGACGTTGATAATAATGCAGGAAAGTACTACACAGTTTGTAATAATTATTCAGGTGTCCACCAGGTCAATTTCTAGAAGAGGCCTAGTTGTTATTGAAGATTAACTTTATTGCTAAGTGCACAGCAGAACAAAATTATGTTGCATCCCTCTCACAAATGTAATAGAAAAAGGCTTTAAAACGTAATAACATCAGTTAATTATGTACATCAGCAGGTTAAAAGCAGTTACTAGACATAGTTTGTGTGTATATACACACTATCTGTCTGTCTGTCTGTCTGTCTGTCTGTCTGTCTGTCTGTCTATATATATATATATATATATATATATATATATATATAAGTCACTGGTTGTGTGTTGAGGGGGAATTACAGTGAGCTAAGAAGTCTGATTGCAAGTTATCAAATTAAACTTTATTTTTGGACCCAGGGCCTCAATTCCCTCTTTGTGTGGGGACAGCGCATCTGACGAGCAGCAACAGCCCATCAAGCGACGGAGGATGCTGGGACCAGGAGAACAACAGAGGTTGGCTATAGAGGTAAGTTGTGATGTAATTGTCAGTGTTTCCCCATAGAACTTTTTTCAGGCCTGGTAGTATGTAGCCAAAACCCTGAACAATCAGCACCTTGGTAATCATATACTTGAGTTGGACATAGGCATGTGTCAGTCAGGATCACTTGCATCAAAATAGCTTAATTGCAAATTAAAGCTGATGATGTATCTTTTACAGGTATGTGATACCATCCTGAGTCATGCCAAAGAAAGGTTCTCCTTCACCCAGCACCTCATCAGCGCAACACTATTGCACGGAGAGTTGTTCCCACAACACAGTGTGAAGTTCCCGATACAGCGCTTGAAACAACCGTGGAGGCGTACCCCATGTTGAACAAGGCCAAGCTCAAAACCGAACTGTCCCTCATCTATGAGAACAGTGAGTTCAAGGCTGTAGTGGTGCAGTGCCCCTGTACCAGTTCTTCATGGAGAACAACCTTCAGAGCACTTTCACAGAGACTGCCAGCCTCCTCAAGATCCTCATCACCACACCCATGACAACTGCTGAGTCAGAAAGGTGCTTCTCTACACTGAAAAGGATCAAGACCTTCCTGAGAAACAGCATGACACAGGATCGCCTGAACGCTCTGGCCATGCTCTCCATGGAGAAGAAACTTGTCAGGGACATTCCTGACTTTAATCAAAGGGTCATTGAGAGGTTTGCCACTCAGAAGGACAGACGGGCAAAATTCCTGTACAAATAAGATGACAGACACACACACACAGAGCAGCTCTGGCCGCATGTTTCTTTGTATATAGTTGACCTTAGCATAAAAAATCCAGTTATATATGGTACTCTAGAAAGTCTTAATAGTGTCTTTGCTAATATTACTGTATATATGTTGTTTTGTATCAATTAATTGTTGCAGTTCTGGAGCACATTAACAATTAGTCACATTTAGTATGAATCATAAAATACTGTATGCTATTCTTCCAGTCAAAGGTTTGAGTTCATCCACTTGATATCCATTTCTATATTATACATCCTTTTATACAGTGTAGGATTTCCTATAAACTTTATAATAATTTCATGTTATTGTCCACTTTCCACTCTGTTCTGACAGCATGCCTGTTGCGTTGCCTGTTTACTACCAATGGTAAAAAGTTCACTTTAAATGCAAATGAAAGGCTTGGGTTTGTGTAATATGTTTTTGTGTAAGAATGCCTCAACTTTTTAATATTGGCATTAAATAATTACCGTACTGAATGTTTCACTGAGCACTGCTGTCCTGCAGTTTGTGTTAAAATATATCGCGATGGTTACAGGAAAAAAAAAAGTATGGCACAGCCCCACCGAGAATATTTTTCACCAGCCGCCACTGGTCGCTACCTGTTCTGAACAAAATATTGACCGACTTGATGACTCATCCATTTTTACCAAAGCTGATGCAAGGTAGAATTCAGAACCACATTGATGAATGAATGGACTTGAATTAAATATCTGCTTGATTGAAAGCAGCTCTGTTGCACTCAGATAATTTATTATGGTTCCCTGCTACACTAATTATGTTATTTCTACGACGTTGGCAGAGAAAGCTCAGCATCAGAAGACAATCGACCACACAGCAGTTTACGTAAAAAAAAAAAAAAAATTGCGCGCTGCTGATGAACACCCTACCCGTGGCAAGAGACCAAGTGGTGATGGATTTGCGATGCTTGTTTGGTGTATGACAATTCAGCCCATTAGGCTACCGCGTATGATCAAAACTGCAGGAAATTCTAATAAAGAGTTTGAAGCACTCTGCCTCGAAACAGAGCTCAACAAGGAACGTACCCTGGCTATCCGTCCATCCGGACAAGCAAAGGATTAAGAATAAACGGCATCCCTTACCTAGTAAGAGCAGTTTTACCTCCCTTGCTGCCTTCTCTCCATCCTCGCGGAGATTTTTATCAATCATCTTTGATCTCTCCGCCGCAGCTTTATCTTCTGCACTTAATGTACAACCCATGTTTCCAAAAGCACGCGCGCACTGACGGCCGGCGCAAGGATTCTTGAACGACTTCGTCTTGACGTCTGTTTGATATGCCCACACAAGAGAAACGGTTAACCAAAATACTTCCCCGCCGGTTCACGAGACGCGCGCGTGCGAATTTTGCAATACTAACTAGAGGATGTCTAGTTTTATGGCACGCATAAAATGTCCAGAAAAATGTCAGTCCTCGGTTGCGTTATTCTGAGTGATGTAAACTAATGTTCCATCAATATGTCCTGTGGGCCGAAGAGCAATCTTCTTGGAGGTCAAAGAATGCCGCAGAAAGTTGCAGTCAAATCTCGACTGGCTAAGCGAATTGTTTATGTAGTGTTGGCCGTTTATAATCAATATGATCAAATCTGACAGCCGCAACGATCTAGTCAATATTATTCCTCGTTCCTTCGTTTCTTCCGACCAAGTGAAGGTAAGGTGGAATCCAATCACATGGGCGAGCGACTGCGCTCTCAGAATCAACCGCGCAATCAAGTAAACATAGCTATCCAGTTGAAATCTGGAGAAACTGCTGGTGCACTTCAGCTGCCAACCTGCCGCCTGCTTTCTACCGGGATTTGTTGGCACCCTTTCTGCTCACAGTTGATATGTGACGTCGTAGATCTTTCACAATTCTTATTGTCTCACCACCCGTTGTGAAGTTTTCTGCAGAAATGCAATAGGACTACTGTATGTAAAGGTCCAATGCAGCCGTTTTATCTCAATATCAAATCATTTCTGGGTACCTTACTGTGATTGTTTTCAATTAAAATTGTCAAAATTTAAACCAAAATAGCTTTTTAGAAGGGCAACTTATCAAGCAAGAATTTAGCAAGGACTGTCTGGGTGTGGTCGGAGTGGTAAAGGGAAAACTGAAAATTAGCTGTTGTTGGCAGAGAGGTTTAGAACTGACTTTCTTTTTGGTCTATTAACTCATTTATTAACTAAATTACTGTTTAATATGTGTAATTATCTAGGAATCCATGTTTTTTCCCCCAGATAACAACTAAGAAATGTGTCCATATATGTAAATGAACATGTGATGTGATGACAATAAAACATGTGCACTAGGTATGGACTGCACTAAAAATAGACATGGATCTATCTCACTTTACATAAAGTGTCCTACAATTGTATTGGGTACATTGATTGATTTTGGGTAATAACACATAAACGACACATAAAACAGATGGATGTATTCTTCTTAGTTTCTTTGGTATCCAAACTATTCACATATGATTTCATATTCAAAAGCCTATTCATGAACACATATTTTATGTAATCATGAACTACTTTAGAATACAAATAACAAGAAAACACCCTTTCATACTGCCAACAACTAAGCAATGGTCTGTTGAAGGGACCCTCAAGCTGATTTTAGTCTGTTTCATGTAGGCCTACAGGGAACAGTTAGTCCTCTCAAAAAAATTATGTTGTTTTAATACTGATTAAAGAAGATTTGTGTTTCATATGAATGACTACAGTGTCTGAAATGTTTGGATGGTGTGAGGAGGGTTACCTGAGCTGAATACAGCTTATGACCTCTCAAGGAGCTTCATTTGCCCATACATCTGAGAATAGTGGCAGGATTGAAAATGTATTCGATTTACACTGAACATGGCACAATACATTGGAACATTACATTGACATTTTAGTCAATTAGCAGACGCTCTTATCCAGAGCGACTGACATTTTTCATATGAAAAGGGTGCGTGTTATTTTCTGTACTTTTTCTCCTGAAGCATCCGAGAAGGCACATTCTCATAACCCAGTGCACAAGACTACATTATGGAATGGTTTGTAGTGCCCTCGAGTGTTGGAAATGAGTAATATTTCTCTTGACATGAAGGGAAAATCTAACCTAACTGGAAGCGGCCCAGAAAATGTCCCCTAGTTGTCCCATAAATATTTGGGTTGATATTACCTGTCCAGGTTAAGCAAGGATGATCAGTAATGATCTAGGCAGAGTTCAGGTGTGCAGTAGTGTATGTTCCTCTGGTCTGCCATGCTGGTCAAGGCAATGCTGAACTTCCACTAGATTATTATGCCCCTGTCCTTGCCTAACCTGTACAGGTCCATGGATCATAGAGCAGGAACACTTTGAGAGTAGCTATAGTAGACAGAAGCGACACAGGTGTAAAAACCTCTACATTTGTTTTTTAATTGTCTGACTAAAACTGTCCCAGCTATTTACACCATACAAGCTAGATATGCATCAAGAATATAAAGGGTTTACATTTATATACATTACTTATATAAGCCACCTTATAAGCCCAAAATTCATATATAACTTGTTATTCACTCATAGTCCTTTCATTTCCTTAGAAATAAATTGCAAAGGTAAAACAAGAGCTATACCAACAGGTTAACTGGCTGACATAGTTTGGTTTCGGTACAAGAAAAAGAGGCAAATTATGAGAATGTTGCCTCTGACCTTATAATAGTGGTAGCAAAGCTCTAAAGATGAAGAACAAGGCCTGTCAGAGAGAAACAGTAGGTAGTAGCTAGATATATATACACAATCCCAGACAGAAGAGGCCTAATGATTTAGGAGATATACCACAGACATTGTTGAGTTGTCTATCCCCGGTCTATGGTAAGGTGTTGCCTCCTTGACTGGTCTTGACCAGACATTCCTTTTTACCACAACCACTGCGTCAGCAAGACCAGGATAAATATGGGGTTGAGGCAGATACATGCAATAACCTTTTAGCTGTTGATGAGTAAAGGAAACAGCTCAACAACATTCTCTTGATTATAAATAAAAAAATAATAGATTAGCAAAGTAACCACCACAAACACCACTTTGTGATTATAACCTTTACATTGGTTGAATCATTTTGAACAGGTTAAGTCCAGTCACTGGTTCAGTTATAACAGGATTTAAGTTAGATACGATGTCACAGTGTTGTTTAGAAACAAATTATTGAATGTTGCATTATAAAATTGAGAAGCCTAAAGAAGGGGCATTGGGCTATCGAATCACATTCAAATCTAACAATCACAATTCACTTAATTGTCAAACTGTACTTGATCACAAGACCTCACTGCTAGAGACCAGATACATTACGAGATACACCCATATAGCCACGTTTTGGAAATAGAGCCCAAACATCAACGTATTATGGATTGAATATCACAATAGTTATACTAAATTAATGAATTAATCAACCAATCACCAGATAGACTGAACAGGTGACACATCTGCTTTCCTTGACTAAAAATGCAACCACAAGATCAATCACAAAACAAGTGGAAAAGAGATATTAAAATACAATAAAGAGCAGTTCAATGGACGGACCGTATGTCACAACCAACACATAACTAAAACACATTTCCTCCATATTTTGTCATTCCAAAAACAGTAAGCTTAACCGTCTTAGTAACAGAAAGGGTACACTTGAACTGTACTGAATTTAAACAAGGGTTTACAAAGTAATTATAGAAATATAAGTATGAGTCAAATATGTGCTATTAGTGTAAAAAGGCAAGTTGTTTATCTTAAATTAAAACACAATTGATCATAAAATCAGTCAATACTGTATCTAGGATGTCAGTTGATCATCTAACTAACATGAATGTAAAAGGCTCTATGTTTTTTTCTTAATCAGCTCAGTGCCCTCAAGCTCACCTCCTAGACTTTCAACTGTCACCTAAACCCTCCAATATGCAAAATCATACAATATAGACTGTGCATACCATCTATAAAGTCTATCAAGATACCTGATCATATAGTTAAATACTTTGTTCTGAGGTCCATTAGCTCACCTTGTGAAATTAAAAAACATGGCTATAGCTAGTTAAATAAATATACATTACTGTTTCAACGAAAAGGCTATGTGTGTGGTTGGTTGAGCGCCACTCTTCCATTATCTGAGTGTACTGTATGTACCAGGGATACAGGAAGAGTTCAACACCATAATGCATCATGGGACATCAGCTTGCACCAAGCCCAATAACCACAAATCACATCCACCCTTAGCTTTGGCACATAAAACAGCACAGGCTAACTGCACTCCTGTGAGATAACATGGGAAAATATACTGTATCTTTGTGTGCTCGCGCCAATATAATATTTGGAAAAGCCTATTACACTTTGATGGTTAAGTTGAGTGCTACTGGCACAAAGTGATAGACAGGATACCAAGACAGCCACAGACTCTTTGTTTTACAGCACTCACCTAACCTTTAGATGTAGCTATTTCTTCTATTGGCAAAATGTCAGATTATCTCATACAAAGATACCGTATGACATATAATGTATAGTCATGTGCTTTCCTTTCCTTCTTTTACATATAGAGTCAACCATATCTCCATCTGTGCTTCTTCTGTACAGTACTAGCTGCAGTTGACATGAATAAAGGCATCAGAGGGAAAGAAACAGGCGGATGGAAAGAGATAAATAAGGATGGGAGGATGGATGAAGGGAGGGGGAAAGGAAGGGAAGCCATCATGAGTTTCTTTCGTCTGGATTTTCCATTATAGATTGACTTAGATGCACTATCCCACTCATAAATAATACAAATGATCATAATTTAAAAAATACCATGTCTAGTGCTGATGATTCATATAAAAGCACTCCTCTGTGCAGGGCTACATACAGTGATTATGAAACCTTTTGTTCAAATAAGTTCTCTATTGCGTTACAGTAGTACAGACTGTTTAGTCGGAGTCTTTAGCCTCAAGAAGACTGAAATGCTCAGCAGGGTTTTGCCCAGCACGTTGATTCTGTCTCCCCCTCCCTAACCCCCAATCATCTCTGACTCTTAACCGCTAACACTTGCTCTACCACAGAGGGGCTAGTGCATCAATTACATGAAACAGTTCTAAAACACACACTCCTAGGCATCCCCTTAAAGCCCCTGCCAACCCCTTGCCGACCCCAGCCTGCACAGTGCAGAGGGCGGCCTCTAGTGGCCACCGCCAGAGTTGCTGCTCCCCGTTGTCCAATCAATGATGATGAAGCTCAAACTCATGGTCATGAAGGCGACCCCCAGACCAGCGAAACAAGCGGCCTGAGAGGGCAGAGGAAACACCATCATTAGAATGTTTTTTAATGGGGTAACCATAATCATACAGTAACCATAAGGACACAATACTCATTATATAGATCATATTACAATTATCATGGAGAGGCTTAGAAAGATGCCATCATGATATGGTGATATAGCATATGGCTAGGGTGAGACAGGGGAGAGAATGAGATATCTGCTCACCAGTATCTTGGGGGTGGAGTGCATGGGCTCCTGCTCCTTAGGCACGATGCGGATGTAGAAGACAGCAGGGAAGATAAAGATGAGACAGGGGGCAGACGTGGCACCTGGAGGAGGAAGAGGATGGAGGAAGAGGAGGAGGGATGAAGATCAGGAGCTACAGTTTACAGTTCTAGGTTTAATCTGTGCAACTAACCGATAATGCCGAAGATTCCCAGGATGTTGGGGGCGAAGATGACCAACATGTTGATGAAGGAGAGCAGGGCGACGGCGATGGCCACGTGACGAACCCAGTTAAATGACTTACTGGCAAAGAACATCTGATCCAGAGCCCTGCGCACCTGAGAGGATAGAGAGAGAGAGAGAGATGGAGAGGGGCAGAGAGAGAGTGAGAGAGAGAGATGGAGAGGGGCAGAGAGAGAAGGAGGGAGGGAGGGGGAGAGAGAGAGAGAGGGAAAAAGGCAGTCAAGTAAAGGAATCAGTGAGTTACTGTCAGAAACAACCGGGTCATTCCACTTCAAATGAGCATCTCAATTCAGCAAGCCATGACAGCCGTCATTTCAGATGAAGACATGAGGAATCCAAATGATTGGTCAAAAACCACCCATGGACCCCCCAGACCCCACGCCAATCCCACCCCAACGGCCAGTATACAATATCAGTTCTCTGTCTTTTAGAGGAGGGAAGAGTGTATAGTGGAGGGGGGTAACTTACTGGGAAGAGCACGATGGGGACGGTCAGTGTGACAGCGGTGAGGACAGCCAATCGCACGCACAGGATCAGCGTGTCATAGGGGTCAATCCTGCTGTATGTGTGCAGCAGCTCTGACTCAGTCTTACCTGTAAAGGTAACATCAGTGGGAACGTCAAGAGGTACAGTATTATACACTAAAACCCCAAACTAAGCCTTACTTATGTTGACTGAGACATTGATGACTGCTGTTCCTCATTGAAACACATAATCCAACATGTCACAAGGTATAACATAATAGTAGTGTAGTGTGCATTATTACATAATGACCACAAGGGGGAGTTATGCTCCTATTTCCAATAGAGTGAGGAAACTCGCTGCAAACAAGTGTTTGGGTAATAATTATTTATTATTGTAACTGACATTGCAACTATTCAATAACATTAAATATGTTCATGAGGGCACAGGGGAGTGTCCCATATGGATATTATCTTTATGTTAAATTCTACACAGGGTTGGGTGGGGAGTAACGGATTACATGTAATCTGTTGCATGTAAGGGATTACAAAGAAACAGTAACTGTAATCCGTTACATTACCAGCAAAAATATTGTAATCAGATTACAGATGCTTAAAAAAAAACTAGATGACTACTTCGAGGATTACTTTTATATTCATAAAGGCTGTTTCTAAATGTGTATTTGAACCCAATAATGGTTGAATTCAAGAAGTTTAAGCTGCCTATCAATCATTGTTCTTGAAACCAGTGGACAGCCAGTGAAAAATGCGCTCTTGCAACAGCTGCATAGTGCAGATCCTAGCCTATGGAATAAAAGTGGCTTTTTTATTGCTCAATCTAATTCATGCTGATTTAATCCATAGGCCTAATGGACACATGGTCAAACTCGCACACTTTTGATGGACTTAAAGGTGCAATCTGTAGTTGCTACATCAATTTTTGGACTTATAAATTATATATATTAATGTAAAGATATACTTTAATTGTATTATTATATGTAGTAGAAAGTGATGTGTTAGGAGAAGCCTACATAACCAACCCATAAAGTAAAATGTAACATCCATATATTGCCAGCTATGTAAACTTTAACATTGATTTATCCTGCAATAGATGTTGTTCAATTGGTAACATACATTTTTGTCTTCTTCTAATGCCTCTTAAGGGGAAAGTAATCTAAAAGTAACTGAATGTAATCAGATTACGTTACTGAGTTTGGGTAATCCAAAAGTTACATTACTGATTACAATTTTGGACAGGTAACTAGTAACTGTAATGGATTACATTTAGAAAGTAACCTACCCAACCCTGATTATACATTACTGCACACCTAGTCTCGTGGCCTATGCGGCATTCGTTTTGTATCTTATGCATGCTAGCTTGTTGTAAGTCAGAAAGAATATTAGAAACACAATGACTCTTTGGAACTCCACCCATGCAAAATACTTGATAGGTTTCCATCTAGAATTCAACCCACGTGAGACTACTTTCTGAGGAGAACCTCCACAGGCTTTCGAAACGTAACGTGAGAAGCCTGGCCTCCGAGGCTATAGCACACATAATCAGGAGTACGGTTTATTTCAGCCAGAGGAAAGGGCAGGGGTTAAAGTGGTGAAGCGGAGGTGCTCACCGTAAAAGGTCAGGTAGCCGAAGAGAGCCGCCAGGAAGTACATGGTGTACATCACAAGGATCGAGAGGTTGGAGACGTGCTGCATCCTCCGCTGAGTAGGGCTGAATAACACACACACATATACTGGTTAACGTCACAGCCAACACTGACAAGAAAATTGTGTGGTTCCAATCCAATGGCTCAGTTGGTTTGGGGTAAGAGCATTGTTTGCATTGTGCTCGCAACACCAGGTGTTGTGGGTTTGAATCCCACATGGGCCACATATCCTATATACATGTCACAGGAGGTTGGTGGCACCTTAATTGGGGAGGACGGGCTCGTGGTAATGGCTGGAGCGGAATTTGTAGAATGGTATCAAGGACATCAAAAAACATGGTATCCATGTGTTTTTCATGCCATTCCATTTGCTCCATTCCAGACATTATTATGAGCTGTCCTCCCCTCAGCAGCCTCCTGTGATACATGCAGGAACCTATGAACAGAGGTTTTGTGCTGACACTAGGCAGGCACTGTGTGGAAACAGACGGAGCAGGGTAGGGTAGGGCAGGCACACTCACTTGCGGAGCTCAGTGTAGATAGGCAGAACCTCAGGATGACACACAAAGGCAAAGGCCAGGATGGGGATGGTATACGCTGTCTGTAAAGGAAGCACACAAACGCCTAGTGTTACCATAGACCACAGACCAACCTCAGAGGGACTGCTCATTTACTAATCTACTAGACTTACATGGCCTGCACCTTTGCAGTACATAGGTGAGCAAAGACTGCGTTTCAAATAGTACCCTATTCCCTATGTAGTGCACTACTTTTGACCAGCTATGGTCAAAAGTACTTTACTACATAGGGAATAGGGTGCTATTTGGGACACAGACAAAGTGAACGAGGGTAATGGTGAAACATTGGGCCTCAAGTCTGGTGTGCTGTACTGTACCTGAGAGTTCATGGTGAACATGCGTGCACCGCAGTGGGAGTCATCCATCTCGTGTACCAGACCATTATCATTGGTAGCATGGTTGTCAGTGATGTTTAGGTGAATGTCGAGGTGAGACACTGTGTGATTGGCTGCTGAGAACTCCTCGAAGGGACAGGGGATCTGAAACTTCTTATAGATCACCTGTAGGGAGAGTGGGGAAGAGGAAGGAGAGAGAGGAGGATGATGAGAGAGAGGGAGAAAGAGAGAGAGGTAGGATACACGTCAAGCTATGCAGCAACAGGTCTCAGAGATCAGTGTCATGTGTTTTTTTTTGGTGATTTTTTATATGAAGAAACAGAGGGACTGGGAGGAGAAAGATGAGGGGGGAGAGATGATGGGGAAGGGGGGAAGAAGGATGGATGGAGAGATGAAGGAGGGATGAGGAGGGAAGGAGAGGGAGTATCACGGAGCCCAGAAAAGCCATTTCACAGTAGATTAGAGTGAGTCAGTCTAAGGAATTTGGTTGAGCTCTTTCCCTTTCATGTGTTTAGCTGCTTTGATTACTGCCATCAACTCAAACCATTCCCATATATGAAATACCTATGAAAATAGATACAGGGATAAGGAGATCTGCCAAGTTATGAGTGACAAATCACATAATCCTTTATCCACTGAACTGACTTTTTAAATATTTCCTGTATATAGTATGCTTACTTACTTTATTGTGTATTTCATATTTCCTATTCTTATTTCTCGTGTTTTTTTCTTCTTCTAGTAATACATTGTTATTGATTATTGCATTGTTGGATTTAGAGTTTGCAAGAAAGGCATTTCACTGTATTTGTGCATGTGGCATTAAAACTTGAAACGTACTAAGATTAACTTAACGAATGGAGAGAGAGGATGGAGAAGTAAACATACCGCACTGAGGAAGAATACCATGCAGCTAAGGGAGAAACCACTAGTGTAGCCCAGGTAGCCTGTAGAGCACAAAACAATGACAAATCTTATGTTAGAAACAATGGAATAGAATTGTGAGTTCATTTCCATTCAACCCACATCTACTGATTGCTGGAGTTGTAATTTACAGGGAGGTTTTCTATAGTGTTATATGAAGGAGTTGGGTGATTCCACTAGAATTGGAGAAAGGTCCCCTCCAATTACATGTCTTTAACATGGACATGAGTGCCAGTGTAGAGTGAAAGGAGGTGATTGCTGCGCTTGATTTCTTGAAATTAAATCAGTGTGCTACAGGTGCGTGGAGCCACCATGATTGCCAGTGCATGCAGTGTGTGTGGATGCAGGGTTTCATCTGTGTTAGTGTTGTCTTTTGCTTGTCTACTACATAAGAGGCTAATTGGGCCCCTGACATTTCCACGGCAGCACCAATACCTGGGCAGGAGAGAGGGAGCGGTGTGAGGGTCTGATTGGCTGCTGTGTCACATGACCCAGGAGTGTTGTCAATGTTGTCAGGACCTCCACATGTGCCCTCAGCAGGTGACACGCATGTCAATGGGAGCCTTATTACACTCCTCTCTATTCTTCCACCTCACCTTATTATAATTGAATGACAAACATACATACTGTGCATTCGGAAAGTCCAGACCCCTTGACTTTTTCCACATTTTGTTATGTTACAGCCTTAATCTAAAATGTTTTTAAATGTTTTTTTTCCCTCATCAAGCTAAACACAATAACCCATAATGACAAAGCAAAAACAGGTTCTTAGAAATGTTTGCTAATTACACAAATAAATAAATAACTGAAATAACACATTTACATAAGTATTCAGACCCTTTATTCAGTACTTTGTTGAAGCACCTTTGGCAGCGATTACAGCCTCAAGTCTTCTTGGGTATGTTGCTACAAGCTTGACACACCTGTATTTGGGGAGTTTCTCCCTTTCTTCTCTGCAGATGCTCTCAAGCTCTGTCGGGTTAGATGGGGAGCGTCGCTGCACAGCTATTTTCAGGTCTCTCCAGAGATGTTCGATCGGGTTCAAGTCCGGGTTCTGGCTGGGCCACTCAAGGACATTTAGAGACTTGTGCCAGGTTTCCTCCAGATGTGATGCTTGGCATTCAAGCCAAAGAGTTCAATATTGGTTTCATCAGACCAGAGAATCTTGTTTCTCATGGTCTGAGAGTCCTTTAGGTGCTCCAAGCGAGCTGTCATGTGCCTTTTACTGAGGAGTGGCTTCCGTCTGGCCACTCTACCATAAAGGCCTTATTGTTGGAGTGCTACAGAGATGGGTTGTCCTTCTGGAATGTTCTCCCACCTCCACATAGGAACTCTGGAGCTCTGTCAGAGTGACCATCAGGTTCTTGATCACCTCCCTGACCAAGGCCCTTCTCCCCGATTGCTCAGTTTGGCCAGGCGGCCAGCTCGAGGAAGAGTCTTGGTGGTTCCAAACTTCTTCCATTTAAGAATGATGGTGTACTCCTGAGTGGCGCAGTGGTCTAAGGCACTGCATCGCAGTGCCAACTGTGCCACTAGAGATCCTGGTTCGAATCCAGGCTCTGTCGCAGCCGGCCGCGACCGGGAGACTCATGGGCGGCGCACAATTGGCCCAGCGTCGTCCAGGGTAGGGGAGGGAATGGCCGGCAGGGATGTAGCTCAGTTGATAGAGCATGGCGTTTGCAACACCAGGGTTGTGGGTTTGATTCCCACGGGGGGCCAGTATAAAAAAAATAAAAAATAAAATATGTATTCACTAACTGTAAGTCGCTCTGGATAAGAGCATCTGCTAAATGACTTAAATGTAAATGGTGGCCACTGTGTTCTTGGGGACCTTCAATGCTGCATGAATGTTTTGGTACCCTTCCCCAGAGATGTGCCTCGACACAATCCTGTCTCGGAGCTCTACGGACAATTCTTTCGACCTCATGGCTTGGTTTTTGCTCTGACATGCACTGTCAACTGTGGGACCTTATATAGACAGGTGTGTGCCTTTTCAAATCATGTCCAATCAATTTAATTTACCACAGGTGGACTCCAATCAAGTTGTAGAAACATCTCAAGGATGATCAATGGAAACAGGATGCACCTGAGCTCAAATTCGAGTCTCATAGCAAAGGGTCTGAATACTTATGTACATTTATTTTTAATACATTTGCAAACATTTCTAAAAACCTGTTTTCACTTTGTCATTTTAGGGTATTGTGTGTAGATTGATGAGATGTTTTATTTATTTAATCAATTTTAGAATAAGGCTGTAACATAACAAAATGTGGAAAAAGTGAAGGGGTCTGAATATTTTCCGAATGCACTGTACATACATACATACATATGCCATTTAGCAGATGCTTTTATCCAAAGCGACTTACATCTGCATGGGTGGTCCTAGCGGGAATGGACACAACGATCCCTGGCATTGCGAGCGCCATGCTCTACCAACTGAGTCACACAATTACACCCTTCTGTGCTTCTCCACTTCATCACTTCACCTCGATTTACTGGAGTGTAGCTCTCACATCTAACCACATGTTACCGTTAATTAGTAAAAAATAAAAAAACGTTTCAGTATTCAGGGGAACCCAATTGAGACCAGTGTATCATTTACAATGCTGCCCTGAGAACAGAAAACCATGAATACAGCAACAAAAAAAATAAAAATAAAAATATTGTGATGTCACGAGAGGCTGTGTCCTGGAGGGACGTTACATCCCCCTGAGGTGGCTGCAAACCCAGACAGCTATGGCTCCATCTGCTGGTATGGTCGGGAACTCCACCCCTCTATGGCCAATCTTCCCACGCAGCTGAAACAAATGAGGAGCTGATGAGCTGAAGGTTTGGGAAGGGAAGAGACACAGTCTCCAACCTGGGCTCTCTGGAGGACAAGAGTGCTGCACGTCCACTTCCAGGAGGAATATAAGGATTTGGAGATACTTACCTTTGGGGAAATACTCACCTTTGGATATATGCACCGGTGGAAATACGTGTGGGACATTTGGAAGGACGTTTTGCTGGGTTGGCCACTAGCTGCAACGTGGAATACAGTAAGACTGGGGAAAAGTTATTTGAGCGAGTGAGAGGTATGATTTTGGATGTGGAAGAGACATCCCTGAACTGTTAACCCTTAAAGAGCCACAAGAGAACAGAATTGTGTTATACTTTCGTTAGTTTCCCAAGACCTTTAATAAAATCCTTGTTTTGATTGAACCTGGTCTCCTTGCACTACTTGAGCAATCCCGCTGAAAGCTGTGTAGCCTCTCGTGACATCACAGATGGTGGAGAATACGGGCACGCTCAAGCGTTAATAGTGCATGTCAGAGGAGGATACCGAAGGTTTGATCACCCAGTTTTCCAAGTTGGCCGTAGGCTCCCCGCCGACTGAAATGGAGGACATATTGAAAGCCCTTGTTGCTGGCCAGCAAGCCCAGATGCAAGCAAACGTGGCTCTCTTGGAGGAGCAAAAGAAAGCCAACCTTCTGAAGGCAGAGGAATTGCAGTTGCAGAGACAGAGGGTGGTCCAAAATACCCGCCCAATAAAGGCAAGTGACTTTATATCTAAGATGGGAGCTACCGATGACATTGAGGCATACCTGCATGCATTTGAGGCCACGGCCACTAGGGAAGCCTGGCCCAAGCAACAGTGGGTTGGTCTGTTAGCCCCCTTTCTAACCGGGGAATCACTGAATGCTGTCCGGGACCTGGGCCCTGACCAGGTTACTGACTATGATGCCCTGAAGTCTGAGATCCTCAGCAGATATGGACTCACAAAGTTTGGTATGGCCCAGCGCTTTCACAGCTGGACCTTCCAACCAGACCAACCTCCTCGGGCGCAGATGCATGAACTTGTCCGAATCGCAAGGAAATGGCTGGATCCGCAGAGGAATACAGCAGCGGCGGTGGTGGAGGCCGTTGTGGTGGATCGTTACCTACGCGCCCCCTGCCTTATGAGGCAAAACGGTTCATCAGTCAACAGGCCTTGACCACGGCTGATCTGACCGTGGAAGCTGTGGAAAAGTACCAGGCCACAGCGGAGATGCTGAATGCTTCCCGAAAAGACCCCAGGAGTGCGGCCCCACCACAAATGGGAAGAACCCGTCCAAAGGACCCCAAGGTCTCGAACCCAGCCACGTCAGGACTTATCCCGGCTCCAGGGGGAGCCAGAAACCAGGCGGGTCCAAGAAGAGTACACCAGGAGGGGGAAACTCGACAGTGTTACCGGTGTGGGGAGATGGGACATATCTCCTGGCAGTGTGGGAAACCAGCCGATGAACCTATGCCCACTGCGGAGTCCTCCAGCTCAGCACCCACACACCGTGTTGCCTCGCTCTTGGGGAGTCGTAGATGGCGGCCCAGATCGACCCCCACCTGCCCGGTAACTGTGAATCACCATGATGTGGAGGCCTTACTGGATTCTGGTAGCCGGGCCACCCTGGTGCGTAAGGATTTGGTGGGCCCAACGTGTCTGACCCCGGGGAAAGTCCTCCCAGTTTCCTGTGTCCATGGGGACACCAGAGAATACCCCATTACTGAACTTACAATGACCAGCACACGGGGTACCATACACACGACGGCGGGGGTGGTTGATTCCCTCCCCGTCCCTGTCCTAATTGGACGAGACTGCCCAGCCTTTTACCCACTCTGGAGAGAGTCTCAGGAGAGGATAACCCGAGTACCTCGGAAACGGAGAGGCAAGACTCATCCTGGGAAGGCTCCGGTGCAATCCTCCGAGTTACTCACTCCCGCCCGGGCTCTGATAGGGATGGCAGGTGCCCAGACCGACACCGAGACTGGTCCGGATACGGGAGAAGAGAACGCAGCCCAGGAAAGTGCTCCGTTCTCCAGTGAAGAAGACGTCCCCAGGCACCCAAGAGCTTCCCCCTCTCACAGGCCAGTATGGTACGGCTCAATTACAAGATCCTACTCTTGCAAATGCCTTAAGAAATGTGCAGGTATTAGAAGGTGTAGTGGTAGGTGATAAGACAAACCCTACTTACCCCCATTTCGCAGTAAACCGGGGGTTAGTATATCAGATAGTCAAGAAAAATGATGAAGTGCATGAACAGCTCCTCGTGCCACAGCCCTATCGGGCCACAGTACTCAACCTAGCACACACACACCCGCTAGGGGGCCCACTTGGGGGTAGAGAAGACTAAGGAAAGAATCATGCAACGTTTCTTTTGGCCAGGAGTACACAAAGAGATAGAGAACTACTGCCGTAGTTGCCCTGAGTGTCAGCAGGTTGCGCCAAAGCCCACATATAGAAACCCGCTCATTCCCTTGCCCATTATCGAAACTCCTTTTGAGAGGATTGGATTAGACATAGTCGGGCCCTTACCGAAAAGTTCCAGGGGACATCAATACATTCTGGTCATTCTGGACTATGCATCCCGGTACCCGGAGGCCATTCCGCTGAGGAAGGCTACATCCAGACAAATCGCCAAGGAGCTGTTCCGTCTCTCAACTAGTCTGGGAATCCCAAAAGAGATATTGACGGACCAAGGGACTCCATTCATGTCCAGGGTGATGAAAGAACTCTGTGCTTTACTGAAAATCAAACAGCTGAGAACCTCGGTCTACCACCCCCAGACAGATGGCCTAGTCGAACGTTTTAACAAAACACTAAAATCCATGCTGCGGAAAGCGGTAGGGGAAGATGGGCGCAACTGGGATCAGCTGTTACCCTACATATTATTTGCGGTGAGAGAGGTACCTCAGTCTTCTACTGGTTTTTCACCCTTTGAGCTCTTGCTTTCCTACAGACCCAGAGGACTGCTCGACATCGCCAAGGAGGCCTGGGAGGAGCAGCCATGCCAACAGCGGACACTGATCGACCATGTCGGGGCTATGAGGGAGAGAATGAAGGCCATCTATCCCATGATGCGGGAACACCTGGAGGCCAGTCAGCGGCAACAGCAAGCCTCCTACAACAGATCTGCTCAACCCAGGAGTTTAAGCCGGGGGACAGAGTGCTGGTCCTGGTGCCAACCGTTGAGTGTAAATTCCTGGCAACCTGGCAAGGACCATATGAGGTCATTGAACGCATGGGAGAAGTAAACTACAAGGTGAGGCAACCAGATAAAAGAAAAACTGAGCAGATTTATCATGTTAACCTTTTAAAGAAGTGGCACGCCAGAGAGGCGCTGTTCAGCTGTCTACCCCCCACAGAGACCAAGGAACCGGCGCGAGAAGAGGTTCAGCTGGGTCCAAATCTGTCCCCACATCAACGACAGATGGCCCTGGAACTCGTGGAGCAGAACCAGGATGTCTTCTCCTCCCTTCCCGGTCACACAGAGGTGGTCCAACATGAGATCCGCACCATGCCTGGCCGAACGGTAAACCAGCGCCCGTACCGCGTGCCAGAGGCTCGTAAAGTGGTTATACAGAAGGAGGTAAGGAAGATGCGGGAGTTGGGAGTAATCGAAGAGTCCCACAGTGCCTGGGCAAGTCCCATCGTACTAGTTCCCAAGCCAGACGGTTCAGTACGATTTTGTAATGACTATCGAAAGTTGAATGAAGTGTCTGAATTTGATGCATACCCAATGCCTCGTGTCGATGATTTAATAGACTCCTTGGGGCATGCTCGTTTCCTAACCACTCTTGATCTCACAAAAGGCTACTGGCAGGTGCCCCTGACCCCGGCGTCTAAGGAGAAGACAGCCTTTGCCACCCCGGGAGGGGCTCTACCAGTATACCCGACTTCCGTTTGGTCTCCACGGGGCACCTGCCACGTTCCAACGCCTGATGGATCGAGTCCTTGCGCCCCCACAAGAGTGCACGCAGCGGCTTATTTGGATGATGTGGTTATACAAAGTCCGGATTGGGCCAGCCACATACCCCGGGTACAAGCGGTGCTGGATTCGCTCAGGGAAGCAGGGCTCACGGCAAACCCGAAGAAGTGCAAGCTGGCCTTCAGTGAGACAAACTACCTGGGGTACACCATTGGGCGGGGGTTGGTCAAACCACAGGAAGCCAAACTGCGGGCCATACAGGACTGGCCGCAGCCCATCACCAAGAAGCAAGTAAGGTCATTTTTGGGCCTCGCTGGCTACTATAGACGCTTTATTGCAGATTTTGCTACCATAGCTGCACCGTTGACGGAGCTGACGACCAAACGCCACTCACGAATGGTGAAGTGGAACCCCGCGGCGGAGGCGGCTTTCCTCAACCTGAAGCGAGCACTCTGCTCCAGTCCGATCCTGGTGGCACCAGACTTCAAGAAGGAATTCATTGTCCAAGCGGATGCTTCGGAGGTGGGTCTGGGTGCTGTCCTCACCCAGGCACATGACGGTGAAGAACATCCCATTCTCTACCTAAGCAGAAAGTTACTTCCAAGAGAGAAGAACTATTCAACGGTGGAGAAAGAATGTCTGGCTGTAGTCTGGGCCCTGGAGTCCCTTCGGTTCTATCTCCTGGGCCGACGTTTCATGGTGGTATCTGATCACGCCCCTCTGCAGTGGATGGCCAAGAACAAGGAATCAAACAGTAGAGTAACCAGATGGTTTTTGAGCTTGCAACCGTTTAACTTTTCTGTTGTCCACAGGGCTGGCAAGCACCACGGCAATGCGGACGCCCTCTCCCGGCGTGATGCCTTCTTCGCTGCCTTTACCCCGACGAGGACGTCGGTCCCGAGGAGGGGGGATGTGTGATGTCACGAGAGGCTGTGTCCTGGAGGGACGTTACATCCCCCTGAGGTGGCTGCAAACCCAGACAGCTATGGCTCCATCTGCTGGTATGGTCGGGAACTCCACCCCTCTATGGCCAATCTTCCCACGCAGCTGAAACAAATGAGGAGCTGATGAGCTGAAGGTTTGGGAAGGGAAGAGACACAGTCTCCAACCTGGGCTCTCTGGAGGACAAGAGTGCTGCACGTCCACTTCCAGGAGGAATATAAGGATTTGGAGATACTTACCTTTGGGGAAATACTCACCTTTGGATATATGCACCGGTGGAAATACGTGTGGGACATTTGGAAGGACGTTTTGCTGGGTTGGCCACTAGCTGCAACGTGGAATACAGTAAGACTGGGGAAAAGTTATTTGAGCGAGTGAGAGGTATGATTTTGGATGTGGAAGAGACATCCCTGAACTGTTAACCCTTAAAGAGCCACAAGAGAACAGAATTGTGTTATACTTTCGTTAGTTTCCCAAGACCTTTAATAAAATCCTTGTTTTGATTGAACCTGGTCTC